>NC_030819.1:547602-847602 GCF_001704415.2 Capra hircus | reverse complement strand
AAGAATATCTCTTCTAGTAAAGTTAACATAGAGACAAGTTTAGTTACCATTCTTTCAAGCTCAATGATAAGTCATACTTAGAACTTTCAATTAAATGAGAGGTTATAATAATAATAAAGCAGATCAGAAAGCCCATACACTGTGTAAGCACTTTTGAGAAAGGGACTCTGTGTGGCATGGACTCCAGGTGGGCCTCCAGACTTGTTCTCATCCGTGATGTGATGGACAGGCCTGCTTCCTGAAAGACAGCCTCACACATGCAACACAAGTGTGGCCGTTTCCCGGGGTTTTAAAAGAAAAACGTGGAAGGGAGTGAGCAGAGAAAGGCTTTGTTCTTTTGAAATACCTTGTAGCCCTATGCTTTGTTTTCACAAAATCCTGGAAGATGAGAGATTGGCAGAAAGCTTTTGAAATTACAAATGTGAACTCCCAAAATTGATAGCTTGAATTCTAGATTAGCTTTTTCTTTATGTAAAGTGTCAAGGTGCTTTTTTCCAGAGGTTTAGACTGAATTGTGCTTGTAACAGGCTGCTTATTTTTGGTGTATGTATTTTCTTGTTTACCACCATTATAAATTATCCACAGATTTCTTAAAAGAGGAATGGAACATCATAATCACTTTATCAGTTATTTTCATGTGTACACATCTTAATACAGTGTGGAAATAAAATATTATGCCCCAGTGAGTGGTTCTGATCATGAAAGGAATTTTAATTTTAAAGGACTATTGTACAGTTTGCGTTTATTGTTAAGCTTTGAAAAACAATTTAGGTTTTAGGTTAGAAAACGTTTTGAAATTTGGAAAATGTAAAAACTTATTGGAAAACCATGTTTAGCAAAACAGCCTATGTGACTTTGATCTTTTCATTTTGCTTATGTTTTTTTTTTTTGCTACCCAGTAGGCAATGGCACCCACTCCAGTACTCTTGCCTGGAAAATCCATGGACGGAGGAGCCTGGTAGGCTGCAGTCCATGGGGTCGCTAAGAGTCGGACACGACTGAGCGACTTCACTTTCACTTTTCCCTTGCATGCACTGGAGAAGGAAATGGCAGCCCACTCCAGTGTTCTTGCCTGGAGAGTCCCAGGGACAGGGGATCTTGGTGGGCTGCTGTCTATGGGGTCGCACAGAGTTGGACACGACTGAAGCGACTTAGCAGCAGCAGCAGCAAGCATCTTATTTGACTTTTTTTGTTTCTTTCAACAGTATGGAGTTTGATAAGAATTTAGATTTTTTTTTCTCATGTTTCTAATAGTGTAATAAGGATGTAAAGTCACGCTATTTAGAATTATGTATGCCTTGATAGTGAAAGTTGGAACTTTCCTGGAAAAGTCGAGTTTGCTGATGAAAGGAGCCAGGCACTGTGAGTGTCTCCAGCTCGAGAATGTTGTGCCTGGAAGCCCCCGTTCACCTGGTACACGTGGAAGGACAGAGCTTGTCCTGGTTGTTGTGAGAGTGCTGCGCATGCTGACCAGGTCCTGTGTGTAGTCTTCCCGTCTCCACCTGGCCCGGATTTCGGCTCTCCGCAGCGTGCCGCTTTCTGCTGCTTGTGCTCCTTAAGGACTGGCACGTGCTGCCTTAGTTTACTCCGTAGTCTGTTGAGTTAGCCCAGTCCTCGTCTTACAGGAAGGAGCCAGAGTGTGACGTCAGTCCTCACTATTGGCCCTGGGAGTGCTCACCGCAGGCTGCTGTCGGGCTTGGTAAGGAATACTCCAGAGGGGCTGCAGTGGCAGGTCCTGGGCAGCTGGGCTGGGTGTGAGGGTCCAGGGCTGGCAGGGCTGCGCGGGCCCCGGGGGGACTGGCGGTGGGGCGCTGGGGCGCGGAGCTGGCGTTGGCCCTACGAGAGGCGCTTCTGTGCTGCTGCAGGAGGCCTCCTTTCCTGAGCCTGGCGTCGGCCGGAGGTGTTCCAGGGCCACTTTGTAAAGGGGGCGTTCTGGCTGGAAGCGAGTCTGGAGACTGTGTACCACGGTGCCTGTTTCCCGCTGTGTGAGTGATGGAGCTTTCATTTTCTCCCTGCAGAGAGAAGGGAAAGGCATCAGTAGGGCCCTCCAGGGTTGTCATCCGCTGGGTTGATGGGCTGATGAGGTGGGGAAAGAAAGCGCCTTACGGCTTTCTAAAATTCTCATCTTCCTTGTGTATTTCTGGAGGGCAGATTCTTTATTAAACTTCTTTGTCCTCCTGCTCCGTTCTCGTCTGGATTTTTAGCAAGGTCATGATTGAGATTTTGTCCAAAACTATTTAAAAATAGTTTTGAAAGAACTAAAACACGCTCGTGTGGAAACTTGAAACTTGTTGATGTAGGCTTCAGAATTAATTGAAACAAAGACAAACGTGTACAGTCCTTTCCCTGGGAATGAGATGCGCCACCCAGGTGTTATCACCACCTTTGACCTAGATTCAGATGGGTGGGTAGTTCAGCTGTGCGCTTCGCTTTGCACTGCAGGTGTGTTTGGGGCCATAGTCTGTCGTCTTAGCTAGCCATCTGTTCCCCGACTCTACGGTGAGCTGGAAGTGGTAGGAATGATGTAGTGTTTATTGACTGACCAACCGGATAAACTCTTCAAGTCATTCATGTTTTGGCCAGAACTTGTCTTTTGAAGAAGTTGAGAGACAGTGAGTAATTAAAAGTCATTTGGTGGGTGAAATGCACAGCTGTCCTCTGGCCGTCCTGCAGGTGCTTGTAAGCAGGGACGCTACATCCTCCTCTGACGCTACGGTTCTGTGCAGTTTGTCCCGCACCCTCTGTGTCACGCTGCTGAGCCTGGCCAGCTCTCCTGCCAGGGAGCTGGTTCCTGCTGCACGCAGGCTGCGTCCCACGCGCAGACCTGGGCTTCCCTTCCCCTCAGGTCTCTGGGGGCTCCTGTCAGGATCAGTGCCATTCAATAGAAATAGAATGGGAGCCACACCTGTTATTTTAAATCTTCTAGTAACTATATCTAAAAGAAGGTAAAAGAAACATGGAGTTCATTTGAATAGTCCACTGTCTTTAAACTTATAGTGTGCCCAGAACATTCTTACCTGAAGGTGTAGTTGACGTGAAGATATGGTGGACATTACTTTGTTTTTTCACACTCAGTCTTTAAAATCTGAAGTTTTCTCTCACTGAAAGCGTCTCTCGCTCTGAATCGGCTGCACTGGAAGCGCTCAGCACCTCACGAGGCAGGTGGCACCCACATCGGACCCTTGAAGTCTCCATCATTGAAGAGGCTGGAGACACACGTCAGCTTGAAGTTGAACGTGACTGACATATCAAGTAGAGTGTGTGCCGAGCTGTTCCGCGTGTACTGTTTTGTCGAGTCTTCCCAGGTGCCCTGTGGAGAGGGTGTCGTCCCTACTTTGCAGAGGAGGGGATGACAAGGTCTCAGGTCACAGCCCAGTGTGGGAGCGCCGGGATTTGAACTTGGGTTGTGCCGCTCTACCGTCTGCGTCCTCCTGGGCGCACCACACCTGGACTGGGCCAGCTGAGCCGGAATCGCAGCTTCCACTGTTTTCTGTAGCCGCCTGAAGACCACCACAAACACGGTGGCGTCTGCAGCTTCCTGCTTCTCGGCCCTGCAGGGAGGACTGGGTCCCTCACAGATCCTGATGGCATGGTGGCTGGCTGCGCTCTTGGCAGGAGAGTGGGAGGGCATGGCTGTCCATGGCTGCTGAGGTGGTGGGTGGATTCCAGGTCTTGTAGGGGACCTCGGAGCAGGGGGCCGGTCTGGGGGGATGGAGCGGGGGGGGGATGGTCTGGGGGAGATGGAGCAGGGGGGACGGTCTAGGGGGGATGGTATGGGGGGACAGTCTAGAGGGGATGGAGCAGGGGGGGTGGTCTAGGGGGGACGGTCTAGGGGGGATGGAGCAGGGGGGGTGGTCTAGGGGGGACGGTCTAGGGGGGATGGAGCAGGGGGGACGATCTAGGGGGACGGCCTGGGGGGCTGTGGAGCAGGGGGACGGCTGCTGTTGGGTACTACGTTCTGCGTGCTCGCGAGCAGAGTCCTGACACATTTGGCGGCCTGCTTCTCTGGCCACAGGGATTCTAGCCCCTCAGTGGCCTGTCTTTTGACCTCATTCCCCTCTTTCACTCCTTTTCCCCCCTTTTCCAAGTCCAGTAAAACGGACTTCTTTGAATATCTTCTAGTTGTCACTTTCCTATTTTCATGTAAAAACAAATCAAGAAAATGCCTGTTGATCTTGAGGAAGGGACCCCTCTCCTGACAGGCTTCTCCCCATTGGTCTTGGGGAAGGCAGAGTGCCCCCCTTCTTTGCCCTGAGGTGGTTTGTGTCCCTGTGGAGTTCCTCTGAGTCCTGGGAACTAGCAAGAGGACAGGTTCCCAGGGAATCACTGCAAAGCGAAACAAATCCCGAGGCCTCTCAGACCATATTTAGATGTGAGATCCGCATTCTGTATGTTAAAAAAAAACTAACTTTCTAGCCAGAATATGCATTTCTGAGCTAATTTGACCCAAATTTTGGACCCGATTCCGGTTGATGTGTATTGGGTGTGTTCCCTGGTAGTCGGGAGAGTGCCTGGTCCTCGAGCTGAGGCTGCCGGGTCTCCAGCCCACGACCGCTGGTGTCTCCCCCTGCGAGGCAGGGTGACTGACGCGCGCTCCTGCTCTAGGGAGAGTAGCAGGCAGGCAGGCTGGCATCCGTGGCTGCGGAGCTTCTGTACGGGACTGTGGGTCCAGCGGCCCCTGTGGAGACTCTGCTGTGACTAGTTCCCCCGGGGGTCCTTTAAGTTTTGTGTTTGCTTTTGGCTGTGCTGGGTCCTGTTGCTGTGCACAGGCCCCCCATAGCTGCGGCGAGCGGGGACCGTCTCTCGGTGCAGTGCACAGGCTTCCCGTTGGGGCGTCTCCTTTTGCCGTGGAGCACGGGCTCCAGGCGCGCGAGATGAGTTGCTCTGGGTTGTTTGGGATCTTCCCAGACCAGGGGTTGAAGCTGTGTCCCCTGCATTGGCAGGCAGATTTTTATCCCCTGGACACCAGGGAAGTCCTGGTGTGTGCTTGGCATGAGGGGTTGGTGGCGTTGGGAGTAGTCTGGCCGGGAGAGGGGGCCATGTGTTTCCCCCAAGCCTGCGGGAGAGCCAGGGAGCCTGCCTGGCGGAGGAGGCACAGAGGGAAGCTGCTGCTCTTCACTCTTCCCGGTGCAGGACCGGGCTGGCCCAGCCGCGCTGGGACTTGAGGCGTGTTGAGTGGCAGTGACTGAGTGGACAGGGGGCCTGTGGGATGGCTGGTTTGAGTCCTGTTCCCTGAGGCCTGCAGAGGAAGGCTCTGTGCGTGACGAGTGAAGTGCTTCCCTGTCTGCTGATGTGTGGAGCCGGGGGGCCGGTGAGGGGGAGCAGGAGAGAAGCTCGTGATCAGCCCGCTGCGTTTTGGAAAGTTTACAGTCAGCAGGACAGCCGGGAGACGAGGGTGGGCGCCCTGTGCTTCCACACCGTCCTTGTGCAGACAGTGCCCTGGTGCTCAGCCGCTGAGAGGTGTGTGGACCCGTGGCTCCTCCGCTATTTAACCCTCACGTGGGCTTTCCTGGTAGCTCAGCTGGTAAAGAATCCGCCTGCAGTGCAGGAGACCTGGCTTTGATCCCTGGGTCGGGGGATTCCCTGGAGGAGGGCGTGGCAACCCACTGCAGTACTCCTGCCTGGAGAACCCCATGGACAGAGGAGCCTGGCGGGCTGCAGTCCCTGGGGTCACAGAGGGTCGGACATGACTGAGCGCAGCGCAGCACCCCCGGGGATACTCCAGGCTGTGCCCAGCACGCACGTCTTCAAAATGAGGCCCTCCTGTTGCGCCGCCACGTCGGGCTGGTACCGCCTAGGCGTGCCCAGGCGTTTCCGCTCTTCTGGCGACGCCTTCCCTCCTGCGGTCCCGGGTCTGCAGGGGCCTCTGCGCTGCGTCCACCCAGGGGTCGTGTGCCATTGCTCTCCAGCTTCCCCACCGCTGTCCTTTGTTGACTCCCTTGGTGTTGAGGACTCTGGGTCATTGCCGTGGAGCCCCCACAAGAATTCCCTGAGCCTCCTCTGACGGCTGGTGGCCCCTTGCTCCCTCCTGCGGTGGATTCTTTGTTGCTGTTTTCATCAGTAGCGGCTGCTTTCTGTCATCTCAGTGAAAAGCTGGGAGGGATGGGAGTCAGTGCGTACTTGCAGTTGGCCGTCTTGATGCATTTCTCACAGTTTGGGTTTTGTCATGACTTGATTTGAGTGTTAGCGCAGTGTGCTCCTTGCTCTTTTGGCCCTAAGCGTCCGCGCCTGACCAGCCGTCAGCCTGAGGCCTGAGTAGTTGCCGGGCACCTGCTCAGACCCTCTGTCTGGCGGCTGTGCAGTTGTCCTCCAGACGCGGAGCCCTCGGCGGGCAGACGGGCTGGTGCCGAGCCGCCCTCCTCTGCGGGCGCTGCCCCGCTGACCTGTGTGTGGGTCGGGGGGCCCAGCGACTGATGCGGCTCAGTGCTCTGCTCCCGTCTGGAACCTCTATCAGAAGGCCTTCTGGAGCCTTGGTTTCCCCTTTACGAGGTGAGGTTGGGGTGAAGTCTGCAGCATAGCGCCTGGGGCCGCAGAGGCTGCTCCTGCGCGTCTTCACACCTGGCGGCGTCTGTCTGGAACTGACGGTGCCTACGGGGGCGGAGACGTCACATCCCTTCCATGCGTGGGTCCTGCTGCCTTGCTCCTCAGGACTCTGTGCTCCCTTCTGCCCCAGCCCTTCCTGGAAATGCCTAAAATATTTGGTGTCTCTTTTCTTGAGTAAGTGGTCCCTGTCCTTGTGTTTTAGGTGTCGATACAGTGGAATCCATAGAATTGAATATGATCTAATTGTCATTTAAGGGAGAAGAAACGGGGGCACATAGGGTGAACGTGCTGTGTATCGATAGGATCCATCATCGAACTTTAATTTTATCCCTAGGGTGTAGGAGTAGGTGGAATTAAATGCAGAATCTGCAGAAGCCGAGAAAGAGAACATTCTCTGCTGGATTTCTGCTTTTCATATTTCCCCAGCAATATGGACCATTTGCATTAAACTTAAATAGCACAACTTATTTAAGATTCATTTTTTTACTCATCTTGTTCTAAAATCACAAATTCCACTTGACAATGTGATAGGGCAAGATTATATTTTTAAACTTTGAGAGCGACACTCCAGAGCTATGCCAAAAGTAACAATTTCTTGTGTCAAAAATAACTTTCTCCTAAATTCATCAGCGGAGCTGACCTGGCTGGTTGCATTTGGAATGCTGAAGCTGCCTGAGTTGGGACGGAGCTGTGTCGGCCTTCTGCGGTGGGGGTCCTCTCCCTGAGGAGGGTGGAAGGAGGGCTTCTCCGCACTGCCTGGTCTTCTCTCTCTGGCACCCCAGCCGTGGTGGCGTTGTTGAGGTGTGAGTCGTCGCTTTTGCAGTGGTGTGGCCAGGCGGGTCAGCGTCTGCTGTGGCTGTGGCACCTGGTGAGACGGGGCGGGTGTGTGTGTGTGCAGCGCTGGCGGGAGCAGCTCGCTACTGCTGTGTTGCTCCTGGGTCTGGTGGTCAGTCCCGAGGTGACCTTTCCTGCCTGCTCTGAGTCCCAGCTGCGGGCAGGTCTCCAGGAGGTGCTTGCGTGTCGTCACCTGGCCTTGCCCGGCTCTCTGCGCTGCCCTGCCTCTCTGGCCTCTCGGCTGTGACTCTGGCAGGGCCCACAGGTGTGGCCGAGGTGGTGGACTTGCTGGCTGTGGAGGGGGGCTCCTGGTGGCCTCGTGGCCTTGTGAGGAAGGACCTTCCTGATCTTCAGCCCACGTGGAGACAAGCCGAGTCAGGAGATGCCCGAAGCTTCTGATTTTGTGCCCGTGGTCCTTGCCGTTCTTGACTCATTAGTTATGCAAACCAATAATTGTTTTTTTCGTTTACGCCAGTTTTGAGTTGGGTTTCACTTGCTTACCATTGGAAGGTTCCTGACTGACAAGCTCTTTGTTAAATGAAGTATAACATTATGTGAAGTTTGCTTTTTTGTTATTATATGGGAGACTTTCTTGACTCTCGTACCACCTGTGAGCCTGGAAGCTAAGGCAAAGTCGCTCGCCGGTGTTGGGGTGGGGAGAGCCTCTCGGACGGGTGAGCTGGGCGCCCTGCCGTCACCCTGCGGGTGGGGGTGTCCCGGCCGCTGTCAGGAGTGCCAGTGCTCTGCAGGCCCGGTTAGCAGGAGTGGCAGCTGGGTTTGAGGAAAAGAGGGTGGCCCAGGAGGTGGGAGCCCATGGAGGGCCTGGGGCGGGTTTCCCTCAGGGACCCTCCCTCCTGAAGGGGGGCCGTGGCCCTTCCCGAGACGTGGAGGGTCTGGTGACTGGGGCCTGCCCGAGGGAGACAGAGCCACGTGCCCAGCAGGCCGCAGGCTCCTGAGCCACGGCTTGTGGTTGGGCGTCTGGGTGTTGGGGTGACTTGTTAGGTCGACAGTTGCCTTGGGCCCTGTCTCCCTTCATCTCTGGACCCCACCCTCCTTCACAGCTCGCGTGGCCCCTGCAGAGGTGCCAACGCGCAGGGGAGAGGGGGCGTCTCCTGAGAGAGCCCGAGCCCTCTGAGGGCGAGCCCGGGACCTGGGGTCTCTCTGGGAGATTCCCTGAGCAGGTCTGTGGAGCAGCTGTACTCTCTCTTCAGGAGCCAGCTCTACTGGGGGAGACGTGGGTTTATGTCCTGCTCTTACCCAGAGGAGGCTTGCCCACCAGCAGCCCGCAGGACTCCGTGGCTGACCACTCGGCAGGTGTGCCCTGCCCGTTGTGCTGGCTGTGGAGATGGCGTGGGTGTGCTGAGTGGCCTCTTTATCCTGGGGTTCAGGCCGGGGGAGAAGCTCCCGAGTGCCGTGCCCTGCTTATGCTGGAAGGTTCCTGAAGCTTCTGCTGGGACGTGAGGGCAGTGTCCTGTTCAGAGTGGCTGCTTGGGCTGGCTCTTGTTGGCCAGCGGCGGGACGGCGGGTGGGGGTGCCCACCCTGCGCCTGGGGAGGGGCCGAGCGGAGGCTGGGAGACTGCAGTCAGACGGGAGCCGGAGGGCGGCGTGGTCATCCTCTGGCCGGGGGCCTCAGAGCTCCTGCTCTGGTGGGCGGGCCACCCTGACCGCATCGCCCCGCTGTGGGTGCTGGTGGCGGCTGGTGTGTGGCGCCTCATCTCTTTGTGTCCGGTGTTAGTTCAGGGACCAAGCCTGATACCACGTGTGATGCTAAGTGTAAGGAAAGAGCGTGTCAGAGGGTGGTGTAGGGAGCGAGCGTGACGGCTGGGAGGTCGAGTTCGGCTCAGGCGCGTGACGGTCCGGCTTAGCCCTCCCCTGCAGTGTCCAGTGCGCTCGGCGGCTCCGGGCGCTGGGTGCTCGAGAACCTGCCTTCTCTGCTGCACAGGTGGGGCTGGGCGGGTGGACTTCTGTCTGGGAGCCTCGGTGCCCTGATGGACTGAGGTGACCACTGGCAGAGGGTCCACGGGCGGGCAGGCTTGTCTCCGAAGCGTGAGTGCCCCGGGGTAACTGTGTGCACTGTTATTCCCACTTTCTCTGAACCCTAAGATTTTTTTCTTCTGTTGAATACATTCCTGTTTCAGGAAGTAATTGGTTATCTTTCTCTAGAGAAGCCCTTTAGTCAAAACATCTGTTGACTCAGAATGTGCGTCTTCCCCTCTCGGTGGCAGGCGCTTGTCTGGTCTCATTGTGTAGCTTCCTGTTGAGAAGTGTGGTGTGTGTGTGAATTCACTTAAGTTCTGACATCACTTTGGAGCCCATTGGTGGGCTGCTTCAGCCAACCAGACGCTTCCTGGTGTCCAAGTAAGATATATAGTTCTGGAATAACAGGAAACTTCAGCTTTCAACATCCTGTTTTTCTGGGTTTTGTGACTCTCTGCCTTACCACGATGAAGGTTAGTAGATACTTTTATGTATATTTCTTCTTGCAGAATACTACAATTTGAATTTTCCAAGCTCTGGAATTAGGACCTGAGAGCTGAGACTGCTTCCTCCCACCTTTTCCAGGAGAAGGAGCTTTTGTGTTCTGACAGAAGGGAGTGGAGGCCTGTTCAGGGCCCTCCTTTTAATAAAGAACTCAGCCAGCCCATTGCAGCTGTAGCTGCACACGCCCGCCTGAATCACGGTCTCCTCTGGCTTGAACCTTGGAATCACGGGGATCCCAGAGACTGTCCTAAGGGGTACTCGTTTTCATAGGCGGGCAGGATCTGGCGTCACGAGCGTTTTATCTCGTGCTCCATCCGCGAGAAAGGTGTGAGCAGTGTCGCAGAGCGCTTGGCTGGCTGAGTTCACAACTCTTCCCCTCTCCCAGCTCTGTTTGCGTTCCTCTCTCAACTTGGGTTTAATGGCCTCCTTTCTGGAGCTGGTTTGTTCAGCTCTTGGATTTTCTTTCTCTGGCTCACGTCTAAGCTCACCTCACGAGGATGCTTACTCGTCTCAGAAGGCAAAGCAGGAGAGTGGGCCAGAGACGGCAGTGACTGTCGAGATTTGGAGCAGCCCTGTGTCCTGGGTCTGTCCTCACAGAGACCTTCCGAGCCATGGCGGGGAGGTGGGATGGTGGGAGCCTGGCGGGTTGCTGCCTTCTTACTGCGTGCGGGCCGTTCTCTGGATGTGGGGGGTGCGGGCTGTGGGGCGGGTTTCAGTTTCTGCCAGCGGCCTGTGCGGGGACTGTGCAGTGTGCTGAATCCGCCGGGGCTTCGCAGGGGGTGGGAGGCAGGAAGAGGAGCCGGGCTTCCTGGCAGGATGTGAGACTCAGGAACTGTGAACCAGCCGGGGCAGAGGTGGTGGGCGACCTGCAGAGGACGCCGTTCCTGGGATGGCTGGCCGCCGGAGTTCACTTTTGCCCCGGTGAGAGAATCTTTGGAGTATGTTACCCTAGTTTTCATTTTGACACATGAACACATCTTTCTGTTACCTGCATCTCTGAAAGAATTTTCTTTCCCTACTTTCTCTGGCACAAGTTGTGGATCATCTGATGGTTAAATTTTTTGCGGGGAGTTGTTGTTATTTAGTGATCCAAAGCTGTGTGTGATCTTCAGACAGCGTTTGGGAGTGAGGTGTGTGTGTCTCAGCCTGTGGTGCTTGTGCATACGTCCGAGACCGTGGCGCTCTGTCTGGGCAGCCCGACATGCATTCTCTTCCAGCTCCTGGGCGGGCGGGGCTGGGCCAATGCGGTTGTGTCCCTGGTCTCTGGGGTGGAGGCGCCCTTCTTTCTGGAGTCTGCCTCCCTGCTTCCTCTCCCTCGACCCTTGTGTCCACTCCGGCATCTGGGCTTCCCTTTGGCTGCTCCTGACTTTGGCCTGGGCTGTGACCGGGAGAGGAAGTGTGTCGTAGTCGTGCCCAGCAGCCTTGGCCTCAGTCTAAGGAGAAGAGCCCTCTCTGAGTGCCAGGAGTGCACCAGGTCGCTGGGAGGGTGGGGCAGGGTGGTTCAGAAATGGACTCAGCCCCAGGAGCAGAGTGGCCCGGCCTCCTGGAAGCTGAGCTCCTCGGGTGCCCTGCCCCGGGTCTCACCTGCAAAGCCCACTGTCTTCCTCCCGCTGCACAGACTGCCACGCCCCGCCCCAGTGCCGGGCTCGGCTAATCCTGCTTATTCTCTTTCCCTTGCAGACGTTTGATGCAAACGATTTGTATCAGGGGCAGAATTTCAACAAGGTCCTCAGCTCCTTAGTGACGCTGAATAAAGTAACAGCAGGTAAGTGTCTTTCTGCTGAACCTGAGGGGAGGGGAAGCCACGGGCAGAAACCGCGCCCTCCTGTCAGCAGGCAGGGCGAGCGTTACTGAGCTTAGAAAGGACCGCGCTAAGCTCTTGGCTGTGGCTTTGCTGCGATGCTATTCTTTTTCCTTGTCAGAGCAGCTCTTCCTTTTCGGGTCCCCGTGTGTCTTGGCACTTCCCCTCCTCTGCCTGAGAGAGCAGCAGAGGGGCCTCGTCCACGGGCGCACTCGTGGGCTGTCCTGGCCCCTCGGATGGGGGCGCTCTCCCCTCACTGTGTGGGGAGGAGCGGGCCCCAGGGACCACTCCCAGGGCCCTCACGCGCCCACAGCTCTAGGCTGGGCTTCCGTGCTTGACCTTGGCTTGCAGTGGAGACTCTTGGCGGTTGCAATGGCAGCACCTCAGGTCAAGCTGAATTGGGACCCGGGTGAGTGAGTGTAGACAAGGGTGGAGGTCTGGATTCTGGAGCAGAGGTGGGCTCAGACGGACGTCAGCACTCCACCCGGAGGAGGCCTTGCAGGAGGAGATCTGTGGCGTCTCATGAAGGTTGTCCGTCAGGCAGCATGCTGCTCCTGCCGGCAAACCCCGCCCCTGTGAAGGGATGGGCTTGATGTGAGCACTCAGCAAGAGGGTGGCCGGCCGTGTGCGGCCAGGCTGGCTCTGAGAGCCGTGCTTCCCCCGTGACTCCATGCCCCGGCCCAGCCCAGTCACCCCTGGCTGCCAGGGCCACGGCTGATGCGCTATCCTGGGGCTGGACGTGCGCTCGGGCCACAGGCAGGAGCAGCTTCGGTAGATACAGACCCCAGGCGAGGCTGGAGGCGTCTGTTTCCGGGGTCAGAGGATGCTTCTGCTCCGTCCGCCAGGTGGCGATGCTCGGTCATCGCGGCGGGAGTGCCAGGCTCCACACGCCCCGTGCAGACACGGCCGGGGCCGTGTCTCCAGGGCGCCCATGCCGTCGCTCTCACCCCGTCTGGTGCAGACGTGTGTCACGTGTGCTCTTGACGTCCCTGGGTGCAGAATGCAGAGCGCTCTTCTCTACAAAGAGCTGCTTGGATGTTCTGGAGCGAGCTCGGTGCTTCTCTCTGCAGCTCTTAAACAAGAGGCTAGAGCTTTGTAGAGTGAGAGCTTTCTGCCTCTGGTTTGCTGGCTGCTGCTCTTCGCGTCTGATTTTGAAGCCAGTGTGACGTGTGGCCATGCCTTTGCAGGTGTCAGCCATAAGGGGCCAACTCGGGTGTGAGACGGGCTTCCCTGGTGGCTCGTGGTAGGGAATCCACCTGCCAAGCAGGAGACCTGGGTCAGGAAGATCCCCTGGAGGAGGACATGGCAATGGTATTTGTTCCAGGAACATCCCATGGCTGGAGGAGCCTGGTGGGCTGCAGCCCACGGGGTCGCAGAGAGTCGGGCGTGACTGAGCGGCTGAACAGCGGCAGGCGTGAGGCGCGCTGCCCTCAGTGCTGCCGGCGGCCCCGCTGAGAGAGGCCCGCGTTGGCGCCCCTCTGCTCCTGGCACTCGAAGGAAGCGTTCTCGGGCATGTGGCCAGATCCTTGCCTTTCTCTTGGACAGAGAAAGGTTGGCGGTGGGGCAGGAAGGGGTCCTGAGCGTACACCGGGTACGGGGCAGCTGCTGGGCAGTTTCCGCACTTGTGTCCTCTGGGCGCTGCTCTGTGCTTGCAGTTGCCCGGGCCCCTGCCCCACGGTGGTGCTGAATGCTGGCTCTTGCTGCCAGCGCTCATCTGGGCCTGAGAACTGGAGGGGCTGCGTGCGGACTGACTGTCCGGGTGGTTTTAGGGCAGGAGTCCTAGATGCCTGGGCCCTGCTAGCTCTGGGCAGTCGAGGAGCGCACACCCTGTGGTACCCTCCTGGGCGCTGTGAGAGCAGCTGGAAAGCTCCGTTTCCCTGGGAAGTCCTCTGGCTCTCAACTGTTGATGACTAAGTCAGCATTTCCTCAGACACTGTGCCAGCCAGTCCAGACAGACCTGCCAGAAAGAGCGGGCCCGGAGGCCCCCAGTTTCAGGATGTTTTCATGGAAGGCCCCCACGAAGCTTCAGGATGTTGCCAGGGCCTGCGTCTCAGGGCAGTGATTCCCTGGAAAGCCTTTTTGTGGCCTTGCTTTCACGATCCTGCTGCATCTGTGAAGCGGGCTGCTGACCTAGGCGTGCTGGGTGGTGGTGGGCATGTGGTCCTGGCCAGACCCCCAACAGGGACTGAGCCTTTGGTGCCCTTGACACCCTGGTCCTTCACAGCCCTGGGAGGTGAGGAAGGTGTGGCTGCCCTCGTGCAGAGGGACTCGCCCTCTGAGGGGCCGCTCTGGCCAGAAGGGCCAGGGGCTTCTGTTGCACGTCAGAGTCTTTCCTTCTCCGCACGGTCCCACTGGGGCTCGCGGCTTGCTGGCCCTGAGGGCAGGCGTGCAGCAGGGGTGCAGGGGGCGAGGCCTGGGCGGTGCTCGGAATTCACCGGGAGGCCTGTTTTCCCCAGGTGAGAGGAAAGGGTCAGAACAGACTGCCGGATGCCAGAGCCGACGCGTGTTCTTTGCAGCTGGTTTCTGGGAAGGGCAACGGGGGCGCGTGCGGGTGGGTCCCGCGGGTGGGCAGCAGGGTGCTCAGCCCGCCCCCTGACGGCCTTGCAGACATCGGCCTGGGGAGTGACTCCGTGTGCGCCCGGCCCTCCTCCCACCGGATCAAGTCCTTTGACTCCCTGGGACCGCAGCCTGCACACGGCCGGACTTCACAGTTGTTCCAGGGCCAGTACCGCAGTTTGGTAAGTGTGGACGTGGGTCCCGGCGGTGGGAGTGTGCGGTGGGCGGGGCTCGGGAGGCGCTTGGCACGGGGCGGGGGCCTGTTCTGCCTTGCCCCTGCTCTCGGGGCTGGCATTTGCTCATCGCCAGATTATCACAGGTCTCATGTCGCGTCGGCTTATTTCAAGATGCACCTCTGTGTATCTGGACGGACGTGGGCTTTGAAGTGTTTTCCTCGTCGCTTGCGTGGTGTTTTCTTTCCTGCTCTACACACGAGTAGAAGTTGGGGCACAAGAATCCATGTCTCATACTTAGATGATGAAGAAAAGGCTAAACGTGGAAGACCCTCGAGGTGGTTTTTCTCTTTATGAGCGTGTGATAGCACACTGCGGAGTCCGGCTGCAGCGTGTGAGAGGGGCCCCCTCATGAGTGCTGGTGACGCGGGGGCCCCGGGGTGGACAGACCCCACGAGACAGGCTGTGAGCACAGACCCTGGGAATGAGGCCTTGAGGACTGTGATGAACAGGGTCGAGCAGAGCCTGTGGGGGCGGCCGCCACGTCCACTGGCCAGGGTGAGTGTCTGCAGGAGGATCACCAAGCCCCCCGGGGCGGACGCCGGCCTGGCCCTCGGCTTCATCAGCCGCTGCTGTGACTCTGCTTCGTGTGACATCCTAGTAACCGTTTCATGTTGGAAACTCAGCGGCCTTCTCATGTGAGTCTGAAGAGAACCTAGCCTTCCAGTCTTCAAGGCCACTGCTTTCTGCTCACCATAGGGGGATGTTGTTCCGTAAGCACGTGGGGATCCTGGAGAGATAAAGCTGGCCTGGTTGAGCTGTGCCTTGTAGAGAGATGCATTTGAGTTAGGTCACGAAGCACTGTTAAAAATGGAAAACTGTAGAAGGGGTATAGTTTTTACACCTCTTGAACTGTTCGCGCTCAGGCTGACTCTCCCTCGTGTGTGCGTGACTGCCTGCCTTCCCCTCGGAGAAGCCCTGGAGCCCTGTCTCTGACCTTGAGAACAGCACAGCGCCCGTTGGGCACGGTTTCTCGGTACCGGCTGGTCAGCGCTTCATGGGGACTGACGCGTGTCACCGTCCACCTCCCCGGGGCTGGAGGGACTTAGGGGGCCCTGTTGGGAGCATCGTGGTCCAGATGAAGAAAGGAAGGTGTCCAGATCCCTTGAAAACAGCTGCTTCATGAAATACCCAAGGAAGACACATGAAAAGTCAGCAAGCTTTGGGCAGAGAAACCTTCGCTGCCTGACCCATTCACTTGCGGCTCTTCTCGTTTGCTTTTTTTTGTTTGTTTTTGAATAAATGAGGATTGGATTGCAATTGAAGAATTTTACTCAGTTAAATGTCCTTTTATGATGAATGTTGCTGAGATCATAGTACGTATAGGACTAGTGTTTCATTAGAGAAGTTTTGTCACACCGGAAATGGGAAGCCTGCGGCCACCTCAGCTGTGTGGTGGGCACGGTGAGCTGCTTGGAGGGAGCATGGTGAGACTCCTCCTGACCTGAAGGGGAGGGTGAAACCCTAGATGAGACGCTCGTGACTGAAGCTTCCCTTTGCTGTGGCTGGGCCAGCAGTGGCGGCCCCAGGGAGGGCGGGCTGGCATGGTGTGGCCCGTGGTCCTCTCCCTGCCTTGGGCCCGTGTCATCCTTCAGGGTTGGGGGCGCTCGACGGCTGAGAGTCTGCCTCAGGCGTGAAGGGTTCAGACTGCCCTGCCCTCCGCTGACGCTGCCCTGTCTGGGCCTTTGTGGAGTGTCGCTGCCTGAAGCAGGAGGTGTCCTGGTGCTGGCCTGGCCTGGCCTGTTGGGAGGCTGTGGGTCACGTCTTTTGCTGCCTCCTGATGGTGGGGCCCCATCCCACGCCAGTACCGCCCGTGTGTGCCCAGCAGTTGGGCTGGCAGAGGGCTCCCGGGGCAGTTTGACGTCCTTAGGGGCCTGCTCAGAGAAGGCAATGGCACCCCACTCCAGTACTCCTGCCTGGAAAATCCCACGGATGGAGGAGCCTGGTAGGCTGCAGTCCATGCTAAGGGTCGGACACGACTGAGCGACTTCCCTTTCACTTTTCACTTTCATGCACTGGAGAAGGAAATGGCAGCCCACTCCAGTGTTCTTGCCTGGAGAATCCCAGGGACGGGGGAGCCTGGTGGGCTGCCGTCTGTGGGGTCGCACAGGGTCGGACACGCCTGAGGCGACTCAGCAGGGGCCCACTCTGCGCCTTAGTTTGTCACGTGTCACATTCCATTGTTGGAACTTGTCACCCCGACGGGCTCTGCAAAGCCAGGATACATTGCAGAAAAGAGAAGGTCGTGGCGATCAGAGTGGACAGTTGGTGAGAGATGGCGCTGGTTCGCAGCCGAGGCTCGGTGGGCGGCCGTGTCTGACCAGGGCAAGGGCGGCCTCCCTGCGGGGCCGTGACCCATCCAGCCTCCACCTCTCAGGTGCCCCTGAGATTGAGGGGACAGTGCTCAGTCCAGGGTTCCTCCAGATGCTTAGAAGAGATCCCTTTATTGAATACTTTAGGTATTAAATATTAAGTTTGCATTAAGGTCTAATTCAGTAGATAAAGGTGGATGCATTGATTTGAATTATTAAGTAAACACGATTCACAGCAGCCAGTGCATATTTAAATAGGTAAATACACGTGAACTCTCGGAGGCATCATGTCAGCCCCTCCGCCTGGAGCCCTGAGCACCGTCTGTGCTCTGTCTTTTCCTCCTGTTCGGCGATGCACGCGCCTACTGTAGAGTCGGGTGGTTCTCTGAGACTTGCTACAGGAGAAAATCAGTAGAGACGCCACTCTTCAATGTCTCTGTAGGTTCCTTAGGTATTTGGCTATGTCTCTGATAAACGCCCTGTGTAAAGCCTGTTGTTCGACAGCACAGTGTTGGGCTGTGGCCGCCCTGCAGTGAGAGGGGCGTCGAGCCCCCCGCCCTGCCACGTCCCCTGTGCCGGCGGTGGCTGTGGTGCGGCAGCATCACGGCTCAGGCTCAGTGGGGCCTGGCCTTCCCGGACGGCGTTCTGTGTGCCTTTGGCAGATGGCAGTCTACTCTCTGCCTTCTTCGAAAGACTCTCCTCTTGGGCCTTCAGACGGCTCAAGGTGTCCCGGTTTCCTCTTCCCCGGGAGCTCACACGCCCCCGCGGCCTCCGGCACCAGCGCCTGTGGGCTGGCTGCGACCCGAGTCCACCCCTCCACTGCCTCCATCCTCATCTTCTCTCGGTTAATCCTGTTTTGGCGGGGTGTGTCTTACATTAACGTCTTGAGTAAGGGTGCTCTTCTTGCGTCTCTGCAGATGTCTTTATCCAGATACTAAAGTCTCTGTCTTCAGTTTTCTCAAGTTTAGGTGTGATGTGAATTGGCCCAGGTATCTTGAGTTGTTTCCTGTTTGGGCTTCACTCAGCTTCTGGACGTGTGCTTGTGTCTTTCGGCACACCTGGGACATGCTGAGCTGTGCGTCTTAGACTCCTTTTTAGCAGTGTCCTTTCTCTAACAAGACTTTGGTTCCAGTGTCAGATCTTTGTCATTTCTCACAGGTCCCGGGGATCTCATAGTTTTCTTTGTTTTTCACTATGTCAGTCTGAGTAAGTTTTGTAAGTTCTGCCCTATTTCTGAGATTTTCTGTTTTATTCGTCTGTTTTGAGAGAGCGTCGCCTCAGTGTTGGTATCATCTGTCTTCTCAGTCAAGCTCGAGTTTGTTTATTCGTGGAACCAGGGGCATCTTATATTTTCTTAGACACTTTGAGAGCGTACTGGAAGACGTGGGATCCTGTTCACATCTGTGTCAGGCCGCGTGGTCCTGGTTGAGGGTCGTAGGCTGTGGTTCTGGGGCCAGGCTCGTTGACCGGGCGTCTGCGGGGTTCCTGCTGGACCCTGACTGTGGACGGGGGGGCGGTGAGACTCGGGGCCCAGCTCCCGCGCCGAGGCTGTGGAGCGCAGGGGCTTGTGCGTGTGTGTGGAGTGTTCTCTGGGCTAACGTGGCCCGATTAAGCCTTTGCCGGCGGTTAACGGGGTTTCCTCCGGGCCGGGGCCTGGGCGGTGGTCGGGGCAGGGACTCCCGTGTCTCCATCCGGCCCCGCGTGTGCCGCGGCTCTGCTGCGGTGCTGGGTCGCACCTGGTCTGATCGCAGCGACGGAGACGCCATTGTCTTCATGACGTCTCCCTCCCTTCTCCCCCTGTAGGACATGACCGACAACAGCAACAATCAGCTGGTCGTCAGAGCCAAGTTTAACTTCCAGCAGACGAATGAGGACGAGCTATCCTTCTCGAAAGGCGACGTCATCCACGTGACGCGGGTGGAGGAGGGGGGCTGGTGGGAGGGCACGCACAACGGCAGGACCGGCTGGTTCCCCAGCAACTACGTGCGCGAGGTCAAGCCCAGCGGTGAGTGGTCGGCGGGCGGGGCCGGGGCGGGGCCGGGGCGGGGCCGGGGCGGGGCCGGGGCGGGGCCGGGGCGGGGCCGGGGCGGGGCCGGGGCGGGGCCGGGCTTGGGAGTCCCAGCTGGGAGTGGTCCGGCCCTGGCGGAGGGTGAGAGCCCGGCCACAGTGGGGGTTGGAGAAGGGGCTCCACACTCAGGCCGGCGTCTCCTGCCATCGTGACACCAGCAGTTGAAAACAGACTCACTCTGTTCTTTACCGTTTGTGAGGAGAAACCTGTCACGTCTGTTAGTTCTTTCTTTGTGGTTACACATTTGTGTAAGGTGTAGTTCGCCATCCTTTTGGGGGCTTGAAGCTTGCTGTATGCCGTTGGCTGTGTAGCTTCTTACCGTGGGTGCTTCTGCCAGTCACGTGATGCTGAGCGATCTGTCCGTGTCTTTGCACTGGTGTGACACTTTGGAATGCATCCCCTTCTGTGCGTTTTCTGTAGTTGCTTAGCAGTTTCTTGAATTTAAAGAATTATTGCAAGGCCTATCTAATTTTGGAAGGGAGTGGTGGTCCTGGCATTGCTTGCATTTCTGCTCAGGTGTGATCGCCTCGTGGCACTGCAGGCACTCCAAGGCGTGGCTGCTCCCAGTGGCCTCGTCAGGACACCCCAAAGGGTCAGGAGCCTTTGGCCAGGAACCTGGGGGCAGAGACCAGTATGCGTGTGTGTGTGATTTCACAGCCAGATCGCGTCTGTCCTGCTGCTGCTGCTGGACTGTGTTGTTTCTGGCTTTGGGCTCTGGTGACTGACGTCACTGCACGTGGGGCTGAGTCCTTTCGGGTCTCGTGGGTACGTAGCTCGGAGCGGAACTGCCAGCTCATACGGGGACTCCGTTCAGGTCTTGAGGCCCTACTGTGCGTCGTGCACAGTGGCTCTCACACCCCACAGCAGGGCACGGGGCTCCTGTTCCTCCATGTCTTTGCCAACACTTGTTTCCTGGTTTTTTTTATTTTGACAGTAGCCATCCTAATGGTTGTCAGGTGGTATCTCATTGGGGCTCTTTATTCTGTAGTTGATCAGAAAAACAGCATTTGTTCATTATCATTAGAATATAGTTAAGAGTAATAGCCAAGCTTTTGTGTTCTGCTTCCTATGTAAACTTCTCTTTATCTGTGACTTTCAGTCCTCACCACAGCCCCAGAAGATAGTGTTGTCGGGGTATTCAGGGAATAGGGTGCAAATAAAACCCTCCTCTGAACACCCTCCTGTTAATCTGTCCCTGGGTAGAACCAGCCGAGGGCGCGGCGCTGGTGTCCAGCTGCCTGCGTCACAGACACGGCTGCTGGGAAGTGTGCCTTAGTCTGCAGCTTGGCTGGACTCGGCAGTCCCCGCCAGCCCGTCCGGGGGCAGCCCTGGTTCTGGCCCCTGGGCCTGAGTGCTGGGGAGGCCGAGCAGTCCCTCTGGGGCCAAGAGAGCGCTGGGCCCTTTGGGGGGCGAGGTTGAGAGTAACATGGTCTTTCCCTTTACGAAGGGGATCCAGGGGTCACAGAGCTGGTGATGGGCACGCCCTCAAGAGTCACAGAGCTGGTGGAGGGACGTGCCCTGAGGGGGTCTTGGAGCTGGCAAAGGAGCAAGCCATAAAGAGTGGGTTTTGCTGATTGTGTAGACATCTGTTGGGTCTGGGCTTCTTGAATTCTACTGTGATTCCATTCTTTAAAATGGAAATTCTGGTCTGATGTTGAGGCATCGTAGTAAAAGTGTGAATGAGTACAGATAAACTTTTCCTTTCCAGGTGTTCCTCCTCCTGAAGTTTCCAGAGTTAACCCTGGGAAATGACACTGCAAAGATGGGGTTGTTTTCAGGTGGACATGCATGTGGTCAGTGTCGTCTGTGGGGCCCTCTGGGTGTCCCGCAGCCTGGCAGGCGTGTTCTACTCTTACCCCACTTCTGGGGGGCATTGAGCTCCGTGGGGAGGGGGGGCAGACACAGCTCTAAGAAGCAGCTGTCTCATTTGGGTGAGGTGCCTGCGTCAGGAGTAGCCACATCGCTTTCTTCTGCCTGCGATCCCATTTCTCTGCCTTAGTTATGTGTGTGTGCGTGTTTCTCTGCCTTAGTTTTTTGTGTGTGTTTCTCTGCCTTAGTTGTGTGTGTGTGTGTATCTCTGCCTTAGTTGTGTGTTTCTCTGGCTTAGTTGTGTGTGTGTTTCTCTGGCTTAGCTTTGTGTGTGTGTGTGTGTGTGTGTGTGTGTGTGTGTGTGTGAGGCCCCTTTAGTTGCATGTGTGTAACTGCTTTGCTGGCAAACAGCTCCTTGCAGGGCTCGCATGGAAACCCTAGTTTTCATGTCACACTGAGACTCAAGCAACTGAAAACTTTCCTTGTTTTCCTGTTTAGTTTTAAAATATAGAGAATGGCATATTTGCTCAAGTGAGTCATCTGTTAGGCTGCTGCTGCTGCTGCTAAGTCGCTTCTGTTGTGTCCGACCCTATGCGACCCCATAGACGGCAGCCCACCAGGCTCCGCTGTCCCTGGGATTCTCCAGGCAAGAGCACCGGAGTGGGGTCCCGTTGCCTTCTCCGTCTGTTAGGCTGGGTGTTGCTATTTGATTGTCGAGCTAAAGGAATAGCTACTTTGAGGAGTAAGTTTCCATCCCTAGTGTCCTCCGATTACGTGACTCTCTTCTGTGGAAAGCTGTGCCTGTCTGATTTTAAATGAGGCCATTTGAGAAGGAAAGACGTGAAAGCTTGTTTTTACTGTTTCACTTTGTAACAGTTGAAAGTGAAAATCCAGCATCATGGTAGCACTTGTGTAATTGCGTTTTTTTTTTTTTTTTTTGGTAATTTGTATGACTTTGTGACTTTGGAATAGATTTCTCTTTTTTAAAGAGCAAGTTTGACATAAACGTTGTGATCTGCAGTGTAATTTAGCCTTCATTTTCTGTAAACAAAATGTGCCAGGTCCCAGCGTACAGATTCCTTCCTCTAAGTGGCCGTCATGGCAGGAGTTTTTCTCTGTGTTAAAGTTCTGTTTTGGTTTACAGATATTTTTATCAAATACACAAAGCTGAGGTCTCCTTCTCTGTGATGTCCCCTGGGGTTGTGTGTCTCCAGGTGAGCTCTGTCCGGCTTCTCCGGGCGAACGCGTGGCCGTGCTCTCCTGCCCCCGTGTGGCTGCAGACAGCAGTGCTCTGATTGCGCCTGGGGCCCGAGTGTGGTTTCTGGTTTGAAATAGTCCCCGTGAAGACAGGAATGCTCCCTTGGAGATCCGTTTCCTCAGACCTCTTCCGGGGGTCTGCGTGAGGCTATTTCAGAGTTCGCTGCGGAGGCGCTGGGTGTCCTCCTGAGCATGTGCTGTCTGACGGAAGGTGTGTGTCAGCGTCCCTGAACATTTTCTGTGCAGACTCTTGGTATGTAAACTCATTTTATTCACGAAGTTAATGTGTGTTTTACACACACAGACACATGTGCGATGGTTTCTTGAATTTGCGGGGTGGAAGGCAGGTTGCCAGGAGGCTCGTCCTGGAGTGCTGGCGCTGCCATCAGGCGCCCGGCGCTGGGTCCAGGGGTTGGAACATGGGCGCCGTGGGGCTTGGGAGCCCCGAGTCCAGGGCCACATGGGCCCAGTGCCAGGTTTCGTCTCTGACACGCTGAGCCGATGTCCTGCCATTCCTCATGATGTATGGACCAGACTCACCTGCAGCCCGCTCCTCAGATCTCTCCCTGCCCGCTTCCCTCCGCCCCGCCTGTCCACCGAGATTCCATCTTAGCCCGCAGGGCTCATTTCTAGAGGCTGTTTCCCTCTTTTCCAGATGTCCTTCGTGTTCATGGTGCCTTTTCACTCATTCGGGCCCCAGTTTCTTTGGAGGCGTTTTCAGCACACGTGTGATAAGCCTCCTAGATGGCCATGTTGTTTCTGCATCTCGGGACTGGGCCCCTTGTGTCTTTCCTGTTCACGCTCCCTTGACGCCCGAGTTCTTGATGGGCTTGTTTTCTGTTTGGCTGTTCTCTGATGGCTGGCTGTTCAGTGGGCGCCTCCTTTCCCCGGGCCGCCCCGCGCCGGCCCTGCCTGCAGCCCCACGCTGCCGTGCTCTGCAGCCGTGGCTCCTCTCCGCGCCCGGGGGGAGGGCCGCCAGCCCCCTTTTGTCAGCATGCTTGTGTCTGCGTCCTGTCCTCGGCGCTCTGTGAGGATTATTGCGTGGAAGCGGGGACAGGCTGCCCGAGTTGCCCTGGAAGGTGCGCTGTTCCATCCTCGGGGCTCCCTTGCCCTCCTCACAGGGAGTCTGTCTTTAGATCTTGGATGGGCCGCAGAATGTTTTGTTTTCCTTAGGACGCTAGGAAAGCTGCGTGTTTTAAGATCTGTTTCCTGTGTGTTTTCCTGTTATGAGTGGCCATGACTGACCTGTCGTGTTGTGTTAACACATCCAGGTTCTCTCCAGAGGAGCTGGAGGCCTGCAGCTCTGTGGTTCTGCGGCCTGCACCTCCACGGACACCTCTCCAGGAGCCTGTCCCTGCAGCGCCAGCCCTGCCCTCCTGGGTCTCCTGCAGAGGGTGCATGGGGGCTCCTCCATGTGACGGCTCAGGGAGCGCCTCACACAGTGTGTTCCTGACAGCTCCCAGCCCAGAAGATTCTGTCTTGACGCCCAGCACATTGTATGGTCTCCTTTTTTTTTAAGTGAGAGAAGACAACCTCTTTGGACCTAAACCTTGATTTGTCTGGGTCTCTCCTGCCTGTCTCTCTTTTTTTGTAGAGCATTAGCCTGTAGCTTGCTTTTGAAAAACGTCTTTGTTATAGTTCTCATAGTAAGTTGATTAACTTTTACTAACTGGGATGTTGAGAGGCATGTGTTACACTTAAGTGTTGGTAAAGTGAGGCAGTTGGCAAACGACTCGCTTTTAGCAGCTCCAGGCCTCATGAATCAGCCGCACTTGCCCTCTGTTGCCGTGTGCCTTCTGGGACTTCTTTTCGATCCCAGGGCCGTAGTTTAGGCTCGGCCACCTCCCCTTTACTGCAGTTGCATATGCTTCCTCCACATGGCAGATTTTAAGGAGGAAGAGGCACTTTTTTCTTCAGATGGAAAAATCAGGTTTTCTTCCACAGTTAAATGCTAACGTGCAGATATAAAAATTGAGAGGATGTTTTCCTCCTTGTATCTCTCATAGCTTCAAAGTCACTTATTTCCTGTTGAGTTTTCCTTTCCACCCTGTGGACAGAGAGAGTGCTTTCAGCTGGGAGTAGGGCCTTCTGTTTTGTTCCGCATTGTCACCCATTTGGAAACCCTTACAGAGACAGTGAAGGGGGACTCAGGTCAGCCGCCCCACAGGAGGAGGGGGACCCTCAGCTGAAGACAGGCGTTTTGCTTTGGGCTTTTTAGGGGTTTCCGGTGCTGAGAAGGTCATGGAAATACTGAGCAGCTGGGATCTAGGACCTGGAGCTTGATGGTGTTTGGGATTGGAGGGCCATGCTGCCAGAGAGAGATTCTGGACAGGTGTGCCCAGGGCACTGCCAGCCGTCAGCAGCAGGGCCCTGTGGAGGAGGGCAGAGAGGGTGCAGGAGAAGGCGGGGCGTGGAGACTGGCCCCTGAGGCCACGCCCGTCAGAATTTCCCCTTTCCCCCTGCCAGCCGTGGGCCACTGCCAGCCTCTGTAGCTGGAGATCCCAGGTTAGACACTCCCCCCAACAGAACCTCGGTGACAGACACACCCACGTTGCAGAACCAGTGACTGCCAGACACACGCACACACATACCTAGAGCCACAGAATCAGCTGGCAAGGCCCCTGCAGCGCCTGCGCTGAAGAAGCCTCGCTTGAGTGGCGTTGGATGAAAGTCCTGTGATGCACTTGAATCCTTGCCATGACGGGGGCCCTTTCCTTGGTTCTGGTCTGGAGGTCCTGAAGACTGTGGCTTTTCTTGCCACCCTGCCTGGGGCTCTCCTCCTCTGTCGCCTGTGTGGGCAGGCCTTCTGCACTCTCGTGACCTGGGTCCCTCCAGACATGCTCCAGACTGTGGGTCTTGGTGTCTTAACGCTGTTGGGTGTCTGCCCGCTTTTCCTCTGATTCTGCTGGGATCGGACTTCACTCGGACTGCACCCTGAGCTCGCGTGGCTCGTGGGTTCTCTTGTGTGTTGATGGCAGCGGTGTGTAATCTGTGAGGGGTGCAGCTGAGCTGAGAGGCCGGGCTGTGGGGGTCTCTGAGCCCCGGGAGCTGGCCGTGAGGAGGGGTTGGGCCCTGGGGCCTTCTGGCCGCGTGCACTTCTGTCCCACCTCCCTGTGGTCCGGGGCTCAGTCGGAGCCAGAGGCCAGGCCGTGGGGGCTGCTGCACTCAGTGGTCTCGGCTGGAGCCAGGAGTGAACCTGCCCTCCGTCTTTGTTTCAGAAAAGCCAGTGTCACCCAAGTCCGGAACCTTGAAGAGCCCTCCCAAAGGATTCGATACGACCGCCATTAACAAGAGCTACTACAACGTGGTGAGTGACCGAGGGGCGCCTCAAAGAATAACTGGTTTTTCAGTGTCTCCGAAACTCGACGTGTAGAATGGGGTCAACTGCCTAGAGACGGGGCTTACCGGCCACGCAGACTCCTGCTCCCGCGGTCGTTGTGTGACGTCCTCACGTGTTTGTGTGTGTAGTTGTGCCTGTTCTTGTTGCGTAACCTGGTGTTGCGATTACTCCAACATGGGATTTACAAAGGTGTGTAATGTAATGGAAGGTTTAAGTGCCCTTAGGCTCAGAGTAGGTCGTCAGTTCTCTAGATCAGTACAGGTTTTAGCTTATCTTGTGTGTTACCGTAGTCTTTCCTGGGATTGATGTGTGTATATATGTAAATAGCCTGAAATTAGAGGCGAGCCTCTGGACATTGTACATAGTGAAGACAAGTGTTTCAGGATCCTGAGACGTGCTACCTTTGGAAACCTGAGCGGTCTGTGAGCTTGAGAAGTGCGTGGTAGTGAGGCGCGCGTCTGGCCGGGTGCCCTGCACTCCTGGCTGCTGCATCCGCTGCGGACTCGTGGGGCCGCCTTCCCTTCCCCTTTCTTGGGTGAGACGCTGCCTTCTTTCCTGGGGAGGCTACAGGGGGCAAGGAGTGCCGTTCTAATTCCCAGTGATGTCCTGGAGCGGGAGCCCCTTGCTTCTGTGTCTGTCCGGAGGGTCACATCGGAGGCCTCCCACCTGCGTCCATCCGAGGGTCGCGTCAGAGGACTCCTGCTGGGGCCCATGCCGCTGTTCTCATCTCCGGGAGCCCGTTCCCGCCCGGTGTTGCGTGGAACCAGGTGGCCGTGCTTTCCGGAGGTCCGGTCAGTAGCGTGTAGTCCTCTTCGGATTGAAGCGTGACCAGTGCCCTTCCAGAGGTCCATCCATCTCTAATCGTGCTCACGCAGGGAGAGGAGCCCCGTGCACAGGGCCTGCTGACTCTGAATCGGGTGAGGGGACACCTTGACTTCAGTCTCACGTCCAAACTGTTGTTTACGTAGAGCTGTGAGCGTAAACAGCACGTGTTAAACTGTGGTTGTTAGGACATCAGCGTGTAGAGTTGGTGGACCGTCTTTTGGTGTCTCTCTCATTCTAGAAAAGTGAACAAATCCAGTTGGTGACTAAGCCGGGACTCAGTTGCAGCTTGCCCGAATTCCACATCTGTGAGTCACGCAGAAGAGTAGGCGTGGGCCACGCGGCACACACAGGCCGCACAGGAGGGGCGGCGCGCGGGGCCTCTCGCGCAGCCTCTCGCGCAGCCTCGGCCGGCGTGCCTTCACGGACGGCCGCGCGAGTTCCTGGGAGATGAGCCCAGGGTTCCGGGGCGAGGCCAGTGCGGGCTGATGTCACGGGAGAGGCTTGGGGTCAGGGACGGGAGTGTTGGGGGTGGGGGGGTGTTGGAGGTAGGGGGAGCTGTGGGTGGGGGGGTGTCAGAGGTGGGGGAATGCCGGGGTGGGGGAGTGTCGGAGGTGGGGGGGAGCCATGGTGGGGGAATGCCGGGGTGGGGGGGTGTCGGAGGTGGGGGGAGCTGTGGTGGGGGGGTGTCGGAGGTGGGGGAATGCCGGGGTGGGGGAGTGTCGGAGGTGGGGGGGAGCCATGGTGGGGGAATGCCGGGGTGGGGGGGTGTCGGAGGTGGGGGGAGCTGTGGTGGGGGGGTGTCGGAGGTGGGGGAATGCCGGGGTGGGGGAGTGTCGGAGGTGGGGGGGAGCCATGGTGGGGGAATGCCGGGGTGGGGGGTGTCGGAGGTGGGGGGAGCTGTGGTGGGGGGGTGTCGGAGGTGGGGGAATGCCGGGGTGGGGGAGTGTCAGAGGTGGGGGGGGAGCCGTGGGTGGGGGAGTGTCGGAGGTGGGGGGGAGCCGTGAGTGGGGGGGTGTCGGAGGTGGGGGGGAGCCGTGGGTTGGGGGGTGTTGGAGGTGGGGGGGTGCTGTGGGTTGGGGGGAGCTGTGGTGGGGGAATGCCGGGGTGGGGGGTGTCGGAGGTGGGGGTATCGATGCAGACCTTTGGAGGTTCAGGCGTGAGTGGGGAGGCTGCGTGGCTTCTGCTGTTGTGCGATGGTCCAGACCAGCCACGACGACACCGGGGAGAGGACAAGGACCTTCGCGGTTCACTGCCGTCCTCGGGCTGGTCACGCCTCTCCTGCCCTGCTTCTGGGACACCCACTGAGCGTGGGTTGGCAAGCACTGGGTATCACACCGGTCTCTGAGGTGCTGTTCATTTTTCTTCTTTTTTTTTTTCTATTCTAGGGAGTATAAAATCCCTGTGGGTCTTTTTGTGTTTTCACTGAGCCCCTCTAGTGAAGTTTTCATTTTATTTATTGTACCTTTCAGTTCATAATTTCCATTTGATTCGTTTTATGGGTCAGTACATTCTGTATTTGAGTCATTGTTCTCATACTTTAAAGAAATTCTTTAAGCATAGTTTTCTTCAGTTCTTTGGACACGTTGTCAGACTGGACTTTATTATTCAGCGCAATTTAAGCTGACCGTGCCCTTGAGAGGGAGCTAGCCCCCTGCAGCCCCTGCCCCACACAGGCGCGGACCCCTCCTCCGCAGCACACTCAGCAGGCGGGACGCTTTCCCAGGAGAGTCTGCACCGACACAGCCGTCCGGAGCCCAGGGGTCCCTGCGGCGATCACCGTACCTGTCGTGGCTCCGTCATTACGGCGCCAGCTGCTTCACCCCTGAAAATCCTCTGGGCCTGTTCATTCCTTGCCACCCTGAGCCCGACCCCCGACCCCTGGGAACCCTGATCTTTCCAGTGTCTCAGAGTTGGAATCATCCTGGTTGTTGCCTTTTCTCTGATACTCACTTGGGGTACCTGGTTGAGCTCGTAGAGGTAAAGTGCCCCAGACTGGATGGGTGGGGGTGGATTCCCACCTGACTCTGTCCCCCCAGGGGTCTTCGTGCCTAGGCGGGTGCAGTCGCAGCGTCCCCTGGGGCAGTGGCCTCATGCCCCTTGTGGGCCTGAAGGGAGCTTCGCCCTGGGGCAGTGGCCTCGTGCCCCCTGTTGTGGGGCTGAGGAAAGCTTCGCCCTGGGGCAGTGGCCTCGCGCCCCCTGTCGTGGGCCTGAGGGAAGCTTCATCCTGGGGCAGTGGCCTCGCCCGCCTTGTGGGTCTGAGGGAAGCTTCGCCCTGGGGCAGTGGCCTCATGGGCGCCCCCCGACCCCGACCCTGCCCCCCGAGGGGCCTGAGAGGTGCTGTCGGTTTCCAGCCTCTGGTCTCGCCTGCTGTTGGTGGACGGCCACCCTCATGCTCCTTGCCTACAGAACCAGAAAGCGTTTCTCAAAAGAGAAGCTGTGTGTGGAATGCTGAAAACACCCAAGCCTTTAACGTAGTATTTCTGCTTCTTGAAATCACCCCAGAAACATTACCTGAGATGGTTTCAGAGATGTCTGTGCGAGGATGTTTTCGTAGGACGCTTTGCTCAGCAATGAGCTGCAAGCAGCCTACGTGTGTGGCTGTGCACTGACGCCTCAGGCGCCAGTGGTGCGCCCATTTCTAATTCTCACAGGTGTACAGGGGGTTTTAAAAAGCGTCAGCACGTGTTTTCACGTTAAGTACAATGATCAGAATATAAAATTATGCAGGTAGTGTGACTTGGCTGTGTGAGAGTGTTGTCGCTGAGGGCAGAAGGCAGTGTGCCCAGGAATGGGGCAGACCTGTGCTCCTCCACCACGCTGGCAAAGGGGGTGGGGGCTGCTCTGGCCCCAGAGCTCAGGCTGGCTTGGAGTGTCGCAGGGGGTCGAGACCTCGGGAGGCGGAGTCGGGGCTCAGACACGGAGGGCCGTAGGGGAGGAAGCCCCGTGGCTGCGTCGCGCGGAGGGCTGACTTGAGTTTGGGGACAGGGCCCAGCAGCACAATTTATTTTTGCTGTGAGATGTGTTTCGCTCTCCGGGTAGTGACGGTCAGCAGCGCCCTTCTTTAGGTGACTGGCAGGGCTCAGGCCCTGCGTGTGGGGTTGGACGCCCTGCTGTGGGCTGGCCTGGGGGAAGCCCCCGCGCCTGCACGGCCATGTCTCTGTAACAGAACGCTGGTAACGCTGGCCTTGGCCTTGCAGCGTTAACGGGGTTAGCAGTGGGCCGTAAGGTGCCTCGTGAGTGTTGGCCCTTAGGAGGTTCTCGTGTTTATTTTGTTGTTCAGTTGCTCAGTTGTGTCCGATTCTTTGTGGCCCCGTGGACTGCAGCCACTCCAGGCCTCCCTGTCCTTCACCATCTCCTGCAGTTTGCTCGAAGTCCTGTCCATCGAGTTGGTGATGCCATCCAACCATCTCATCCTCTGTTGTCCCCTTCTCCTCCCACCTTCAGTCTTTCCTAGTGTCAGGGTCTTTTCCAATGAGTTGGCTCTTCACATCAGGTGGCCAAGGTATTGGAGCTTCAGCTTCAGCATCAGTCCTTCCAATGAATATTCAGGGTTGATTTTCTTTAGTATGGACTGGTTGGATCTACTTGCAGTCCTAGGGACCCATGGTTATTAGGAAGTGTGTTTAGAAGCATTTGAGGCCACTATACCATTCTGTTTGCACATGGGCATCCCATTTGAGGATTCATTATCCAGGGCGGTTGTCAAGGGTGACGGGATCGTGTAATTAAAGGGAGTGAGTGTGTGACCTCTCTGAGCTTGGTAGGTGTGGCAGTGAAAGGAATCGGCTGTGCCTCCCGCCTGGTGACAGACCCCTGGCCAGGGGAGGTCAGGGGAAGCCCTTTTCTTGGAGAAGCCGTGTGCTCACTCCTTAGGGGCTGGACAGTCTTCTGGCACCTCTCCTAGGGGACAGGAGTCTCCCTGTCACCATCAGAGAGCGAGCTTTCCTGACTGTGTCCATCTGGGAAGAGAGCGGCTGTCACGCCCTCCGTGTCGTGTGGCACGTGGCTTTGTCTTCAGGGCCGCGTCAGGGCTCCTTTCGCAGAGGACAGAAGGTGCGCGTTGCCGGCGTCCGCATGCGCCTGGTGTCACGACAGGCTCGGGAGCTCTGTCTTTGAAAGATTGCAAACGTGGCCCAGTAGGCAGTGATCGCTGGTATATCACGCGTCAGAGTAGACATCCGTCATCCCTCATGCTGTAGCAGACGTCCACAGACCCTTCCTGTGCTCCAGACGGACCCACCCCCACCCGTCCCCTTGGCTCCTGGGGTTTCTCAGAGCCTCTGCCTGCTTGTCCGGGAGAACCCAGGCCTGGTGGCTGGAGGCTCACCTGGAGCCACGCTCAGCCAGCCCAACCTTGGCTGCTCTCGCCCCTCATGGCCTCTGCCTCTTCCACCTTGCCCAGGACTGGTCAGTGTCTCCCCACAGCCCGTACGGGGTCAGGTCGTTGGCGCACCGACCGATACGGGGCCGCCCGCTCCGTTGTGCTCGGGGCTGCCCCTCCGCTCCTGGGCCCTCGCTCACACTGACCGCCTATTGCCTCTGCGCCTCTGCTCCTGACCCTCATCCACACTGCCCGCCTGCTGCCTCTGCCCCTCCGCTCCTGACCCTCGCTCACACTGCCCGCCTGCTGCCTCTGGCCCTCCGCCCCTGGCCCTCATCCGCACTGACCGCCTGCTGCCTCTGCCCCTCCGCTCCTGGCCCCTCGCTCACACTGACCTCCTGCTGCCTCTGGCCCTCCGCTCCTGGCCCTCGTCCACACTGACCGCCTGCTGCCTCTGGCCCTCCGCTCCTGGCCCTCGTCCACACTGACCGCCTGCTGCCTCTGCCCCTCCACTCCTGGCCCCTCGTCCACACTGACCGCCTGCTGCCTCTGGCCCTCCGCTCCTGGCCCTCGTCCACACTGACCGCCTGCTGCCGGGACAGGCCCTGCCCCCGCGGTTCCTGTGCAGTGTCCTTGTTTCCTGCGGATGGAGACCACGGGGCAGCTTTTCCGGCGGTGGCCAGGACTGGGTCTGTGAGTGGAGAGCGAGCAAGCTGTGCCACGCGGGGACGGCTGGGCGGGGTGTCTGTGAGGTCCCTTCCTGCCTCGGTTCGGGGAGCTGACTCTCTGCACCTCTGCCACAGGCCAGGAAGAGCCCCTTTTTTGAAGAAGCAGGCAGACCTACACATGTGTGCCGTCCAGGGAAGACGTGCAAGGCTGGGGTTAGGCCGGGGTCTGCTGTCTCTGGGGTGACACAGAGCAGAGTGGGCCCACGGCTTCTGCTGGAGCTCTTGCGCACTAAATCTTCAGCATCCCAGTCTTGTGAATCCCCAAGTTTAGAAATACCGTAAGAACATAGCTCCTTTTAAATGGCATAATAATGTAAACATTTTATATCCACCCCCCGACTCTTCTTGAGACCTAATGTCATGAAGCATTGAGGACGCAGAAATCAGGACCCCACCCTTGGTCAGTGACGGCCGGGGGCGGCCCGAGGCCTCCACCCTGGGAGCGGGGGCGCTGCGGGCACGGCTGCCCTCCTTCTCCCCTCTTCCACGCTCTGGTGCATAAATGGCGGGGGTCCTGTCTAGTAATTTACTTTTTGAAACTTGAAGTACTAAGCGTTTAAATAGAGTGGGCTGGAAGAGTATGTGTGATGGTGATTCCCCCTTGTGGTGTGGGGGTTATAGTTAGGTGGGCGGAGAGGGTAAGGACAGCTCTGCCGGCCTTGAGTTCAGCCGGGGGTCGAATTCAGGCCCCTGGGTCGGGAGCACAGGGTGGAGCCGCTGGGCCACCAGGGGAGCCCCTGGCTGTGGCTTGTGATGGAATGTTTTACTGTGGCTGCATCAAGTCTTGAAAAGTTTCCTTCATGTTACGTGTTCTGTTACATGTAAATCAGTTATTTATTTTCAGAGGACTGTCAACAACACACAGAACATAACGACACCCACGGAATTTGCAGTGATGGCTGTGACTCACTTGTAAGGAGAGCGGCGCTCCGCGCTCCTTTCCTGGCAGCAGTGAAGCGGGCTTCTGTGGGCTGCAGGGCATGAGTCGGTCCTTTGTTTGGCTCTGCCGCTGTGGCTGACAGCCAGGGATTGTCTGTGAGTTGCCCGATGCGGTCCCCCTGTGGGCACCATTGTTGGCCAGGCTGCCCCACGCCTCCCGCCCTCCTCGTGGTGCCCGGTGACGGCTGCTTTTCCCGACCCTCTCTGGACCCGCCTGTGTGCAATGGAGCCGTGGCGGCTGGGCCGTGACGTCCCATGGGGTCCTGCAGCAGCCAGAGCGTGCAGCAGTCCAGGAAGGGGAGACAGGTGATGGCTGGAGCCCACGGCATGCTGTGAGCTCGGAAAGGGTGTGCGGTGGACGCCGGGGCTGGTGTGGGTCCCTCAGCGTCTGCGGAAGCCATGGAGCGTAGTCTGGGTGGTTTGGGCAGGGTTGCTCTAGAGCTGGTCTTGAGCACTTAATTGAAGGTTGTGTTTGCAGCCAGTAGACGCGGTTAGCAGCTGAGCCGCCGCAGGAGAGGCAGTCGGGCAGCGCGCTGTGCGTGGGTCCTGGTGCGCTCTCGGGGCGCTCCGTGTCTGCTCGCCCCGCGGCTGAGGAGGGTCATCCGACTGCCTTGCGCTCACACTCCCGATGCCGCTGTCGCGGGGGAGCTGTTTGTGTCTGTAAAGCGGGTGTGTCGGGTTCCGCGCGCGCTCTTAGCAGTGTTGCTGATAGTTCCTGGAGAAGGCAATGGCAGCCCCTCCAGTGCTCTGGCCTGGAGAGCCCCATGGACGGAGGAGCCTGGTGGGCTACGGTCCACGGGTCGCAGAGTCGGCACGACTGAGCGCCTTCACTTCACTGTAATGATTGCTGCTGTTTGTTCTTAGACTGGAGTCTGAGTTGCGCCTCTGTTGTCACGTTAAATAGGGCTTTTTGTCTCACTCATCTGTAACAGATTCAATTTTTTTAGTTCAGGGACCCACTCGTGGTGCTTGATTTGCTTCGGGTCATTTGTGAGGAGAAGTTGTGGGTGACGTGGACGAAGCGTGTCCCACGGTGACGCAGAGGCAGGGTCACACGGTGCGCCCACCCTCCAGTCCTCCGACACTTGGGCCCACTGGGTGTTTCTTGGAGGGGCAGTGTCGTAACTGTGAGAGCGGCACCCACTTCTCCCCACAAGGCAGGGTCTCCCAGAGCGGCCCCTCCCCATCCATTCAGGGGCGAAATGGAGCGGAGCCAGAGCCGCCGCAGCGAGGGAGAGCCTGGTCCCCTCCCCTCAGCTGCGGTGCCGCCTCGGGCCCCTGCGCTCCCGAATGGCCCCACTCCCCTCCGGAGCTCGGAGGGCCCTAGTGAGCACACGGTGATTCCTGTTGCTTGTGTCAGCGCTGATTCTAAATTTAGCTAATGGTTACTTTTTTCTTAAACGTTTAAACATACCTTTTGATTATTGAAAATCAGGGGAGAAAACCGAGCATGTTTGGAGTCTTTATTCTGTCTAATCTCTTCTGCGGGATTAGTTTAGGATGCCGTGTTAGTTTTGGGAGACAGTGCATTTAGTGCAGGTAGTAAGTAGCTCCTCAGAAAATGCGCGTGGCGTGACGTCGTGACTGGAGAAGGCGCAGGCTCTCAGTGGGGTGGAGCAGACGGCTGAGGAGGGCTCATCGCTCCCAGGCAGCCCTTGGCCTGAGGCTGTAGAGGGGGTTCACCTCTCCCAGCTTCACTCTTCCTGTGTAGAGGAGGGTTTTCGCTGGATGGGAGGTGATTTGGGTGGGCACTCGCTCGGCCTTCCAGGTCCATCCATCCATCAGGCTCCCCCTGCAGACCTGGGCTGCCCCGCCCAGCCCCGCCCCAGGGACCAGTGCTCCTGCCGTTGATTGCGGTGGAAAGGGGCTCATGTTTGAGCTCAGCTGTTTTACACTTAGATTTCTTTCTCGGTTTTTAGGAGTTGTTAACTGCTTTTGTCTGTATTTTTTGCAGGCTGTCAGGAAACGTGAATTTCAAGGTTGATTCATAATTTTTCTCCCATCTCTGCATACAGTGGTGGTTTTATGCTGGTGGACCTTTAATTTGTAACGTGTATAGGATGATCTGAGATGGTCGTTTTCTCTGGTAAAGGTCTGCAGTGTCCAGAAATTGACTTAGAATGACTAGATGCCATCCACAGGGTGAGCCTCATGTTTGTTTTTTAAATGGATGCACGTTCCGTGCGTCACAGTGCATAGACGCTAAGGGGATGAGTCGGTGAGCTTTAGCCGGTGTATGTGTCTGTGTAACAACCACCCAAATCATGAGGCAGAACTTGTCCATTATTCCAGAAATTGATCTCATGTCCCTTTCCCCGTTGCCCCCTACCCCCCGTCCCTGCGCTCTCAGATCAGTTTGGCCTGTCTTGGGTTTCCCGTGGATGGCGTACATAGGCTGCCCTTGCTGTGAATGGCCTCTCTCATGCAGCGCATGTGGTGGAGACTCACCCGTGCCTCCATGCTGTCGCGCTTGTCAGTGGTTCCTTCTTTCAGACTCAGCATCACTGTCTGAGGATGGCATGCATTCAGGTGTCTTTCTAGGTGCACCCGAGTTAAATATGCTTGGCAGGAAGATGAAGTCAGTTGGATAGCCTCGATAATAACTCATTACCTGAATTTACTAGTTAATAATCACAGGGAGTGATGATATTAAACAAACCAGCGTTACATAGAAGGAACAGTGTGACTTGAACAGGAGTGATGAACTTTCCAAAGCTTATACGTCTTAATGTCAAGTAATACTTATCATTTATTGTAGGTGCTACAGAATATTTTGGAAACAGAAAATGAATATTCTAAAGAACTTCAGACTGTGCTTTCAACCTACCTACGGCCCCTGCAGACCAGCGAGAAGTAAGTTAGATGGTAATTGTGTCAAGTGTTGGAACAGTGGTCCACTTGGCTGTTGCCTCGTGTTTTCAGAGAACAGCAGCTGAAACGCTGGGATAGAATACAGCTGAAGACACGAGAAAGCTCCTGGTGTATTAGGGGGCGGGGTGGGGTGGGGCCGGGCGGGGCGGAGCGGAGCGGGGCGGGGCGGGCGCATGAGTAGACCGCCCACACGTGTCTCCTGTTGTTTTTCTCGGCTCTAGGTTAAGTTCAGCAAACACGTCACATTTAATGGGAAATCTAGAAGAAATATGTTCTTTCCAGCAAATGCTTGTACAGTCTTTAGAAGAATGCACCAAGTAAGTAAGAGGCTAATAATTGTAAAATTCAGATGGATATAACTTTAGGATTAACTTTAGGTTTCACATTTCCAAAGGTGAGTACTGGGTTATTTTGAATGTTTGGGGCATATCAACCTTTACGGTGAAAGTGTATCTTGGACCCTCTTCCTCAGTGGGATCTGCTGACTGCTGCGAGCCGGGAGGGAGGTTTCCTGGGAGCAGTGGCTGTTTGGGGTGGCGGCTGCGGAAGGGAGGGAGCGCGCAAGGGAGCATCACGGCTCGGAGCCGGCCCTGCCGAGGTCGGGAGCACGGCGTGCCGCTCACAGGCGCGCGTCTCTGTGCCTCGTCCGCGCCGGCTTTTCTTATGTGGGCTGTAGGTCCATGCAGGGCCGGACGCACAGCCAGCTTTCTCCCGCCTTTTCTCATTTGTCCTCTGCTTACTTAGGCAGCACCCAGCACGCGCCAGACACGTGTTAACGAGACAGAGGTGACGCCTGTCCCAGAGGAGCTGGTAGTCGGGGAGGGAGGCAGCTGGTTAAGGTGGTGGAGGCGATTACAGACGGTAGTGCGGAAGCGCTGTGAGGAAAGCTGAAGTTGGATTTCAGGGGAGCTCGGCCAAGCGCTGCGGGGATGGGAGTATGGCAGCCGCCCCAGAGCCTGTGCCGCTTGAGCGGCCCCGCTCGGGGCCCACGTCTGCTCGTTCACTCGCTGTCCTGTCCCCCGCCCTCGAGGGTCACCCTGTGCCCAGCACTCAACCTGGCACACCTTCCCGCGCATTCGTCTGTCCTGGGAGGGTGCTCGTTCCTGTGGCAGCCTCTGCCCTGCCCTCGCGCTGCCCCCGCCCTGGCTCAGGCCGGCCTCTCCCCCTGTGTCCTGCCCGGGCCTCCCCCTGTGCCCTGCCTGGGCCTCCCCCTGTGTCCTGCACAGACCTCCTGACAAGGCCCTGACCTCCGGGTGGCCCTCTGCCCGTCTGTCTCCCCAGCAGCGTCCAGCCTCAGCTCTGCTCAGAAGCTGGGGGTGCCTGGTTATTCCTGCGCTTGTTCCCAGCTGTGTCTCACAGGCTGGCCTGGAGGGCCACAGGGGCGGCCTGGGGGTGGGGGGAGCTAAGGTAGGAGGTTGGTCCCCGCGCAGTGGCCGTCGGTGGGAGCCCTGCCCATACCCGGCTCCCGCCCGCTCTGCTGCAGGGCCTCAGCTCAGTTGGCAGGCCCGCTCGTCAGGGGTGGGCCCAGGAGGTGGTGTGCCCAGCCCTCCCCACCCTCCCCTCCGCCGGGTCCAGTTCCTGCTGCTGCGCCCTGGGGCGTGGGCCGCGCTGGCACAGCCCCGGCTCCCTAGTGTGGCCGCCGCGCATGTTGGGCGTGCTCTCCCGCTCGCTTGCACTGGCTGAGTTGCAGACTCCTCTGTGTACTGTAGGCTGAGTTCCCATTAGTGTCTTATATTTTGTAGGGCTTCAGGTTATTGAAGAAAGTACTGAAATGAACATTTGACATAATTGCTACTGGTTAAATAAACATTGTGTATTTATGTTCAAAGTTAATTATAGGGCGTGTCTTAAGATATAAATAAATTCACCTTTGTAGACACTGGACCGTTACTGTAACATTTTCACAGTAAAATAGTATTTGTTTTAGATTATTATCAAAATACAGATTTGAGCTAGAGAATAGAGTTTATATTGTCTGAAAGTTGTATTTTGAACCATCCAAATAATAGAAACACGGGGGGATCCAGAGATGATATTTAACTTTGTAGAATGGACCGGCTGAGACGCAGAGCACTCTCTGGTTCTGCTGGGCTGTCCCTGCTGAAGAGCAGAGCATAGGACTTGGCCTGGTGGGGCAGCGATTGGGGCTGGTGGTGCGCCGACCCAGGCAAGCGCAGTCATCGCCTCCGACCCCAGCGGGGCCTCTGCACAGTGGGCCCCGCATCAGGATCGGCCCCTGTGTGTCACCTGGGAGGTCCTGAGTGGCTCTTGCCGCAACCTCCTGACTCGTTGAATGAGACCACATGACTCCACGGAAACGTTTTCAGCTCTAGAACCTTGCGCGTCTAGGAAGTTTGGAAGGGAAGGCACTCCAATGGCACGTGGGGACGTGAACGGATGGCTCAAGGCGGGGGCTGGAGCTGCTGGCCGGCGATGGGGACTCCTCTGGCGTAGCCTCAGGTGGTGCCGCCTTCCCGGGCCTCTGGCATCCGTCCGTGTTCAGCGTTTGGGGTCCAGGCGCTGCTAGCGCCCTGAGGCTCCAGTGTGGAGGCACTCGTGTCCCCTCGCAGGGACGCCTCTCTCGGTTGGTAGTGGACAGACTCAGGTGGGACGCAGAGGCTCACTCAGGTCACGGCCACACCCTCGTGCTGCCCTTGGTCTCCCCGGGAAGTTGGTGGCTACTGGACCCTGAACCCTTTCCCTGCAGTTAGCAGCACCAGCGGGAGTGAACGTGCCATGAGGGGACGTCGTGCGGCAGCTCTGGTTGCCCACGTCTCTCCTGGAGCTCACCCCTCTGCTCTGGGGAAGGAGACGGGCCCTGGGCATCCCCGCCCACCTTGTAGGGTGGTCTCCCTGGGGAGGCTACGGACACTGCCTATACCACTGCTGGGCACCAGGCCACTGCTACTTGCCCGCACCAGACTGCGGACTGCTCGCCCGTGTCAGACCATCGACAGCTCACCTGTATCAGACCAGTGGTAACCCCTCACTTGTTATCTGACCATTGATAACTCCTCACATGTTATTGACCTTTCATAACTCACCTGAATCAGACCATTGATAACTCTTCACCTGTTCAGTTCAGTGCAGTCACTCAATCTTGTCCAACTCTTTGTGACCCCATGGACTGCAGCACACCAGGCTTCCCTGTCTATCACCAGCTCCCGGAGCTTGCTGAAACTCACGTCCACTGAGTCGATGATGCCATCCAGCCATCTCATCCTCTGTCCGTCCCCGTCTCCTTCCGCCTTCAATCTTTCCCAGCATCAGGGTCTTTCCCAGTGTCAGTTCTTGGCATCAAGTGGCCAAAGTATTGGAGCTTCAGCATCAGTCCCTCCAATGAATATTCAGAACTTATTTCATTTAGGATTGACTGGTTGGATCTCCTTGCTGTTCAAGGGACTCTCAAGAGTCTTCTCCAACACCATAGTTCAAAAGCATCAATTCTTTGGCGCTCAGCTTTCTTTATAAAGTCCAGTTCTCACATCCATACATGACCACTGGAAAAACCATAGCCTTGACTAGACGGACCTTTGTTGGCAAAGTGATGTCTCTACTTTTTAACAATGCTGTCTGGGTTGGTCATAGCTTTTCTTCCAAGGAGTAAGCGTCTTAATTTCATGGCTGCAGTCACCATCTGCAGTGATTTTGGAGCCCGAAAAAATAGTCTCTCACTGTTCCCATTGTTTCCACATCTATTTGCCATGAAGTGATGGGACCAGATGCCATGATCTTCGTTTTCTGAATGTTGAGCTTTAAGCCAGCTTTTTTATTCTCCTCTTTCACTTTCATCAAGAGTCTCTTTAGTTCCTCTTCACTTTCTGCCATAAGGGTGGTGTCATCTGTGTATCTGAGGTTATTGATATTTCTCCTGGCAATCTTGATTCCAGCTTGTGCTTCATCTGGCCCAGTATTTTGCATAATGTACCCTGCATGCTAGTTATATAAGCAGGGTGACAATATACAGCCTTGACGTACTCCTTTCCCAGCTTGGAACCAGTCCGTTGTTCCATGTCCAGTTCTAATCGTTGCTTCTTGACCTGCATACAGAATTCTCAGGAGGCAGGTCAGGTGGTCTGGGATTCCCACTTCTAAGAATTTTCCATGGTTTGTTGCGATCCACACTGTCAAAGGCATTGGCATAGTCAATAAAGCAGAAGTAGATGTTTTTATGGAATTCTTTCTTTTTTAATGATCCAGTGGATGTTGGCAATTTGATCTCTGGTTCCTCTGCCTTTTCTAAATCCAGCTTGAATGTCTAGAAGTTCTTGTTTCACATACTGTTGAAGCCTCGCTTGGAGAATTTTGAGCATTACTTTACTAGCGTGTGAGATGCGTGCAATTGTGTAGTAGTTTGAACTTTCTTTGGCATTGCCTTTGGGATTGGAATGAAAACTGACCTTTTCCAGTCTGTGGCCACTGCTGAGTTTTCCAAATTTACTGGCATATTGAGTGCAGCACTTTTACAGCATCATCTGTTAAGATTTGAAATAGCTCAACTGGAATTCCATCACCTCCACTAGCTTTGTTCGTAGTGATGCTTCCTAAGGCCCACTTGACTTCACACTCCAGGATGTCTGGCTCTACGTGAGTGTGAGTGATCACACCATTGTGATTATCTGGGTTGTGAAGCTCTTTTTTGTACCGATCTTCTGTGTATTGTTGCCACCTCTTAATATCTTCTGCTTCTGTTAGGTCCATACCATTTCTGTCCTTTATTGAGCCCATCTTTGCATGAAATGTTCCCTTGGTGTATCTAATTTTTTTGAAGAGATCTCTAGTCTTTTCCATTCTGTTGTTTTTCCTCTTATATTTCTTTGCATTGATTGCTGAGGAAGGCTTTCTTATCTCTCCTTGCTGTTCTTTGGAACTCTGTATTCAGATGGATATATGTTTCCTTTTCTCCTTTGCCTTTAGCTTCTCTTCTTTCCTCAGCTATTTGTAAGGCCTCCTCAGACAGCCATTTTGCCTTTTTGCGTTTGTTTTCTTGGGGATGGCCTTGATCCCTGCCTCGTGTACAGTGTCATGAACCCCTGTCCATGGCTCTTCAGGCACTTGGTCTGTCAGATCTCATCCCCTGAATCTGTTTGTTGCTGCCGCTGTCTTATCGTGAAGGTCTGATTCAGGTCACGCCTGAATGGACTAGTGCTTTTACCTGTTTCCTTCACCTGTTACCAGACCATCGATAACTCCTCACCTGGTATCTGACCGCTGTAACTCTTCGTCTGTTAGCAGGTCCTTGACTAATGACTCTTCCTACCAGACCACCCCCTCCTATCATCAGATCAGTGATAGAGCCACAGTAGCAGGCCTTTCTGACCCGGCACTAATTGTCACAGCGTGGTGTGGGGCTACCGGAGGCTGCAGGGGGACGCGGGACAGCCCTGCGCGCTGCTGCACGTCTTCATGCTCTCGAACCCGCCTCTGGAAGCATGAGAGAGAAACACCCTCTCTCTCAATTCTTAAGTCATGTTCTGCCTGGAAGATCTTTGTGAGTGTTGTATGTTCCATTATTTCGGTGATCTACATGGTGTTAACGTGTGAGATGTATTGGCATAATACCTAGGCTCCAATTAAGACCACTCACGTAACCTTTCTGAGCTCTGGCTGCTAGTTCAGGTTGGCGAGTTGATGGACTGAAGGTTTCATAAACTGATGGTGGCGACCGTAGTGATTTCTTGCACAGTTGGGTTGAGAAAGGTAGTAAAACTCTAGAGCCAAGCTCGATGGGAAGAAAGAAAGAAAATCTTATATACTGAAGTCGGATATACTGAAGTCGTTGTCCGTATATAGTTCGTGGACATGTAGCAGATTAAAGCCCCTTGACCTAGATTGCAGTGTGAGTGTGTGGCGCTGTGGTCTGGCCCAGGCGGGCGAGGCAGCTCCTGTCCCAGCGCTGAGCAGGGCGTGCAGCCCCGTCATGTTGTCACGTAGATGGCGCGTCTGCAGGCGTCCCGTGCCCCGTCTCCGGCAGCAGTTTGCTCTTCTCGGCGAGACCGGGACGTCCCGTCACTGCTGTTGCCTTCAGCCCCGCAGCCAGGCGGTGGGGCCCCTGCCGGTCTCTCGAGGGAGAAGGCTGCCCCCACCTGTTTCCTGGCGTCCAAGCGTGACCGTCGCCTGCTGAGATGCCAGTGTCTCAGGGTAGGTGTGTCTTGGGCGTCCGGGTCCTGGTAGAAAGCAGTTGGTCTCAGAGCCTCTGGGGAGGGCGCCCTTGGCAGCGTGTGATGCCTGCTCCCTGGTGACTGGGGGGGCTGTTCCCGCTCTGGGGTGCGCCCTGTCCCCCTCCCGGACTGCGCTGTGTCCCCCTCTGGGGTGTTCCCTCTCCCCTCTGGGGTGCGCCCTCTCCCCGTCTGGGGTGTGCCCTCTCCCCTCTGGGGTGCGCCCTGTCCCCCTCCCGGACTGCGCCGTGTCCCCCTCTGGGGTGTGCCCTCTCCCCTCTGGGGTGTGCCCTCTCCTCTCTGGGGTGTGCCCTCTCCCCTCTGGGGTGCGCCCTCTCCCCTCTGGGGTGTGCCCTCTCCCCTCTGGGGTGCGCCCTGTGCCCCTCCCGGACTGCGCTGTGTCCCCCTCTGGGGTGTGCCCTCTCCCCTCTGGGGTGTGCCCTCTCACCTCTGGGGTGCGCCCTCTCCCCTCTGGGGTGTTCCCTCTCCCCCTCTGGGATGCGCCCTCTCCCCTCTGGGGTGTGCCCTCTCCCCCTCTGGGGTGTGCCCTCTCCCCTCTGGACTGCGCCGTGTCCCCCTCTGGGGGCGCCCTCTCCCCTCTGGACTGTACCATGTCCCCCTCTGGGGTGTTCCCTCTCCCCGTCTGGGGTGTGCCCTGTCCCCTCTGGGGTGCCCTCTCCCCTCTGGGGTGTGCCCTCTCCCCTCTGGGGTGTGCCCTCTCCCCTCTGGACTGTGCCCTCTCCCCCTCTGGACTGCGCCATGTCCCCCTTTGGGGTGCGCCCTGTGCCCCTCTGGACTGTGCCATGTCCCCCTTTGGGGTGCGCCCTGTCCCCCTCTGGACTGCACCAGGTCCCCCTCTGGGGTGCGCCCTCTCCCCTCTGGGGTGCGCCCTCTCCCCCTCTGGGGTGCGGCCTGTCCCCCTCTGGACTGCGCCGTGTTCCCCTCTGGGGGCGCCTGCGTGTGTGGCCGTATGAGTGAGGCGTTGGCTCGCTCTCTGTTATATCCAGCTTAGTTCTGAGCTGGCTTTGTCTCCCCCTAAAGACTGCAGTTGCCTTTTAGGTAGAGACTCCCTCTTCCTCTGTTTTTAATGTGCTCCCAGTGCCCGACTGGATGGTGAAGTCAATTTATTGAGTCAGTGACTGTCTATCCTGCAGATACACGAACCTGTGACTAATCTCTGAAGACTGTTGAAACCCACGTGGGGGGCTCACGCTTGGGCAGGAGTCTGCCAGCAGTGCGGGCGCCCACTTGCTTTGACCCCAGATCCCAGTGAAGGGGCGGAGTGCCGGCGCTCACGTGCACACAGGACCTGCTCAGGGGCAGGCTGTAGGGCCCTGCGGCCCCCGGCACTCGGTACCGTCCCCCTCACCTGGCGGGGTGACCGCCCCGCTCTGCAGGCCGCTCGTCTCTGCTCCCACCTGGGAAGCCGCCTGTGGGCCTCTGCGCTTGTCTAGTGGCTGCTTCAGCAGGAAACCTTACTGACGAAGCAACCACACGTCGTGTTCCTCCTTATGTGCACACGACATGACGCTCCTGGACGTCTGTTTTGCTCGGTGCCTGAGGAAGGGGCTGGCGTGCAGGTCCTGGCGTCTGGAGGCTGGAGGCGGGGACGGCCTGCTTTCCGCTGCGCGGCTCCCCCGGGGCTGGGGCTGCCCTGTGCAACGCTTACTAAGTGCGGCTCTGTGTCGCTGTCTGCAGGATGCCGGAGGCCCAGCAGAGGGTCGGGGGCTGCTTCCTCAGCCTGATGCCGCAGATGAAGACCCTATACCTGGCGTACTGTGCCAACCACCCGTCCGCGGTCAGCGTCCTCACGGAGCACAGGTGTGTCTCGTGGACTTCTTTCCAGGTGGGGGTGGGGGGGCCGTGTCCTGGGGTTCCCTCAGGGCAGCTCATTTCTGTCAAATGTTACTTGAAACATGGTGCAGGCATCGTGTGCTTTTCAAGAATGGTAAGTTTAATTATCCTCCGAGTGAGTGCCTGGGGAGGACTGACGTCAGGCTTTAAAATCCTAACTAGTGCTTATAATAGAAGTGGGCGTGTTTTGCAGTCTCCTCCTCGGCCTGGACGCTGTGGACAGAGGTCAGGGGAGCTGGTGGGAGCTCTGGAGGGTGGCCGCGGGCTGGTCCGGGCTGCCATCGCACCCACTCAGTGCGTGAGGCTGGAGCACGTGCGGCAGAGCGGGCCTTGCTGTAGGAGACGGTCTGTCTCTGTGGGGCACGCCGGGGCAGAGGCTGTGCGCTCCCGCTCTGCAGCCGGAAACGGGAAGCAGCAGCAGGCATGGCCGTGCGCCCTGGGCAGTGCGGAGCCCGGCCTCCTGGGCAGCAGGGAGGGCCGCAGGGCTTGACCTGCACGCAGGGTGGGCACCGAGGCTCTGCTGCTGCTCCCAGAGGGGCACGCGTCTGTTAAGGATTCAAAAAACTGTATGGTTCCTTCTGAAAGCAGCAGTTCAGTCATAAATAGCAGTTCGGTCGTTTCTTAAACCATAAGGAAGACATTGCGTGAGTCGCAGCAAGGCCAGTGCCGCTGTGCTCCTGGCCTGTGCTCCTGGCCTAAGTGTTTAGCCTCAGGTTACTCCTGACTTAGATTTCAGTTTGAAGCTTAGAGGCTGTGCCGGGAAGCGGGTGTCGTTGGGCTGCTTGTAACTGAATGAGGCTCTGGCAAGACGGCCTGTGTCTGTCCGCCTGTGGCCGGGTCGTGTGGGCCTTAGGGAGGGCCTGTGGCCTGCTTGGAGCCCTACCCACGCCTCTGTAGCCGGTGGCCCTCGGAGATCACCCCTCTTTTCTGGAAGTGCCTGGTCATACCGTCCTGTTGGCGGGAAGCAGAATCGCTGAGTAGCTGAGCGTCTACTCCTCGGAACGGTGATTTAGAAGCGTTTCCTCCTGAGCGAGATGCAGGGATTGAAGTGAAATTTTGAAAAATCCTCAGGAATTGCTGACGCAGTCCTGGAAGAGACGAACAGCAGATAGAAGGCTGGGGTAAATTACAGGGCATTTTAAATGTGTTCTCTCCTCCTGCTGTTTTGGTCAGGGGCCGGCCCCTGGGTGGAAGGTGTGTCCTGAAGGTGACATTTAAAGCCGTTCAGACGTTGGGGCAGCGCTTGGGAGCACGTGCTGTGCTCCTCTCTGTGTTATTGCCTTAATGGCTGCTTGTGTCGTGGCTGAAACCTCAGGGCAGCTTTTCCCAGGAGAGCCGGAGGGCATCCAGATGGGCCTGTGCTCAGGGACTCCTGCCTGTCTGCATATGGTGTGTCCCGGCCGAGAGGCGGGAGGGGTGGGCAGTCAGGCTCTGGGACCGTGCCGAGGACGGTCGAGCGAGGTGGTTGGCAAGATGTGCTGCCCACGTGCCCTCCTGAGGCCCCTGGGTGGCGGCGCCTGCCCTACCCGCAGCTCAGACCCGGCCTCCGGAGCGTGAGTGGAGTTGAGAGCCGGCTGCCCCGGCTGGTGGCCTCCGCCAACCCGCCCTCCCTTCCCCTTCTGTCCTGGGTCCTGCTTGTAGCCTCTGTCCTGCTCTTGTTGAGGTCATGAAACCACCACTTGGGGGTGGATCAGTCTGTTTTTCTGCTTGAATACACTTTCTCCGGGATTGATTTAAACACAGTGCTCTGCGGTTTTTAAGTCTTACTTTTAGTCTTCGGATCCTATGTTGTGTTAATCTGACTTCTGAGTGTGAATCTGGAAAGCGTATGTGTGGAACCGCCAGTCCTGTTGAGTTATGATGGATGTCCGCCTTTTGCATCATCGTTTGATAGTGGACGCCGTAGGCTTGTGGCTGCCTGTTGCGAATGGATCGGGGCTTCATGGTTTCGTATGTAGAATGTCTTCTTTTTCCCAGCACAGTAGTTGTCCCTTTTTGCTGCGCTAGCTTGAGGTTGCCTCTGTGTTCCTCGGGCACCATCTTGCAGCCCCCAGTGTCGTTTGAGAAAATACAGAGGATGAAACACTCTGCCAGGATTGCTAGCATCATTAGAGGCCAGGCTGGAAGGGCCTTCGTTTTGTCAGAAAAGCTGTAACCTGCTGTTTCGTTTTATTGTGGTACTAAATTTTTTAAAAACTAAGAAATGAAGCAACTATGTGCTAAGTCGCTTCAGTTGTGTCCGACTCTTTGCGGACCCTGTGGACTGTAGCCCACCAGGCTCCTCTGTCTATGGGATTCTCCAGGCAAGAATTCTGGAGTGCCCTCTTTGAGGGGGTCTTCCCGACTCAGGGATCCAACCCAGGTCTCGTATGTCTCCTGCATTGGCAGGGGGGTTCTTTACCACTAGCATCTCCTGGGACGCCCATACAGTGATCAGTGAAGATGCATAAAAGGTCTTGTTTCGTTTCCTAACAGTGTGCGTGCCTGGCATTTAAGACTGTCATATGGATATTGAGAGGAGTTACTTTCGCTTGCAAAAATTTCACGTAAATTTTTAGTTGTAGGGGATTTGGGGAGTAGGTGGGTGGCTGATAAGAATAATTTGCTTAGTTTTATTATTGTCTGCCCGAGTTGTTTCTTTATTTTTGTTGTCTCCCTCTTTAGTCTAAAGTGAGAAAACATAGGGGCCAGCATTCACAAATGGAGAGGGAAGTGGCACCCCACTCCAGTGTTCTTGCCTGGAGAATCCCAGGGACGGGGGAGCCTGGTGGGCTGCCGTCTGTGGGGTCGCACAGAGTCGGACACGACTGAAGCGACTTAGCAGCAGCAGCAGCCCTAACTATAAATTGTCGTATGATACTAAACTAACAAAAATGGCCCAAAGAGATGTTTTTTGATATTTTTCTCGTGGTAGAAAAGGCCCCAATTGGATTATATTTAAAGGAGTCAAACTTTACTCCTAGTGCCATTAAGGGGGAGGGGTGGTGTGAGGCGGATCCAGCTGACCTCCACCGATGGGTCAGGGCTTCAGGATTTTCGTGTTTTCTTAGTGACCTCCTCCCAGTGGGAGACATGGGGACCCAGAGGGAGTGTGGCCCCCGCCGCTTGCCCGCAGCCCAGGCGTCCTCCGCTCCATGTCTGGAGAGACACTGCTCGTCAGCAGTGCGGGCCACAGACGGCGTCCTTCCGGGGACCTCGGGTGTCATCTGCCCTGTGAGGGACAGAAACGCAGAGTTCCCATCACAGACGTGAGCCACAGATGTGTGGGTGACAAGCTTGGGTCCCCCTGGGTGCTCATGTGAAGCAGAGCCAGGGCGGTCTGGGCGCGAGGCTGGGGCCTGGGAGCGCCCTCCATGGAGCCTGGCGGTGGGAGGCGGGAGAGAGAGGAGGAGTGGGCGGGAGGCTCGCTCAGCAGCGTCCTGTCTCTGGATATGCGCTCTTGGTTTCCTCGTCCACAAACGCAGACGACTTTCTTCCCACGGGTGGTGAGGGTTCAGTGAACCGATGCTGCAAAAGGGCTTCTGGAGGTTGTGCGCCCGCGTGCGTGCCGGGGGCAGGGGCGCTGCCTCGCGCCGCCGCTGCTCGGGCTGCAGCGCGCGGCGGGCCGGCATCCTGAGTTGGGTGGTCGTCGTTGTGATGCGCCTCCTTAAGCTTTTACAGTCTTGAAGGGCTGCTGACTGGGCTCTGTTCTTGCCCTACAAGGACCGCCCACTGTCAGACCTCTGTATGCAGGTGGCTCGCTGAGGGGGCTTTCCTGAATGGTTTGCTGGGAGACCATGACTGTTTGTGTCATGCACACGGGGCTTTGCTCAGGCCGAGGGCCCTGGCGTGAACTGTGGGGGGTCTTCCCTGTGGTGTTTAGAGATAAGCAGCACACGTTTGGCTGTAAAACCTGTGGCCTCTGAGTGGTCAAGGGCACTGCGTGGTCCGTCGTCGTCCTAGGGGCTGGGGGCAGGCGCGCGGCCCTCCTGGGCTCTGACGGTGCCCTCTGCTCTCTCTGCTCACACTCAGTGAGGAGCTGGGGGAGTTCATGGAGCTGAAGGGCGCCAGCAGCCCGGGGATTCTCGTGCTGACCACCGGTCTCAGCAAGCCGTTCATGCGCCTGGACAAGTACCCTGCGCTGCTCAAGGAGCTGGAGAGACACATGGAGGTACGTCTGCCCCACTAGCCACACCAGGAAGAGCAGTCAGGAGCCAGCCCCGGAGAGGGTATTACCACTGGCCTGTGACTCGGGAGAGTTTCTCAGGGACTTGTTGGTTGTGAAGTTGTTTCCTCATATCCCAGCTCTGTAGAGAGGCGTCTGCTCCAACCACTGCTGGCAGGGAGAGTTCCAGTAGCTGGAAAATGTCCGTGGTGTGGAGGGGTCCCATCAGGAGCCTGTGCCTACAGTGTTAAGTATATGAGTTATGGAGAGATAATAGGAAGAGAGTCAGCGGATGGTGTGCACTTATCTCCTTTTCAGAACTCAGGCTGTGGGCCCGGCAGAGGTTGGGGCTCAGGCTGCTGGCTTAGTTAGGCTGTGGTGAGCCACTCCCCAGGGGCAGGCCCTCTGCTGCTGCGTCGCTCCCCTCTGCCCTTTGGTGCTGAGCAGCGGTGGTGGGGGTGGGCGGCGGTGGGCGAGGCTGGGCTGGCCTCCTCCTCCAGGGCAGAATCCAGAAGACTGTTCACCGTTCCACGGTCCCCTCAGAGGCTAAGCAGAGGTGCTTCAGCGCCGAGACAGAGGGGCAGGCCCAAGCCAGCCTCCAGAGAGAGCCTGCTGAAGGGCAAGTGCTCATTATGGAAGCTCACAGTGTGTTTCTTTTATTCAAAGGATTATCACCCAGACAGACAAGATATTCAGAAATCCATGACCGCCTTCAAAAACCTTTCAGTAAGTGATAGAGCGTGTTACGGTTTTTTTCCTTCAGACATTATTGTGGCAAATGAATACAGGAAATTAGTTGTGAACTATAATTTGGATTTATTCTGGAGAAATAAAAAATAAACAACGTAGTTATTCCACGGCTGGTAAACTTTCCTGCGTTACGGCGCTGTGGACACCAGAGAGGTGAAAGGATCAGTGTCTGCGTTTACACGGTACCGCATAATGCTGCCGCACACGTCAGCGATCTGGACCATGTCTGCAGTCTCACCCCAGCGTCTTGACTGGCGCGTGAAAGGAGTGCTGGGCTTCTCCCTTACCTGCTGCTGTGCTGTCTCAGTGCCTGAGTCTCTGGGGTGTGTGCCTTACTTACAGCACGAGCGGAGCTCACCCTTTCCCCCTCTTCCAGGTCTCCTCTTCCGGTGCTCACTAGTAAAATCAGAGGATGTTTTTCTTGTCCAGTCCACATTCCGTCTTCTAAAAGTGACAGGATTTGCTATATTTTTCTCAGCTAGTGTTTCTCATTCTAGAGCTGTGGTGTTGTTGTGGGTCTCTCTTGACTTGATTCTGTACTCATGAATGAGCGAGTTGTTCACTAGCGTCTGTCTGCAGAAGCAGCCGGCGCCGCAGCAGTAGAGCCCGTCTCCCCTGACGGGCCTCCTGTGCCCCCCCAGGCCCAGTGTCAGGAGGTGCGGAAGAGGAAGGAGCTGGAGCTGCAGATCCTGACGGAGGCCATCCGCAGCTGGGAGGGTGACGACATCAAGACCCTGGGCAGCGTCGTCTACATGTCCCAGGTCCTGATCCAGTGTGCCGGCAGCGAGGTACTGCCTTCAGCGTTCCCTGCACTTCTTTTACTGTGGGGAAACCTCTCTCCAGGGCCCCTGTGCCTGGGCTTCCCCTGCCGGGGCCACGGCACCCCCGAGTCCCTTCACTGCTGTGGGTGGTGTCTCTCCCTCGAGTCGCCTTTTAGATGCCTGGGCATCTTTGGGCTTCACCTTTGGTCTTTCTGGGGCTCTTCTTAACCGATCGCAGCAAATGAGGTTTAATACAAAAGCAGTGCTCGTCAGCCTTCCATGTAAATTGGGCAGAGCTCATGGGGGGTGGCAGCAGCAGGCGTGTCGGGCTCTAGGTTGGTTAGTGCCAGGATCCGCCGGGGACCAGAGGCGGCCTCCCGGCTCTACCCTCCCCGCCTTCAACCTGAAGGGTCTGCCTGGTCTCCCTCTGCCACTGGAAGGTCACAAGTTCTTTTCTTCTATTTTCTCTCAACCACAGAAAAAATCTGTTTTTCTAACTCCTGCCTAATGAGGAGTTAATGGCAGAGCTAAACTCAGATTTTTAGAAACGGTGTTCCATGGGTACTTGTGAGTCTTACGAATTTCTCATAATTTTGTTCCCGTTTAATTTAAATTTGGTAGAAAGAAACACCTAAACATGAAGTGTGATATACTCTTTCATAAGGCCGAATGTAAGTATTTGTTCTCACCATTGTGAACATGTGTGAATGTGTGTTTTTGACATAGTTATTTGGATTTGTTCTTTTACATTAGGAAAAGAATGAGAGATATCTTCTACTCTTCCCAAATGTTTTGCTAATGTTGTCTGCCAGTCCTAGGATGAGTGGTTTCATATATCAGGTAAACACATTTTAAATTTATATTTGTTGATTGTGGGCCTGAGAGCCGTTTTCAGGCTCATTGGGAGTTTCCAGGTTGATACTGCGTGTGTCCGTCGTGTGCTGTGTATAGTGTTGTACGTACAGTGTCATATTCGCATCTGTGCACACAGCCCCAGTCTGTGTGTTCTGACGTGACTGTGAAGCTAGGATCTTCCTGCTCATCTGGAGCCAGCGGAGAAGGGGCCTGGTCTCTGTGCAGCTGACCCTGAGGACCCAGAGTGCTGGGGCGCGGGCCAGCTGGCCGCCTCCAGGGCGCTCTGCTGCTTTCCTGCCACCAGGGCAGGCGGCCGCTCCGCGGGCCGGCTTGGGGGGGGCATGTGTGGCTGAGGTGGTCTGTGGGCCCCCGCTGGACTCAGCGGTCACGGGCACACGCCTGGCGTGCTGTTTAGCTTCTTTATTGCTCGTCACTTTCCTGATTTTCTCCGCGAGGATGTGAGGCAGCTTTAAGAAGAGATGCAAGGGCAGAGCCCTTCCGTCTCTGTCCGTCTCGCAAGGTGCTGCCCTGCCCTCCTCCTGGGACCTGCCCAGCCCGGGGATGAGCCCAGGTCTCCCGCGGTGCTGGCGGCCTCTTGACCGTCTGAGCCTCCAGGGAAGCTGATAAGTGCCTTAGGTTTTCTGTTTGTCTAGTAGGGGCTTCTGGCAAAGTTGACTGCTTTGTTCCTGTGTGGTTATTGAAGCTGCAGCCTTCCCATCAATTCCTCAAGGCCTGGTCACCAGGAACCATTCCCACAGAAATCACCCTGGGTTTGCTCAGAGTTGCATTTTTGCACGGGTGGCACGCTATTTGTCTTGTCCCCAACAAGCGCTCTGCTGGGTCCTGAGTCCAGAGCGTTCACGGCGGGCTTGTACCTGCTCCGAAAGCTTAACAGCCCAGAGAGGAGTTGACATCACGCACTTGTTCCGAAAGGAGCGCTTTAGGCATGAGAAAGCAGATAGACGGGCCAGCCCAGGAAAGGACCGCCTCCCAATCTGTAAGCCTGTGGTTGAGCACCTCCCCAAGCTGGCTGCTGCTGCTCTAAGTGAGCTCTGTCCTTCTCGGCCATGTACCCTGGCTTCGAAGCTCCCCCCACCCCAAGGCCCAGGGCCCTGCGGTGACCTGTGGGGCTGCGGGGGCGTCCGGAGCGGCCTCAGGCCCCAGGGTGCTGGCGTCAGCATGCCGCCGCCGGGCCCTGCTTTCCCCTTGGCACGCTGTCTCAGGGGCTTCTCTCCGAGTGCTGAGACCCCCAGTGCTCGCGTGTCAGTGTTCACTTCCGGCTTTGCCCCACATCCGGCCACCGCGAGCTCGTCCTGGCCACCGCGAGCTCGTCCCGGCCACCACGAGCTCGTCCCGGCCACCGCGAGCTTGCCCCGGCCACCGCGAGCTTGCCCCGGCCACCGCGAGCTCGTCCCGGCCTCCGCGGCTGTTGCTGCAGGTTAGTCCGGGACACGCAGCTGTCTTTCCCGTCAGGCTTCTCCGAGCTCTTGGTCAGCCCAGTGCCGTCGGCTCCTCGGCAGGGCGTCTGCAGTGCCCACGCCCGGCTGCAGGACAGGTTCCTGCGCCCCGGCCCCGCTGCCCGTGGACCGGATGAGGCCTGTGGGGCTGCGGAGGTGGCCAGGCCCGTGTGGTGCTCTCGGCGCCTGGCCTCTGCCCGGGTGTCAGGAGTCCCGAGCCTTGTGGCCTCTGAGCCGCCCCCCTGCTCAGGGCCCTGCTCCTCGGGGCCCTGGCCCTGACCCAAGAGATGCTCCCTGCGGACTCACTCGGCCTCCACAGCTCTGGTGGCTGTTATTCGAGGGGCTCGCTCCGCGGCCCAGTTCTGGTTCCGCTCCCTGCCTCATGCCCTCTGTCCCAGAGCGGGTGGGCTGGTGCTCTTCTCTGCATTGTGGGCAGCGCTTGGCGCAGCTGCTGACGGACAGTCTGGTGGCGGATGGCCAGGCGCAGCCTCACAAGTCCCTCCAGCTCCAGTCGCCTTTATTTGCCTTCAGATGTGGAACTCGCCCCGTGTTTCTCTAAGGCACATTTCTGCTTCCTTTCTATAAACAACATCATTTAAAATAGCCACTGTGGACCCTAGTTTTTTTTTTTTTTTTTTTTTTTTATCATAGTGTATAATGTTTTTGTGTCTTGCTGTTTATATTTAGAGTAACTCATCAGATGAAATGTTTTTGTTCTGGTTTGCAGCCCTGTCCCTTTTTGCTGGCTCATTTCTTGGTTATAGTATTACAATTTCTTATTCAAGGTAGAGGCTTTTGTATTATATATGCCTTTGGTACAAACAAGAGAGTTTGCTTTGCAAAGACAGTCCCTCTGCATTTCCTAAAATTGTTAAATATTTACTTTATTAACGGTACCTCCTTTACTAGAAAAGCACTGACTGACTGTTTTTGTTGGGGGGTCTTTTTTAGGGAAAGCTACCAACGACAGGAATGACGGTCACAAAGCTTGAGGACAGTGAAAATCACAGGAACGCGTTTGAAATATCAGGTGATAGGCGCGGGCTCTGTGGGTGCCCTCTGTCCAGGTGCCGAGGCAGCGGCCCTCATGCGCGGGCCCCGCTGAGCCCCCGAGGGCTGCATGGGCGTGCTGTGGGGCCTCCATGGGGTGCACGTGTGTGCGCTCTGACGCCCTCCAGCCCGTGCCTGTCTCCTCCAGGGAGCATGATCGAGCGGATCTTGGTGTCCTGCAACAACCAGCAGGACCTCCACGAGTGGGTGGACCGCCTGCAGAAGCAGACGAAGGCCGCCTCGGCAGGAAACCCCAGCAGCAAGCCTCACTCGGTGCCGTCGCACACCGTAAGGGCCCCGCCCCGCCCCGCCCCCGCCCGCAGACCCCGGGCCAGGAGAGCGCCGCTGGGCCTCAGGCCTCTCTGCAGACGCGTCCTCATACCCCGTGGGCCGCGATCGCCTCACAGGGACCCACTTGTGAGCCAGGCCTGCCTGTCTGCCTCTCGAGAGTTCACACACACGCACGCACACGGTTCACCGGTTAGGCGCCCGTCAGCACCCGCTTAGGCAGCTGCCCTGCCCAGGGTGGGCCGCGAACACTACCTCAGGGCTTGTGAGGGTCTCTCCTGGGACTTCTCCCACATGGTTCACCCTGGGGTCGCTGCCCTTGGGCTTGAAGGGCCGTCCCAGGGACGGTGGTCATGGCATGGTGTACTGGTCACTGCTGCAGCCTCTTACTCCATTTCTCAGCAGTTTGGGGGAAAAGCTATTCATTTGCTTCAACTATCATTTTGAATGGTTTTGCCATGACAGCTTTTCCATATTGTAAATGTATTCTAGAGATGCTTAGCTTTCATGGGACTACATTTATCCCAAGGGCATAGGTGTGTACATGTTTGTCATCAACAGGGAGTCCCTTCTCACTCAGGTGGTAACAGCCTGAAACCAACCTCTACAGACTCCCACCTCAGGGAGCCATGTGCCGGGACCCTGGCCTTTCTGGTCCCAGGGCAGCTGTGTGGTCATGGCAGAGTCCGCTGCTTCTGTCCTCGAGCCCTAAGCCTCAGCTTGAGCCCAGGCTCCCCTTTAAGCCTGTGTTTCAAATATTATTCATTTCTTCTGAATAATGACCTTACTCTGGTTTCCAGCTCACAGAACAACTCAACTTTTTTTCCTGTTAAGCATACCGTATTGTTTTGGGTTAATTCGAGGTCACTGGCTGCTTTTGAATTGTTTAAAGTTCTTATTTGTCATTGTGATCGAATACTTTTGCAGTTTCTAGGAGCATAAACCCCATTAATAAGGTCCTTCTGAGAGATTAAATTTATGTAACCTTGTCTTGATTAAAGCTGATTTTTCTGAGAAAATGTTTTACCCAAGGGATTGGTAAAATTTTTCTTCAAAAACACAGTAAATATTTTTTTTGGTTTTTAAGCACTATGGTCTCTGTTGCAATTGTATTTTGCTTTTATAATATAAAAGCAACCATTGACACGAATAGGCCTGACTGTGTCCCAGGAAAAAAAATTTTTTTTTTAACAAAAACAGGGATCAGGCTCTACTTTTGCTGGCGAGGTAATAATGATGCTCCCCCAGTCACATTCCCAGGGCAGAGAATGCCCATTCTTTTATAAAATCCTGATATCTGTGTTAAATGAAATGCCTTTTTTGCAAATGTGACTGCATGGCGGTTAAAGGCGGTGGATGGGTTTCCGGGTCTGGACCCAGCAAGCTGCTGCTTCCTGCCCTGAGCTCAGCAGGCCTCACGCAGGGTGTGGGGGATGCTCGGTCTGACGGCCAGTAACCTGAGCATCAGGAGATTCAGGACGCACACTAGCAAGTGGGCGCTGCTGTGCTGGGAGGGCTGGGCTGGCCTCGGGTCCCCCGGCGGTGAACGCGCTCTGCTCTCTCCCTCTGTCCCTGGCAGCTCCCTTCCCACTCCATCACCCCGTCCAGCAAGCACGCGGACAGCAAGCCCGCGCCGCTGACGCCCGCCTACCACACGCTGCCCCACCCCTCCCACCATGGCACTCCACACACCACCATCAACTGGGGGCCCCTGGAGCCTCCGAAGACCCCTAAGCCCTGGAGCCTGAGCTGCCTGCGACCAGCACCCCCTCTGCGGCCCTCGGCTGCCCTCTGCTACAAGGAGGTGAGCCCTAGTGAGTGTGGGAATGTGACAGCCCCGTGTTTGTGTCTGTGACGTGGAGCCGATGAGCCTCTTCAGAATGGAAGGCTCTGCCTTCTCTCCCTTGTTACCCTTCCTGTGCTCCAGAGCCCCAGAGTCCTGGGGAGGCCCCAGAGTCCTGGGGAGACCCCCACTGGGGTCCCCTCTGTGCCTATCACAGGGAGAGGGACAGGCTCGGGGCACTGTTTGTGCTTTGAGGAAGCTGGTTGACGACTGTGGTGATCACACGAGCGTGCTTGAGTGTGAGCTGAGTTCAGTTACTCTGGTGTGGTTGTGGCTATGAGTGTGGGGGGTGTGGCTCGGGCGGTGGGCTGGGTGGGATGTGGGTGTGGCTGTGAGCATGGTGGGTGGGACAGTGCGCTTGGTGGGCGGGGCCTGTTTGTGAGCCTGGTGAAGCGCTTTTGCACCGATTTGCATCTCAGAGAGGCCACATTTGCCGAAGGACCTGGGCAGACCCTGCCTCCATCCTTGCTGGAGGAATTTTACGGCACATAGGGGAGTACAACATAAATTACAGTTAATCCTGTATGGGTTTTGTTAGTGAACTTTGGTTCTTAGGACATGTTTCTTCCCGGTGGCCCATTTTGGCATCCTCGCTGCCTAGCTCAGTGTGGCGGAGTGCAGCCACGCCCTGCTGCGGGTTCTTACAGGGGAGGGGGAGTAGGGTACAGGAGAGAGAGGCTTGGCGGGTGTGGCCGTGGACATGTCCAGTGTGCTGGGCACACAGGCCGCCTGGTCACGGAGCAGGCGTCCTGGGGCAAGGCCGGCGTTCGGCGCCGCCTGCGGGCGCTGCTCCTGGGCGTCCCTCCGCCCCTGTGCCTCAGGACGCCTGTTGTGTTCACTTCTTCGGGACTGCTGGTCTGCTGCGTTCCCAAGCGCTCTGGAAGTTCTCTCTTTCACGGATTTTGGAGAGACACCTTTGGAACGCAGGCTGTTCTTTCGGTGCTTGTCAGCCTGATCCCTCCCATAGCCTGAGTCCCGTTCTCAGCCTCGGACTGGCCTCGTGAGGTTCAGCGGCGGCGAATGCGACTCAGTGATGCAGAAGTTAGCCTCCCTGACACTGGGGTTCAGTACGTGCCTGACAGTCAGACCCTTGCCGGCCGCGTGGGCTGCTCTTGCTGCTCCTCCCCTGCCCCGCTGAGGGTCCGGATGTGCTGTGGACAGAGGGACAGTCTCTGGGCTCTGAACATAGCTCTGCCAGCGGAGGGCGCCAGTGTGCTGCCCGTGGGCTGATTCTGTTCCCTTTGCTTCTCCCTGTTTCCCTCACCTTTCATTTAGAAATCGACAGGGTCCTCCTGTCTTTCTGGTTGGCTGCAGCAGGGGGGTCTGCCCTAGAGTGGGCAGCGCACGTGGCTCCCTGCACAGGCGTCAGCCCGCTGCCCTCTCTTCTCCGCACTGCCGGCTGCCGCACCTCCCAGGGAGTGGTCCCGGTGGTCCCGGCGCCGGCGGGTCCAGGTGGAGGAGGGCCGTCAGAGCTGTGCCTCAGGATGTCAGCGCTCCGCAGCTGGCAGAGCGCGGTCAGCGTGTGCGGGGCGGGCGCTGGAGTGTTCACGGTTTCCCCCTCCACCGCGGCCGTGCCTGCCCACCAGATCTGGGGTCTGCCAGCCTTTTCCTCTCCTTCCCCAGGACCTGAGCAAGAGTCCCAAGACCATGAAGAAGCTGCTGCCCAAGCGCAAGCCGGAGAGGAAGCCCTCAGACGAGGAGTTCGCTCTGAGAAAAAGTGAGTGCCTGCGAGGACACACCCGGCTCTTGGTGGAGGGGGGTTGGGAGGCGGGGCCTCGGGTGAGGAGGCGGGGCCTTGAGGGTGGGGACGGGGCTTTCCAGAACCGCAGAGGGGAAGCCAGTGCCCAGCCTCCGGTCTGCTCTTGAGGACGTCGGAGTGGGGCAGCGCAGCCCCCTCAGTGCCGGCAGCATCAGCTGCGCTGGCAGCATCCCCTGTGAGTGTGCCCCCGCTGTGGACACTGACTCCCAGCGGATCCTGCAGGGAGTTAAACGTTGTTCTCACAGAAACTTGTTACACGACTGGTCCAGTTGGTGACATGTAGGTCAGTTTCTCGGTGGCTCCTAAGCCCTCTGTGTAATGCTGACTCTTAGGAGGGAGCACCTGGCTTGCTTTGCGTGTGTTTATCTTGATATCATGAGATGCTGTCCAAACGTTTTTGGTACGGCTTATAAGTGGCTCAGTCCTTCATTCTAACCATTTAAAAAAAATTAGTTGAGCCTTTAAAAATATATATCGAGTATTCTAGAAAATATATAAAAATTTAGAACAAAAGCAGAAATTAACCATACAGCTGTACGAAGCACGCGGGGTGTGAGGGCTGCCCGGCACCAGCAGCGTCAGACACTGTTGCTCCGCAGGCGCCGTCCTCCGCCAGGTGGCCCCCTGGTGCAGGTGAGGCCAGTCTGGAGGGGCCCCAGCTCAGGCCAAGCTCTGGAGCCATGCCTGCACTCTCTGGGCTGCACTCCGTCAGCTTCCGGATTAACTCTGGTGGGAATCTGTGGGTCAGGGAAGCGCTTGTAAATAGGGTCAAATGGCTTTTCAGGGGCTGCTCCTGTCTTCTCTGCCTCCTGCGTGTGGGTGCAGGAAGTTCTTTCTGATACCTGCATCCACACGGAGAATCGTGGTTTCTGATTTTCTCAGGCGATATGTGAAAACACCATCCCTAGTTTTAATTTTCACTTCTTTTCTTGGTGACGATGAACATTCTTCTGTGACTCTTGTGAATTGTTTCTGCTGCTTTTTTCATGTTCAGAATGGGGGGGGTACTCTTTTTCCTATGGATTAGTAAAACAATATAAATGTATAAGTATATATATACACACACACAGACATATAGATACGTGTATATATATATGTGTGTGTGTGTATATATGTGTGCGTGTGTGTGTATACATGTTTGGGTATTAGCTCTTTGGCAGACATGTTGTAGATAAAAAATAGAAGTAAACGTCCTTTGGAATATAACTATTCTGTGAATATCCAGAAATGTTTATCCGGCACCAGATCCAGGGGAGGGGCCGGCAGTCAGCACCGCTGGCTGAGTGGCTGGCCTGGCTGTGCTGGTGACTTGGGCGGTGACGGCCGCGTGTCCCTCGCAGGCACGGCTGCGCTGGAGGAGGACGCCCAGATCCTGAAGGTCATCGAGGCTTACTGCACCAGCGCCAAGACGCGGCAGACGCTCAACTCAAGTAAGTGTCGCCGGAGCCCGCGGCCACTCTGCTGGCTCCTTCTGCCTGAAATCACGCCCCAGAGGATGCGGCTGTGGCCCTGTGCAGGCTCTGGGCGTGACCCCTAGTGAGGGTGCTCCTGCGGCCTGGCCCGCGTCCCTCAGTCGTGAGAAGGGGTCTGAGCGGTCAGTGACGCGGCCCTGCCGGGAAACCTTGGCGTGAATGGTGCTGCCAGGTGTAGAAGCTCTGGGGCCTGGAGAGGACGGCTGTGATAGGACACCGCAGTGCGCTCTCAGTTCAGTTGGTCAAGCTGCCTAAACCCCTGGTGTGGAAGTGGTTTGATCGAAGAGTTTCTGAGAATTATTGTCAAAAACACAAGCCTAGAGTAAGAGTTGTTTTTTGTTTCTGTTTTTTAATAGCAACTCACCGCCCCCCCCCCCCCCCCCAAATGGTTGCATTTAGAGTTTTTGCTGTAGACACCAGGGAGTTTACTGGGTAAATTTCCTACCTTTCAGTGTACCTGCATCTTACTTACAATGTCTTATATGAAAGCATCTTAATCCGGTGTGTGAACAGGAAAAAAGTGGATTCTTTTTTTTTCCCCAAATTCCTGAGCATTTGAGAGTTGGAGTGCAGGGTAGATATAGTCAGGATGTGGTCTGTTCAGGAGGAAAAGGGGCTGAGCTTCCCCTGCCTCGGACTGGATGTCATTAATTCTGGCGTGAAAACCAGCTTTTATTAGATGCTGTGTTTCTGGTTCCCTTCTCCTTCTCGACTGGTGAACTGCCCGTCACCTCATCTGTACCACCTGCAGTGTGACGTGGCAGTTCCAAGCCGTGTCACGCTTGTTGTAAAAAAAAATGCTGGAAAGAAAAGGTGGAAAAGGAACTGTTGATTGCTTTAACTTAGCTTTTGTTCAAGGTGACTGCAGGTGGGAGGCTGGGGCCAACAGGATTAGCCCTGGGTACAGCTGCAGGTGATCCGGAACTTTCTTTCTGGCTTGTAGTTTACACGTCCCGCCCGTGATGTTGGGACGTCTGGTCTGCACCGCGTCTGGTGAGAACGCCTGTCTGTAGTGACCAGTGCCCAGAGCAGGTGAGGAAGAGCAGGGTGTGCGTGTGGAGGGAGTCGGCAGGTGACGGGGCTGTAGTCTGCAAGCGCAGACCATCGTCCCTGAGGACAGGACGGCTTCCTACTTGAGACTGTATTTTGGGTAATAGGCTATATGTGCCTGTAGTGTTTTGGGTTTTGAGTTTGAGATTTTTAAAAAGTTACTCGTCTCCACATCAGCTGTGTGAAGTGCGGCTTCAGCTCGGCATCCCAGGTGAACGGACCTGGTGGTGAGCCTTGTGTTTCTGTGTGGGTCTCGTTTCTCCCCCGGGGACGGGGCCCTGGCGTGTGTAGGTCTCGCCACGCTGCCTGTGTGTCCACTTCTGCTGTGCGGGCAGACCACTGGACGTTGGCCAGCACAGTGGGTTTTGTTTTTAATCGATGTTACGGCCTAACTGCCCTGAGGCCTGGGACTGGCCTTCATGCAAGGTTGTCAGGGACAGGTGGCTCGGGAGTTGTGTCTCTCGTGCTGGCTGGGTGGTGCGCTGTGGAGCCTGGAGACGGCAGGTGGGGCGGCTCTGTCCCCGTGGAGCAGAGATCGTGGGCGTGCGTGCCCCGCCTCGGCTCTGTCGGGTGCGGTGCGCCTGGGTGCTGGACGCCTGCATCGCCCACAGGGCCTGTGCACTGCCGCCCTCCCGGCCGGGCCCGCCACTCATGGCTCCCCATGCGTCGGGGAGGGTCAGCATGAGGGTTGATGGCATCCGGCCAGACGTGTCTTCCTGTGTGACCACTCCCCTGGATGCGTATGGGTGGCGCTCCTGTGGGTAGGTGCTCCGGGCTAGAGGCCTGTGTGCTCTGCGGGGTGGGGGAGCGGGGGCGGGACCCGTATCACCCCGTCGCTGTCGGAAGTCCTCGTGGTCGTTACAGTTGCACAAGGTAAGTTTAGACCCCCATCGGTAAGGTGACTTCTAGTCTGGCAGAGAGGCAGCTGAAGGAGTCAGTCAGAAATCCTCGGGAAGTATTTTACGTTCGGTATATGCATGTTAGCCACATGAATGATTCCTTTTACAAATAATGTCCTAAATGAGGTCATTCGTTAATTGAATGTGTAGCAGAATTGGTTATTTGTCATATGTCTTTAGAATTTTCTTGTGATTGTGGGCTTATTTCGTAAAAGATTTCATAAGTGAGGGCCTAATAGCAGTAAGCTTAAAAAGGAGCAGTTTGGAAATGGCATCGTGATATGGGTTTATTTAAATAACCATCGATCCAGCTGTGTTCTGCGGGCTGTGCTAGTCAGTGAGTCAGTGATGAAACCCAGCCGTAGGTGAGGAGGATCGAGCGTTGCTGCCGTGTTCTAACACTCTTTTCTCTCTCCCTTCTCTTCCCGTCACCTTCTGCGTTTGTTTCCTGTTTTGGTTGTGGCTTTTCCTGCCGTCTTCCTGCTCGCCCCTCCTCCGCCTGCCCCTCCTCCCCCGCCCTCCCCCACCCCCCACCCGTCTTAGCATGGCAAGGCACTGACCTGATGCATAATCACGTCTTGGCTGACGACGACCAGTCAAGTCTAGACTCCCTGGGTCGGCGCAGCAGCCTCTCCCGTGTGGAGCCTTCAGACTTCTCGGAAGACTCTGACTATGACAGTATATGGACAGCCCATAGTTACAGGATGGGTTCTACATCTCGTAAGAGCTGTTGCTCATATATCTCTCACCAGAACTAACGCACTTCTCAGCTTTTCTTAACAATGCTTGTTGTACTGCAGCCTGCTTTTCTTAGATGTTTTCTTGCTGTTTCTTGTCTCTTTTATGTGATATTTTAACAACTTTGGGGAGCATTTCTGATATTTCCCATTGTATTTTGTGGGGCTTACTGGCCACGTGAAGTGTCCACTCAAGCGACTGACTGTGGAAAGCGGTGGTGTGTCCACAAGCTACACCGAGGGTCTTCTGTCCATGGGCAGCGGTGGTCTTACAGCCCCACGTGACATGGTTAGGGTTTTTATTCTCAGTGTAGCGACTGTCTTGTTTCGTTTTAGATACAGCTGTATGAACACTTTTGTATTTTATACCGAAACCACACAGGTTTGTGATCTAAGTGCCAGCAACGTGGAGGAGACTCTGGCCTTCCGTACAGGGACGTAATTGTGTGGGTGTGCGGGACGCGCCAGTCCAGTAGTTGTGGAGAGATGAGAAGAACCGTGCCTCCAGAGCTGAGTCCAGACCACATGGCCGAGTGCTCGGCTGCCCTGGGTGCCCGGGAGGAGCCTCCGTCAGCGCGGCGGGTGTGAGCTCTGGGCCTGGGCAGGCGCGCGAGGGGCACGTCCACACCCCGCAGACGGCCAGCTCTGGGCCCCAGTTCCCCGCAGGCCAGACACCTGCATGTCATCCCCCAGACTTCCGTTAGTTGGAGGAGTTTCTCTTAGAAGGCACTTGGCAAACCGGTGCCCCTGCAGTGCAGGGCGGGAGTCCGGCCTCTGAGCGCATAGGTCAGGCTGTGTGCATACCCAGGAAGTCGCCCACCCCGACTCCCAGGTCCGAGCCCGCGGCCTGCGGGCACAACGTGCTTGTTTTCAGCTGCAGGGACACTCCCTTCACAGCCCAGGTGGAACATCACCCTCACTCTCGGTTGCCATGGCGATGCGAGTCCCCAAAAGTTTACCAAGTTGCCGTGTAACACACTTACGAGAACATCTCACATCTGGGGATGCCCCTACTTCCCTGGGGTTTGTTGTGGGAAGCTTCTCACTGCCCTCCCTTGGACTGGCTCCTGCTTCACAAAAAACTGACTGTGCCTTGTGGCACACGCTTGTGGCACCAGCGCACACACAGTCCACGCTGGGCGGGAGGGCGAGACCCCTCCCCGTCACACTCAGCTGTGCATTGGGGACACCCTGAAGCCAGTCTCAGAAAGCAAGACACCGTGACAGCTGGGGTGGCGTTTCCCCTCCCCATGGGGCGGCTGTGGCCCTGTGTGCTCAGTGCCCTGCCTCCTCGGCACCAGGCGTGCAGGGTTCCAGTCTTGTTTGCATGGAGTGGCCGTGAGCCAATGCCCTGCGCCCTGGGCCCGGGCAGCTGGTCCCGCTGTGCATGGCGCTGGTCCCCGCGGCCCTCCTGGGGTCCCGGCAGGAGCTGTGCTGGAGGGCCAGGGCCACAGGCAGGGGCTTGTTAGGAAAGCCAGGAGTCGCACACGTCCGTCTGTCCCTGAGTGTCTACCGAGCTGCTTATGCCACCTGGAGAGTTCGTATTTTTATATCAGTTAGTGTAAATAAGAAAGTTGAGGAGCAGTCTTTTAGAATTAGTCGGAGCCCAGTATTCACCCGTGGGAGGGAGGAGATTATATACGTTCAGCCAAGTAGCACATGGCTCATATGCTTCATGTCATGCAGTGAACTCAGAAGCGTGTTTTACTTCATGTCACATCAGGTGACGTCACAGCTTTCCAGGTTCTCACGGTGCAGGAGTTTCTCTCTGCTCAGAGACTGTGAGTGGGTCGGGCCGGGCCTCGGTGCACGCGGGCTTTCAGGCCGTGCTGTGTGTGCCTGGGATTCTCTTGAACGCCAGATGGGTTGTCCTGACACTGATATTCCAACCACCAAAGTTTTCCTATTTCCCGCAATTCCTCTTTGTGCCAATTAAAGCCATTTTGACAATGATTTTCTGTTGATTCTAAGATCACTACAGAATGACCACCTGGCTGTCTGTCTGTCTGGGTTTGTTCTGAAGTCTGGCACCATTTGCCCTTGTGACCTAGCTGGAAGTATCCGTGCCATTGGCTTGAAAGCCGTTCTCACGGGGCGTGCCACGGACAGTGTTTCCACTTTTGCGGAACTTCAGTCGTGCTGAGCCAGTACCTGTGTTTCTGCCATTCTATAATATCTCTGTGTACAGTTAGTATTATAACGGAAGGGGGAAGAATCTGAGCTAGAAGGTAGGTTTAAGCCATTTGCAGGCCCTTGGCCAGCGGCTCAAATGGTGTTCCCATTGAATTGATGCTTGCCACAAGTCTGTAAGCTATATCACGTGTTTTGCATAAAACTGCCGAAACACAGGGATGTGTGTGCATCGTGGTGAAGACCTTGGAAATCTGCGTGTTGTGCTTTCAGTCTGTGAGCGGGAGAGCCGCTCTCCGTGGGCGCCTGCCGCTCCGGACCCAGTCGGACGTGTACCTGAATGTCCATTGTACAGTACAGTATGCATACTCCTGTTTGTGGCTGCATATGGCAACGAAGTGTTTGTTTTATATTCAAGAAAAGACGTCTGTTATGTACAGTTGAAATAAATTTTGCATTTGCTAGCCTCTGGCTTTTAATATGTGTTACATGGAGGGGGGTTGGGGTTGGGGGAGCAGAATTTGCGGTTCACTGTGATTCGGCTGTTTGGAACTAGCATCTTCCGCAGGACGGCGGGGCGGTGCTCACCTCGTGCCTGCCTCGACGGCAAAGCCTGCACTTTCTTAGGTTAACAATGTTTCAGATGACGCGAGACGACGCTTCTCGTGTTCATGTCATCTGTTTCCCTCTAATTCTTTCGTAAAGAAATTTTTGCTCACTGGGAGGTTTGTCTTCAGAAAGAAGAATGCTCTCTTGCCTCCTCTCTCTTGGTGGAGTCAGGGCTGTGCATAAAAGGAAGAAAGCCCACCTTCAGTGTTTCCTTTCCGTAGGCCAAGGGCTCAGGTTTTAGTTTTTATTTGTAGAGTGCGTGTCTAGCCGACCAGGAGAGGCAGAATGGGAGGAACAGAGGCGCCTGTGGCAGGTCTGGGACCAGGCCGGGGTGCAGACGGTGGCCGGGTGGACAGCCTTCTCTGAGGAGGGGCCTTGTGGTTTTGTTTTGTTTTTCCCTAAGAAAAATGAACTGGAACCTTATCACAGCCAGAAATAACAGAGTGGCCTAACGGAGAGATCTTACTGAGTAGACTTTTTTAAATGTTAGCGTTCTGTTTCATGCTGAAAGTTACTTCCGTTTCTGTGAGTTACAAGAAGTCATGTGAACCGTGCTGTAAAGATACTCCGCCGCTGGCCGGAGAAGCGGACACTCGCTTCTGAAAGACCCTACCCGGTCTTCAGGGTCTCCAGGCGGCCGGACCCACGTGCACGGCGCAGCCCCTGAGTTTGGAGCTGCAGGCCTTCGGGGGTGCCCCCCGGGGGTGGCCTGCCTGCCCCGTGACAGTGCCTGGGGCCAAGGCCCTCTGCTTGCTGTCTGGGCAAGCCCTCTGTCCACAAGGCGGAGGTGCTGCACCTGCGTGTTCTCAGACTAAGCTCCACGGCCCCCTGGGGACCTGTGACAGATGGAGGGGACAGGTTCTCAGTGGGTCTCCAGCTTCCAGGTCACCCGTCCCAGGGAGTTCACGGGTCCCCAGCGCCTGCTCCGTCCCCAGCTGAGGGCGCAGAGCGACCCCTGCTGGCGGCAGTGCTTGAGTGCTTGTCAGCCGGCAGCAGCTGGGTCTGCCCTGAGGAAAGACCCCTGTACCGAGCCACAGCAAAGCCACGCAGTGCTTGTGTGTGTACTCACAGACACGTGCAGGGTCGTGTGCTGGCTCACACTCCTCAGAACGTTAGCCAGAAAGCTGCAAAATGTTCCTCTTGATGATGGAGGAAGTGTTCAGCACTTGGATTTAGGTAATGCTGAATTCAGGTTAAATGGGTATTTTTGCTGGAAATCTTAGGCACTGTGAACCTCCAGGAAGCGGCTACAGCTTTCAGCGTTTTCCACAGTGAGGTGCTGCAGAATCCCAGTGGTCTCCTGGAGACACAGAGCTCTGTGTTGAGCACAGAGCTGGGGAGACGCAGCCCCTGTGTGTGCTGGCGCCTCCGTGAGCACACGCTCCTGTGTCTCAGCCCCACAGTGGAGGCTTTCAAAGTGACAGCCATGTTTGGAGGCTCTGCTCTGGAATTCTTTTTCCAGCCTAACTAATTCAGAGAAGATTTGCTGTGATGCTTTTAAAAGTACTGAACTGATCTTCGAGAAAGCTTGTTAAATCTGCTTACTTTCTAGAGCTTTGTTCTCATAGAAACAGTCGACTGACTTAGAAACTTGGCTGGAGAATATTCTTTTGTTGTTTGCTGAAAGACTTGCAATTTTTTTTCAGTTGTTTCACAAAAGTATGTTGAAACTAGGCAGCCTGAGGAGTTCTGTGCAGGCTGATGAACAGTCTTCACTTATAAGCCTCCTGGCTCACCGGCACATCCTCAGTAGCGTTTCTCATGTCGGCATGTTTCAGGAATCCAGCCGTCGACACTTCCTGTCCGTCACGTAGCTTCACCTGCTCTCGCGTGCTTTCAGCGTGTTTGCCAAAATGAGGACGGTGTCCTTCTTGCACGTGCAGCTCTTGGATCAGGTCTCACAGTCACCTCACATCGTGGAGTGTGTGGTTACGATGTCATCTGGTAGAAGACACCTGTCAAAGTGGCCTCTGCAGAGGTGGTGGGTCTCGTTCTCTTTTTGCGGCTGATGGAGTTGAGGCTCCGAGCTTTGGTGTCAGGCCTGAGTTTCCCGAGGCCCGCAGCCCCAGCCCCTGCACAGCCCTGCTCCTCAGAGTGGACACCACTGCCCCCTCCATTGCGCTTCTGTTCTGTGTATCATTTGAAGACTTCATTGCTGCAAACGCGTAACGTAAATAGGTTGCCTAGGCTTCGAAGCTAGAAGATGCAAAAATAATTGAGAAATAAACGTAGAATTTAATCTTCCTAAGGCACTTACATGAAAAAACATGTTCAGCCTGTGGTCTCATTAGCTAGTTTGGGTGAAGAAACATGTTACAGGCTGCCCGTGACCGGTCCACCCTGGTGGCCCTTGGCCTGACAGTGGCACACAGCTTCCAGGGCGGAGCAGGTAACAGTGGGGACCCCCGGGGGTGCCAGGGTCCCAGGTCGCCCACCTGCTTCTGTTTACAGGGAAACTAAGTGGAGCCCTTTGCTCCCTGACGTGTGGTCCACACAGCAGAGTCCTTAGGAATACTTGTCTGTTTTCAGGGGAAATAGCACGCTGTCCCTCCTCCCAGCAGGAACATGGCCAACGCTGGCGTTGGTGTCGGAAGTTTGGGTGCCTGGCCCTTCAGATTCTTAATCCGGCGGCCTCTGTGCCTCTCAGTTGTGTTTCCCGAGTGCGTGTCTTCCCTGAGCGGTACTTCCGCACGTGGCCCAGACATCCCAGAAGTGTGTGCTGAGAAAGGCCTGGAAGACCGTGGCCGCGGCCCCGCATGAGGCCCCTGGAGCCGGTCATCGTCATCAGCAGGACGAAGCCTTTCAGGACGTGTCCCTCTCCGGGCCCAGGGCTTGGAGGACCTGAAAAGCCTGCAGGTCGGTCGCTGTGCCAGGCCGGGTGTGAGCTGGGCGCTGCCCGCCCCCCATGCCTCCCGCAGCCTTGGAGCCGTCACCACAGGACCCGCGTCTCGGTGTGAGCACAAGTCACTAGTGGAGGGTCGTCTGTGAACAGCAGCTGACAAGTTCAAGCCACAGGCAGGGGCTCGTACAGACATGCTCCAGCACAGCAGCTCCTTCTGGCCATGGCAGGGCTGCGAGTAGTCCCCGTGGTTACGACACCGATGTCCTAGGACACGTAGACACCGTGCCTCGGCTGGCGTAGGAGACCGTCTGTCGGGACGTTGGCGCTGTGACGTGCTGTGCCCCCCTGGGCTGGGCGGCCTCCCTCTCAGGCCAGATGCTACTCTTTAGCTCGGCCTCCCTGTCTGCGGGACGGGGCTAGAGCCGGGCTTTGCAGACGCCCCGCACGGTGGCCATCGGGGTCACCCAGCCCGGTGAACCAGACCCTCCTCCCTGTCGCCAGCCGCCCTGGGAGTGAAGGGGGCACTTGGTGCCCGCATCAGGAGCGTCGACAGCTGCCACAGGCCCTGTTCTTTCAGAGGAGGGTGAGCTTGTGGTGAGAGGCTGGTTGGAACCGTTAAGTCCCGTCCTGAAAGCGTGTGTTGTACTGAATGCTCCTGCCACGTGAGGATGCCCGGGGCCCTCGTCCAGTGTGACGGACCTTTGGGAAGGCGAACCGAGGGTAAAGCAGAGAAGACGAGGTCGGGCGGGCCAAAGCGCCGTCTCCGTGGTTAAAGCGTGTGCACCAAACAGCCAGGTGGATGGTATCAGCGAGAAAGCTGCGTTTATCCCAGCAACCACCAGCAGGGGCTGCGGCGGGCCGCGTCCTTCCTCGGATGCATCTGACGTCATTTTCAAAACTCGGAATGGTGCACGTCAGTGCTGTATAGCTCTTTAAAAAGGTGGTTTTCTTCCTTGCACCCTTAAATGAGGCTTAATTCTCGTTAATTTCTGAAGACCCTGTTTTGCAGTAACGGTTTCTCTGGCCACTGTCCCGGGTAAGCTTTTGTGCTGGGTCTTGGTTAAATGACATAAATATCCCTCTAATATTGTAAACAGTGTTCCTCCTTTTGGAAAAATGTTTATATTCCAGGGACTGTAAATACAGTTTTCATAAGAGGATCAGTAATAAACTTTTTCTTAACCATGTGCTATAACACTTTTAGCTGTTGCTCTGGAGTTAAATGTTTTAAGGACCAGTTCACTGACTTGATAAATATTGGAATATGTCTTCTTTGTGATCTGATGGTTCTTCCTAAGCTTCCTGGAATAAAATGGCACAAAATTTGATTGATTTGAATATCCCCCTGTAGTTGATTATTTCCTCCAAAATGCCCAAGTCGATGTGGTCAGAATCTTCAACTTACGTGTTGAAAATTTTTTTAAAAGATCGATAATCCAGATTCAGAAACTGAAGCTCAATAAATTGGAAAAAAAAAAAAAAAGACTAATGTTTCCTTTGCCCTGTCATGCTATGGGCTTGAAGGGAGGCTTGGCTTCAGTCTACAGAGGGGGAGGGAGTTGGTAAAGGCTACCCATCCCCATTTTGTCTAGAGTACGTATTTCTTAACATACTGGAACTAACACCTGGAATCTGATACCAGTGATCAAGCAGTGTTGTGCAGTCAAGTCCTTTTAGCTCTGCTGTGGCATTGACCTGTGGGTTTCTTTTTTTTTTTTTAATGATGACAGGTTCACGCAAAGAATCTGCTCCACAAGTTTTGCTTCCAGAAGAAGAGAAAATTATAGTTGAAGAGACTAAAAGTAATGGTCAGACAGTGATAGAAGAAAAGTAAGCTGTGTCTCAGTGTTTTAAAGTGTCTGTGGTGGGGGGGGGGGGGCTTCCTGGCTGAGGTCCACACCCCGTGCGTGGAATCGGGCCTTACTGGAGCTGGGCCGAGGGGGGCGGGCACGGGGTGAAGTGGGGTGAAGTGGGGTGCTCGCGACCCTCGCTCACGGTGCCCCCTCTCTGTCTAGGAGTCTCGTCGACACCGTGTACGCGCTAAAAGATGAAGTCCAGGAGCTACGACAGGTGAGTTGCCATCTGTCTGTAATCATTTTAACGGGGCCGACGAGGGAACCACGGTGTTAGACCTGAAGCCAGCTGTCCACAAGCACCGTGAGGCCGGAGCAGGAGCCTCCTCTCGGGGTCTGGATCTCAGCAGCAGACCAGCAGTGGGTCTGTGAACGTGAGCCGCGGGAGGCGCGTCTTCAAGGCGACTTGTTAAGCACTCTCTCCACCGCGCTGGTGTTGGGCGCCAGCAGGGGCTGTTCTCTGTCACCAGGTGCCGTGCATGGTCCAGGTTCTTGAGAAGACCCATAAAAAAGCCAGTTAGACTGGGCTGCCTCGCCGAGCAGACTGGTGTGAGCTGCATCGTGTCGGTGGCTCCCGTGTGCGAGACGCAGCTCATGGCCGGCCTGGGCTGGATGGACGGCAGGGGACCGGCCACGCACCCAGAGCTGCCCCCTGCTGGCTGCCGGCCGCTCTGCCCGCCCAGGGGCGGTGCTGGCATCGGCCACAGTGGGGGTGACGGGGCCCCTGACTCAGCGGCCTCTGTGCCCCCTTCTTGGTGCCGTGGAGACTGTCGCAGGCATGGGAGACCAGGAGGGACGTGAGCCCTGCTGGTTCCTTTGGGTCACTCCCACTCTTCGTTTTGTAGATTCTGTGGTTCATAGTCGTGAGTGCTGGGCCTGCTCCGTTTGTGGGCTGTCCCGGTGCCGGGAGCCGCCCTGCGTCTGAGACCCTCGGGGGCCCCATCAGCCTCTCCCCTGGCCGCAGCGCAGGGCGGGCTCCTTCAGCGGGGGCCCATCTCCTTGGGGAGGGGTCCCCTTTGGTGCCAATGGTGGTTAATCCCCTGCGGTCGTCTTCACCCGCAGGACAACAAGAAGATGAAGAAGTCTCTGGAGGAGGAGCAGAGAGCTCGCAGAGACCTGGAGAAGCTGGTGAGGAAGGTTCTCAAGAACATGAACGACCCTGCTTGGGACGAGACGAACCTCTGAGGGGTGTCCCGGTGCTCCGTCAGGCCGCTTCCAAGGCTGAGCCGGAGCCCCGCGCGGAGCATGGCGCTGCAGCCCCGCCCCCGACGCTCAGGCTGCTGGCGGGGCCATGCGTGCAGACTGCCGCCGGGCGGCCGTGAGCTCCAGGCCGAGCCCAGGCCGCGTCCCCCCACACCCAGTAGCTCGTCCCGCAGTGAGCGCAGTGGCGGCGTCTGGACTCGCGGGCTCCGAGTGAATGCCTGTCAGTGTCCTGTGGACGTTCCCTGGAAACGTCACGCTCTGAACGCACACGGAGGGGCTTCCGTCTGGGCTGGCTGCTGGGCCGCAGTCCCTTTGCACTCACCTCTCTGCTCCTGCGCCCTGGGGCTCAAGCTCACTGCTCGTGGGGACGGGAGGCTGCAGACCCACAGGTGTCTCTGGGGGTGCCTGCTGTGCTGAGGCTCTCCAGAAACACCGCTCGCAGTGTCTGCCTGCGGGGCCTGTAGACCGCAGGGGCCCCGTCTACGCCCCCAGGCTCCCGGTCAAGCAGGGTCGCAGTCCGTGTGCAGCACTGGGCTGAACCCGGGGCCTCGCCTTGGCCCCGAACCCGAGAACCACGTCTGCTGCCCCCGGGCCCCGTGACAGCTGGGCGCACGCCCGCCCCTGTGAGCACGTGCATGGCAGAGGGTGCCTGGCTGGGGCTGGCCTGGTAACTCGGCCAGGTGCACCGTCCCGTTCTCCCAGAAGGAGCAGCTCCCTGAAGCCTGTAAATAAAGTGTGTTATTTATTGCACGTCGCTGCAGCCCATGAGGACGTGCTGCCGGGCGCAGGTGGCCTCTGCGTGAGGCCGCTCTGACCCCAACACCTGCCATCCCGTCGGGTGCGCGGGCAGGCCTTCCGTGCTTGCTGAGGAGGCAGCGTCTGCACTGTTTCTGCACGAATCGAGCAGTAGAACACACCCAAGACTCCCCAAGAAGGGGGTGTCAAGATGAGGGCCCCCACCCCACGCTGAGTCCAGCTGGCAGGGCCCATAGGAGGGGGCCTGTCCTCAGGCCCGGAGCCCCGCCCAGGGTCCAGCCAGTTCACGGGACCTGCTCCTCCGCCCTGCTCTTCTGAAGAGGTCGTTTGTAAAGTGAGGTGAACTTGTAGAGGACTAGTGTCGTGTCCTTAAAAGCCCAAACCCCAGCCCCTGGATCAGGGGTGTCTCGGAAATGCCTGCGTGGCGTCAGACGTGACTGTGACCTGCGCTCCTCTGTCTGCATCGGCCGGACGCCCCCGAGCTGGAGCAGCTGCTGGTCTGGGTGCCCGTGGCCCCGCCCTCAGCCTCCCCTGCTCCGGGGTGGGGAGGGGGGGTGTGGGGGGGAGGGGGCAGGGGGGAGGGTGTCTGGGGCCTTCGGCCTGGACCGTGTAACGAGAACTGCCGACTCCTTGTGTTTAGCGTTTTATTTTCTTCGTTAGTGGCAGGGCTGGGAAGATGGCCCATGGAGTGTTTGGTGAGCCCCGTTTTCGCAGGAGGCCCTTTGGTGAGGCATGAGACCTTGTAGTGGGAAATAGCCAATCGCGTGCTGAAGTTTGCTGTCACGCGCAAATTCTAACTCAGGAACCGCATCCTCGCCTGACTCTCCAGCACTCTGTGGTGGGCAGTGCTGCCCGCACCCTGACGGGGTGCCTGCAGAGCCTGCCTTAACTGCTGACTTGAGCATCGAGGGTTGCACGTGTATTCTCAACCCTCCTCCCGGCGGGTGGCCATTGACACGCTTGTGTGACGCATCCTTCCTGGGTCCCAGGGTTTTTCCTGAGCTTTCGAGGGAGCAGAGACGATGCATCTGAGTGGTTCTTCCTACAGACCTGCGCTGTTGTCAGTGGAGGGGATGTCAGGAAGGGGCTGTCTGCCTGTTGGAGTCGCCTCTGCCTCACTTTCCACGGTGGAGGAGACGGAGCCACGTCCTCGCCCGGGCGGAAGGGGACGCACCGGAGCCGTCGAGGAGGCGTGCTCTGCAGCAGGTTGAGCCGTCGTCGAGAACTCCCCACGGGCCCCCGGTGCCTGCGCCCGTGTTTCCGTAGGACGTGCAGGGGCCCCTTTCACAGCTGTGCTGGTGCTCCGTGGACGCCCCCCTGGTGTCCTGGTCTTGACTACTCACGCTCTGTTGTAATTACCATTAAACTGACTATTTTTCTTATGTTACAAACATGTCACTTTATTGTTTGTGATTTTTTTTTTTTTTTTTTTTGGCATATGTGTGTGTTACCTTTATCCTTCTGAATTTTTTTTTTTTTTTTTTGTATTTTAAAATTCTGGTGTGAATTTTTGATGCTGGAAAATATCACATTTATGTTTAAAATCTAGACTCTGGGAATATTTGAAGATAAGTTAGGAAACAAAGCTTGAGAGAAGGGCTTCCCAGGTGGCAGTGGGGGTAGAGAACCTGCCTTCCAACACAGGAGACGTAAGAGAGGCAGGCTCCATCCTGGGTCGGGAAGATCCCCTGGAGGAGGGAATGGCAACCCACTCCAGTGTTCTTGCCTGGAGAATCCCATGGACGGAGGAGCCTGGCGGGCTACGGTCCTTGGGGTCACAGAGTCGGATACGACTGAATCGATTTAGCACGCGTGAAAAATGAGAACAAGTCTGGGGGAAGGACAGACTGCCGTCTGGGGGCCGAAGGCTCTCACCCCAGGAGGTCCAGGTCGACCCCGAGTGGGGCTTGGTGGAGGGCAGACGCCTTTCCCTGGGCCCCGTGGGCCCCTCAGAGCGGCGTGGCAGGAGGAGATGGCCTCGCCCCTCCCTCCACTCCGTCCTGGTGGAGGCAGGTGTTGGGGAGTAACCAGGCCAGGTTGGGGGCAGCGTTCCCAGGACATCTGCCCCGCTTCCCCGGAGCTTCCGCCACAGAGGACGGAGCTGACGGCGTGGTCAGGGTCGCGGCCCGGGGCTCCGTGTTCAGGACGTGTCCCGTCAGATGGCCCGGGCGCCCCTGTCATCATCTCTGGGTCAGACCGTAGGGAGGCACGTGGCAGTGCGTCTGCCCTCTGGAAGGCTTCCTCGAGTGCAGGTGGTACCAGCACGCCTCTGGCTCAGTTTTAAAATTTTTCTATTTGGCCACACCATGCTGTGTGTGGGCGCTTAGTTCCCTGACCAGGGATTGAACCTGGTTACTCCCCAGCAAAACGGATGACGGCGCTGGTTTCCTGAGGCCGCTGTGGCAGGGGTGGTGAACTGGGTGGGCTCTGATAGCAGAGCCTCATCTCGGGGCCCTGAGGCCTGAAGTCGGGAGCCCACGTGGTGGTGGCCTGTCCCTCTGGGGGCCCTGGCCCTGGGGGTCCCCTCCCGGCCCCCGTGGTGGCACGTCCCGGGGCCTTGGGCTCAGCCTCTGTTGGCGTGTGTCCGTTTGTCCACCCTGAGCCCTCCGCCTGTGGTTCTGCTTCCTCTCCCTGGAGGGACGCCTGTCCCATTGGGTTAGACTTCAAACCGATGGCGTCTGCAGAGGCCCAGCTTCACTTGGGGATATGTGCACGGGTGCTCGGGGTCAGGACTGGAACGGACTTGCCGGGAGATAGTTAGACCTGTCCCAGGGGGGATGTGGACTCAGCTCCAGCGCTGGCCTGTCCCCCCGCTGGCCTGGGGCACCTCCCCTCGCAGAGGCCACTTGCGTGTGGCTAGGTTCCCAGCTAACCACCGTCCCCTCCCTGGCACTGACTGGGGAGGAGCGTCTTCTGTTTGAGAGAAGCCAGGGCAGCTCCCACGGGAAGACCTCTGGGTCCAGGACAGACCACGTCTTCTCGGCTAAAATCGCGTCACCAGGGAAAAGGCTCGGCCAATAATAGGAGATGCCAGCCCAGGCCCCTGCGAGCTCCCCGTGGGCCCCTGCAGGCCAGCCTGGCCGGTCAGCAAAGTGGGCAACAGACCCTGGGCTTCCTGGGCACAGAGGGGATGGTCCGTCTGCTCTTTTTGGGTCCTGCCAGCGCTGTGATGACCCGGGCCCCCGCCCCACCCACCTGAGCCAGCACTTCAGCCCTGCCCTGGGTGTCTGTCCTGAGCGCCCTCACCTCCCCGGTTTCCCTGTGCTGACCCAGCCCTCGCACGGCCGCACGTGACCTTCCCCACTGCTTCCCTGGAAGCTGGTCCATCAATGAACGTGAACCTGCTGCACGGTGATGTGAAGTCAGTTCCCAGGAGGGTACCTGGCTACCAACACTCCTGGCAGCAACGTGAACTGGGGCGGCCGTTCTGGGGACAGCCTGGCCGCTCCTCAGAAGCTGAGCCTGGAGCCACTGCCTAACCCAGGGAGGCCGTGGCTGGGGCTGTGTCCGAGGGAGGTGGGAACCCATGTGCACACAAAATCCGTACGTGGACGTCCACAGTGGTGTTACACGTAGTGGCCGAAGAAGTGGGACAGCCCAGACGTCCGTCAGAGGACGGACGGGTCAGCAAGACGTCCGCCACGTGGAGGGCTGTCCTGGAGCCGTGAAGGGGGTTGGTCTGGCACCCACACCCCCCAGATGCATCCTGAACACAGCAGGCGGGAGACACCAGACTGAGGTCTACGTGTTGTGAGATTCCACGGACAGGACATGTCCAGAGGTGAATTCAGGCTCAGGGTGGCTTAGAGACCCCTCTGTGCCGGGAGCCAGCGTGAGGAATCCCGCCTGTGGCAACGGTCATGAGGAGGGAAGCCCAACAAAACACAAAGGCGTGGCCTGGCTTCAGGGGTTCCCCGAGTTTTCCTGAGCATGTACCCCCAAAACCAGAGTCGGCCTGATTTTATTGTACTGTGCTTTTCCACTCTTCTGACACTCTCTGGAAAAAGCTACCTCAGGGCTTCAGTCTTCAGCATTTGAAAGGGATGTTTCAGCTAAAACCCCCTCTGATGGCTCCCTAACTTGCCTAACAGGTTCCCCAGGACTTTTTACAACTTGTGAATTGTTTACAGCCCCTCAACCCCAAGAGGCACAAAGCTTAAAGCATCTTAAAGATACAGAGCCTTTTCTAAAAAGCAAAAAATCATATTGGTGATGAGTTTTCACTGTTGACTCAATGATTGCTGCCAGGCCTCCATATTCTTTATCTTTTAGGCACCTGAAGGATATTAATGTAATTGGGATATAGAAAAAGGAATATAGTAGTTTTGATGTCAACAACACTAGACTTTTGAGTTAATTACTTTTCTTTGTTATAAATCACTGTACTCCTTTTATTTGTTATAAATTGTTGTATCTTTGCTATGTAAGAATGTAACTATTTAGTGCTTTCTGAGAGTGGCACCAGACTTTGGGAAGAACAACATAAATAAGTCTTCTGGTTGACAAACCCTTATCAGAAAAATAGGCTGTAAAATGCTAATTGGCTCTCTGGCCGGAAGACGATGTAAATCACCTAAGACTTGTGTATACAACTAGGTGTGCAGAGAGAAAGCCTGGTTTTGATAAGAGTCAGGGCTGCTGACGCTGCATAATTTTATATTATCCATTGATCTCTATGTACAAAGAAAGGTATGAAAGGCCTTCCTAGACAACAGAGGCCGGGCCAGTCGCTGGACTGGTTTCCCCGTGTCTCCTCTTTACTCTATTTTCTGGCCGAACTCCCATCTGGGGCGTGGAGGCTCGCCATGTCTACTTACTTGCCCCGGCTTCTAAGATCCACACGAGAGGGGGCCCAAGGTGGGGCACCCCCCGCTATTCAGGAGGACGCTGGTGGCCTAACGTAGATGGTGCAAGCTCCTCGTCTGAAGCTTTATTGGCTTTCCACATAAACCAAGTTATTCAGCCTCTTTTCTCCACTTAATTTTCCTACTACACTATTTCTTCCTAATCTTATCTTATATTTCTAATTAAATAAATAAGTTTTTCCTCGCCCATGCCGTCCTCGAATTACCCTGGATCCACCGGGGCTGGACCCCAGCACCTCTGGGAGGGTGGGGTGTCTGCTCACAGTGCTGGGGGGTCTACCTGGGCTGATGGTGGGCTGTGGACCCTGGACCATACACTCCAGACAGCTAAGCTACACCCAGTGGACGGCAGCGCGGCCCCGGGCGCTGCTGGACAGAGGGGACTGCCTGGCCCCGGGCGCTGCTGGACGCCCGGCCTGACCCTCCGAGCCCCTGGACGTGGGCTTGTTATGGGGCACCCAGCACGGGACAGTCCGTGCCTGTGTGTGTATCATCACCTTGTTTTCAGGTGAGGAAACCGGGGCGAGAGAGGCTGGGTCTCATGGTCGGGGGGCGGGAGAGCAAAGCCTCTTCATCTCGCAGGAGCTGGGGCGAGCTTGGTGCCCCGCCAAGCGCTGGTCAAGGTGGCCCTGCCCCAGAGGCCCTGAGCCGGCCCCGGCCGACTGACTGCCTGCTCCCCTCCCTGGGGCTCCCCGCTCCTCGTCACATCCGGCTCTGACCTCCAGTGACCTCAGCTTCCTTGGACTCAGCACCTGCTCCCCTCGGGCCGCGGCTCCCAGCGTGAGCCTCCCTTCCACCGTCAGCCTGCCTTCCTGCTGCCTCCTTTTCTCACACTCTGGGCTGGAGCTGCTCTGTCCCCTCCTCCCCTGGATCCTGACACCCCCTCTCCCGCCCGCAACCCCTGTCCCCACGCACCAAGGCCGCTCCATCCAGGGCCCGCCCTGCAGCCTCGAGGAGACCACAGACCTGGCCGGATGGCACCTGTGCTGGCCTGCCTGTCCACTTGGAGCCCAGGGCCCACCCCTCCAGCCTGGTTTCCCCTCCTGCCAAGTCCAGTCGGGCTACCAGTCACTGACTGTAATTAAAACAGCAGGAAACGCGTTCGGCCATAGCCCTCGTTTACTTTTCCCTGGGTGATTGCGTTGTCCCCGGCTGACTCTTGCCTCCTGGCGGCCCTTCAGGACGACGCTGTGAAAACAGAGCTCACTCTCTGCTCTGCACAGACCCTGTTCTGTTGCCTGGCTTCACACCTGCGGTGTGAAGGCTGAAGCCCCCACGTGACCTGCTTGATCTCTGGGCTCCTCGTCTGCCGCCCTTGGACAGCCTGGAGATCCAGCCAGTCCATCCTAAAGGAGGTCAGTCCTGGGTGTTCACTGGAAGGAATGATGTTGAAGCTGACGCTCCAGTACTTTGGCCATCTGATGTGAAGAGCTGACTCATTGGAAAAGACCCGGATGCTGGGGGAAATTGAGGGCAGGAGGAGAAGGGGACGACAGAGGAGGAGATGGTTGGATGGCATCACCGACTCAATGGGCATGAGTTTGAGTAAACTCCGGGAGTTGGTGACGGACAGGGAGGCCTGGCGTGCTGTGGTTCACAGGGTCCCAAAGAGCCAGACAGGACTGAGCGGCTGAACTGAACTGCGTGCTGTCCACAGGCACGCGGGGTCCTCCAGGGCTCTCAGCTTCCCCAAGCCTGCCTCACCCCAGGGCCTCGGGGCCTTAGTCTTGCCGGACCGATTCTGCAGAGGAGACTGGCAGGGCAGCAGGACCGGCGTCGTGCAGGCAGGGGCTCGGGGTGGGGTCCCCAGCCGCTTCCGCCCTGCGCAGCCTCTGTGTGACGTCACGGGGCCTGTGTGACGTCACAGCTGGCAGGCGGGCCTGCCCTGGCCGGGAGCCGTGGTGGGTGGGGCGCTGGCCAGTCCCTCGCTTGGTCCGAGAGCTGCTGTGCACGTGGAGCCTGTCGTGAGGCACGTGGCTGGGGCTCGGCCGGGATATGCCTGCCAGGTGTGGCCAGGCCCCCGCTGGCCGCCCCCATCCTGAGCCAGCCACGCTGGAGCCCCTAGCTGACCAGTTCTCTCCCCCAGGTTCCCGTGACCCCTCGGCCCTCCTTCGGCTGCTATAATGAGATATGCGCCCGAGTTGAAGAAGTCCCCCTCGCACCTCCTGAAGAAGTTTGCAGGTGACTGGCTAGGCTGCAGGGGCGGCAAGTGGCCCAGCCCGGGGTGGGCGGGGGCTGGGCGTCCCCAACGATGGGGGACACACGGACAGCGAGGGGCCTTTGCAACCGCGCCCGCACCGCTCCCCTCTCCATCGAGTGACTCGCCCCAGTGTGCCCAGGGACCTGGGAGCCCGGCCTCCACACCGGGAGGGCGGGGTGCTCCTGAGCCAGAGGGCGGGGCCGCGGGCCGAGGTGGGGTCAGAGAGGCTCCCAAGGCAGGAAGGCCGTGTCAGAGCGGGCGTGGTCCCCAAGCCCTTGCTTCACCGCCTGGAGACTGGACATAAAGGAGACCCCTAAGATGGCTTACACGTGGTTTCCCAGGGATGTCCCGAGTGGGCTTCCCCCGCAGGAGGCCCTCTGCCTGGGACCCGGGTACCCTGATACCCTCCTGCACCTGGGCTGTTCAGGGAGCCCTCCTCCCCCATCTGTTTGAGGAGCCTGCCCCCAACCTGGGTCTGTCTGGGGAGCCTGATCCCCCCATTTGTCTGGGGAGCCTGTCCCTGGGGAGCCTTCCCCCACCCGGTCTGTCTAGGGAGCCTGCCCCCCAGGTCTGTCTGGGGAGCCCATCCCCCAACCTCTGTCTGGGGAGCCCACCCCCTCACCCCCTTCCCTTCTATATGGGGAGCCGCCTCACCCCCGTCTGTCTGGGCAGCCCTGATGCAGGCCCGCAGGACGTAAGTGGCTCTCACACCCGAGGCACGTCGGGTTCTGGACTCGTTCTAAGCCCGGGTTTCACCTCTGGGAACCAGGATGCAGGCCTCCTGATTGCAGGAGCCAGACCCGGGGAGGGCGGGGAGGGGACCAGTGGGGCGGCTGCAGCCCTTGAGGGTCCTGCCCGTCTGTGCAGCCCACGCCGACCTGGGCCCTGAGCTCTGTCCTTCTCAGCAGACTTCTAAATTCTGAAATGACCCACGGCATCATCATTTTCACACACCCTGTGCTTAAACCTGACTTGGTAACACTTCCTGCCCCAGCTCCCGGGCACTGACGGTGTCAGACCTTTATTTCCCGGTCTCTCTGTGGAGCGTGGAGCCTGGAGAGGTCTTGCCGAGATGCATTAGTCCTTTAGTCACTGGAGGACCCCGCGTTATCCTGTGCAATTAACTTGACGCTAATTTGTTCAGAAATTGCATTCTTTGCAGATCGGACTTGCAGAGTGAGGTCTGTGTGACGCGCAGTGAAGACCGTAGCAAAACCCACCGCGCGTCCCTGCCCTGCACTCCTCCGAGTCCGCAGGGGCCGCAGACTCGGGGTGACGCCTCCATGCGTCTGCTTTGCAGTGTGTGACATCCCGCTGTATGACATATGCGACTACAACGTCAGCAGGGATCGCTGCAAGGAGCTTGGCTGCTGCTTCTATAAAGGCATCTGCTATGAGAAGGCCGTGCCCAGTGAGTGTGCCCCCGCGGGCCGGGTCAGCACAGCCCCTGCACAGCCCCGCGGGCCAGGACAGCACAGCCCCCGCGGCCCGGGACAGCACAGCCCTGTGGGCCTGGGACCGCCTGCCCCCTCGCCTGGGTCCTCCTTGCAGGATGGGCCTCCTTCCACCTCCCCTCCTTCCATATCACCCTGCTTGGTGCCACCCAGAAAAGAGGGCTTGGAGGGGCTGGCTAGGGGCCCAGCCACAGAGAACGTTCGCTGCCCGGAGGGTGTGCGTGCTATTGCAGAGGCTTCTTTGAGCTCCCTCCATTGGGAGCGTAGAGGGCTGAGCTGGACCCACCGGGTCCACAGAAAGAGCTGGCTCGGGCTGGGGGCCCTGGCACCATGTGCAGGGACACACCTGACCCGGCGGGGTTGGGGCCACAAGGGCCCAGGACGGGCCGCCGTCAGGGGTCAGAATAAGACGTCAACCGGACATAATTCTGCTCCCCATCCTGAGCCTGGGGACGAACCTGGGGGTCAGGATGAGACTGGCAGGGATGCCCAGGAGGGGCGGGGGCCTGAGCCGGGGAGTGGCCGCACCCCCTAGGCCAGGCAGTGGGGGGGGCGCACCGAGAAGAAGGACTGGGGGGGGTGCCTGAAGCAGGGTTGGGGGTGGGGAGGAGGAGGCGAGCCACAATGCGTGGATCCCAAGGGACGCTGCAATGGTGCTTCCTGGATTTTCCACCTCTGGGCTCGTCTGGGTTAGTGTCTCCAAGCCCTCAAGCTCCACTTGGTGGTAGATGCATTTTCCTAGCCTGTATACCTCCCTTTTAGAAGCAGGGGTGAAGGCTTGAGGACTTTGGGGAAGGGCACATGGTCTCGGGAGCAGGCAGTTTGCAGGAGGCCTCACCGGATGCAGGGAAGAGCCCCTGGCATTGGCTTCGGACCCTCAACAGCTTGGACACTTTGGGAAATGTGTCTCGGGTCCTCGCCCCCCAGGGGCATGCTGCGCTCTGCGGCCAGCCAGGTCTCCTCTGCAGTCCCGGGGGGCTCAGCCCCCCACCCTGAAGACCTGCCTTCTTGTTCCTGGAGCTGGGAAGTCAGACACACTGCCCCGCGGGGCAGGCAATCCCACTCAAAACGTCACTCCAGCACCTTCAAGAAAGTGATGTTCCGGGCAAAACCATTCAAGAAGCTAAAGCATTGGCGAGATTTGGGTTCAGTCAAATGGGGAGCAGTGTCTTCCCTTGGGGTGAAGATTTGGTATTTAGGGCAAAAGAGGAGTCAGTTCAGCTCAAAAAAGAGGCAGAAAAGAGGCTGCATATTTGGGACACTCCATTGGAAAAGACCCTGATGCTGGGAAAGATTGAAGGCAGAAGGAGAAGGGGGCGACAGAGGCTGAGGTGGTTGGATGGCATCACCGGCATGATGGACATGAATGAGCCTGAGTGAACTCTGGGAGCTGGTGATGGACAGGGAGGCCTGGTGTGTTGCAGTCCACGGCGTCACAGAGTTGGACACGACTGGACATGGTGTCCCATGGATCTCTGAGGCTCTGTGAATTTTTCCTGACTCCGTTTCTCTCCGATACTCAGACCGCATGCTCTCGGTGGACGTATCTTTGGCTTTGCTGATTCTTTTGTGGCTCAAATCAACCGGTTTGCTCCTCTGGTGAGACTCTCATTTCCAGGATTATACTTTCAACCTAAGAATTTCTATTTGGGTCTTTTTTAAATTAAATAATCTATTTTTATTGGTGAGATATCATTCTCATACTCTGTTCTTCAGACATGGCTTCCTTTAGTTCTCTGAGCCTGTTTAAGATAAAGTCTCTGCCCAGTAAATCTAATATCTGGGCTTCCCGAGAGACCATTTCTATTGATGGCCTTTTTCATATCATGTACAATGGTCATATTTTCTTGTTACTTTGCAGGTATCATATCCTTTGTTGTTGTGGTTGAAAACCAGACATTTAAATTATATAATGTGGCGACTCTGAAAACCAGTTTCTCCTGCCTCCTAAAGCTCTCGCTGGGGCCGGGTCATTGTTTACCAATGACTTTTCTAAGTGGATTCTGTAGCATCTGTCTTCTTTGCAGTGTGTGCTCACTGAAGGCTCTGCTTTGGTTAGCCTAGTGGTCAGCTTGTGTCTGGACAGAAACCTCTGTAGACGCCCGGAGGTCATCTCCCAGTCTCCACCAAAGGCCCTGTGTGTGGGCTGGGACCCTGCGTCACCCAGGTGGTCCCCAGCTCTGCCTTAGTCTCCACTTCCTGCTTGCTCGGAACCTGAAGGTCAGCCAGCAGGGTGAGCCTGGGACCGCTGCTCTCCTAGGGATTCTCCCTGCCTTCCAAGGGCTACATCGCAGCTCTTCAAGTCTCCCTGGAGATGGACCGTTCCCCAGGCTTTCCCTCGAAGCTTTCTGATCAGCCTGATGTTTGCCCTGAGCTGCTTCAACCACTTCAGCCGTTGTGATGTCAACGATTGCCTCTGATTGTTTCCAGCCGACCGTAATTCGCTGCTTTTTGCGTGTTTCATCCTCTTGTTGCCATTTTGCGGTTTTAGTGGTTGGACGCGTCTCACTATTTGGAGAGCAGCCAGTCTGGCTCACTTCATCTCCATCATGGAGTTTCTCTTCCTAGAGGACTCTGGTGTCCTAAGCACATATACAGCTTAGTTTTTCTGAGACATGTACTGTGGGAAACTCCTAAAAGCAGGAAACTTTCACATCCAAAGGGTAGTGGGTTTGCTCTTCAATCTTCTATATATAAAGACGCAAAAGACATGAAATTCCCAGGTCAAGTCACAGGACAGGCCACTGCTTTTGCTGTGCAGCCGCTCAGTCCTGTCTGACTCCTTGTGACCCCATGGGCTGCAGCACGCCAGGCCTCCCTATCCTTCACCAACTCCTGGAGTTTATTCAAACTCATGTCCATTGAGTTGGTGATGCCATCCAACCATCTCCTCCTCTGTCGTCCCCTTCTCCTCCTGCCTTCAATCTTTCCCAGCATCACATCATCACTGTGGCCATTAATTATCCCTGTTTGCTCACATCCTAATGAAATGGAGCCCTAACAGCGTAAAGCAGTGACATGGGTCCTCCCAGGAGGAATGCAGCCAGTGAGAGGAGGGAAACTCAAGCTGATGCTTTTTCTTCTTTCGTCTGTTCCGTCCCTGAGCATCTTCTCATCAGAGTTTCGTGGTGGGAGCTGGCCATTTGTAAATGTTTGTATTTGAGACATCATGTAAATTAGTACCATCACCTTATGCCTATCACTTATTTGAAAAATAAGCCTTATTCTTTTTTTGCACCTAAATTATTAGTGTCCCTAAGGAACCTAGAAAAGAACACAAACCCAGGAATTTTCTGTCCTTGAAGAGGGCTCATTGTTCTACAAGTGGGTATGTCATTTTTGCCTGGAGGTGAGGACTGAGCCTCTCTCCATCCTTTCAGTCATGTGGGCTGGGCCTTTTCTTCCGACTTCCCTCGTGTTTGCAAGCGTGGCCCATCTGTGGGCAGAGTCTGGGCAGTGAGCCCTGCACTGGGCTCTCGCTGTGTCCTCAGTATTTTTCGTGAACGTGAAGCTTTGTGCTGTAAGTTGTAGTGTTCCGTGACAGGGTATTATGAGCCCTTTGTGCTCATAATTCTGTGTTATGAAAACCTTTCACCAGCTTCTTAAATTGGCTGGTTTGAAGTGCACTTTGTGCTATGGCGTAATCTGTATTATTAAGAACGCGAACGTGGGGAATTAGCATTAGATCTTTGAGGAAGAAATGGGATTCAAAGAGAATGACTTGCTTTCAGTCCTCAGCCTTGAGTCTCGGGCGCACTATTTAACCTGTCATTTTTTCCCCCTAAATGTGTGACTTCAGTTTCTTCATGGGACGTGCTGAGACAATTTCAAAACTTTTGTTTAACTATCTGGGGGAGGCTTTGCCAAGATATTTTTTCCATTGCTTCTGTTTCTGAGTGATCAATCATAATATGTGTTACATGATAAATCGCACAGATTGCTTGCCACTGATGGTTGCTGGCTAGAGCTTGTGCAGAGGGAACCGCTGAGATTTAGTCTCAGCCTTCAGGAGCTTGACCTCAAGAAAGGAAAGCTCTTGCGCCAAGATACAGAAGATACAATTGACAGTTGAAAACTGAATCACCAACTAGATCCATGTGTCTCTCTAACAGGGGTCCACTCACATTTAGGTTCTGAATTTCTCTCAGAAACCAGGACACAAATAGATTTTCAATTTCTTTCATGAAACGGAACACAAATCACACTAAGGAAGAGCTGCTCCTTGGAATGCAAGAATGTGTGGGCTGCCTTCTCCTCCCTGGGGGATGGTGGTTTTTTGTGACCCCGTGGACTGTAGCCCACCAGGCTCTTCTGTCCATGGGATTCTCCAGGCAAGAACACTGGAGTGTGTGTTGCCATTTCCTTCTCCAGGGGATCTTCCTGGCCCAGGGATTGAACCTGGGTCTCCTGCACAACAGGCAGATTCTTTGCTATCTGAGTCCCCAGGGGCTTCCTCTTGTCGCTCGGAAGCTCCCAGTTCACTCTTAGACTTGGTTCAATTCCGTTCATTCAACGTTGTTTAAAGCGCGTTGACTGCACTGAGGTCTAGGAACGGCCCCACATTAGTTATCTTTCACCAGGTGATGAATTACCCAAGCTTAATGGCTTTAAGCAGTGACTCAGAGGCTTGGCTGGGTGGTTTGGGCTCAGGTGGCTCACGAGACCACAGTCAAGCTTTCGGGAGGTGGTGGTCGTCTGAGGCCAGCCCGGGGCTGGACGAGCTGCTTTGAGGCTCTCAGCTTGCTGCGGGTCAGCAGTGGGTGCGCACAGAAGCCTGCTCCGTGCCACAGGTCGGCTCGCAGCTGTGAGATGCTGTGAGATGCTCTTCCCCGGGGCCAGCGGCTGGACTGTGAGCTGGGCCGCAGCTGCAGTGACCCTGACCTTGGAGGTCGCGTCCCCCTGCAATGCCCAGTTCAGAGGTCACCGCGGGAGTGTCTATACCACTGCGTTCACTCCGGGGGTGAGAAACGCGAGGCAGGTTATCACAGTCCTGGAGGTGAGGAGGTGAGCCCAGGGGAGCGCCTTTCCATGGCCAAGGCATCGGGGACAGGAAGAAGCCAACTGCCAGGAGGCGCCTCCAGCAAGAAGCTCCCAGCTGGACATGGTCCCAGGGCGGCGGCTGCCCCCAGGCACCCCCATGGCCTCTGCCTGTGAACTCGCTCGTGAGAGCCTGCCCACGCTCAGCTCCTGCTCACCGCGCTGTGTGGCATCGCCTCTTTCCGTTTCCTGACTCAAGCCCCACATCCGGGACCCTGCGGCCCCAGGGAACCACCAGCGAGGACGCCGTCTGATGATGCTATGACTGGGTCAGGGGCAGACGGCTCAGAGGGAGGAGGAAGCAAGGGGACTGAAGAGGTCATGTCACTCGTCGGGTTGGCATTCGCCAGCTGGCCGCTCCCTCGCTTGGAGAAAGGGGGAAAGCGTCGGCGAGGAGGCCATCTGAGCACACTGATGGCCCAGCCGGGGTCAGGCCTCGCTCCTTAAAATCCTGGCCCGAGCCTCACGAGAACGCGGGGACAGAACCAGGGGGAGATGGTCCGAGTGCCTCCACGCGGAGCTCCTGGGCCCCAGGGACATGGGTCCTGCCCTTCAGTCGTCCGAGTCCCGAGCTGGCTGGCGGAAGGAGGCCCAGTGTCAGTCTGTAGGGAAGGCTGGCCCCCTGGACCCACCTGTGAGCCTGGGCGCTGCGAGGGCCCCCGAGGTGGAGGACTACCCCCTGCCCCAGAAGGCCTGGGGGTTGCCCAACTCTGCCCTCCCTCTCCCTCCCAGGAGTGGACAGAGGCTGAGAGTTCACACCTGTGAGGGGCGCTCCTGCACAGGGACACTCGGGGGGCCCGGTTGCCCTGAGTCACCTTGTGAGGCCCTGGGCCTTCCTTTGGGGGCTAGTCCAGAGAAGGTGGGAGCCACGGGGGGCAGCAGCCGCCCCTCGTGGATAAAGGAGCGCCCGGCCCATGAAATTTGCAGTCAGACCTGTGGAATTTGTCACCTGAAAGTGCCTCCTAGTGTCTTGGGACAACTGACCTGCGTATTGAGGGGCCATTTCCAGGGAGGCCAGGGCAGGGGGCGGCCCAGGTCCCAGGAGGCTGGGTGCTGCTGATGCTGGAGGACAATGGACAGAATGTTTGGACAGACATCCAGACAGATGGACGGCCCTCCCCATCACTGTCCTCAGGACAGTTCTCGGCGGCCCCCATGAGGGCCCGCTCGGGTCCCTGGACTCGTTTCTGGGGGAGGAAGGTGCAGAGGCCGTATCCCAGGGCTGAGCCGGGCGAGGGCGTGGCCGGCGGCGGGCGGGGGGCGTGGCCGGCGGCGGGAAGCAGGCGGCTTTGGGGAGACGCTGGCCCGCAGTGACGCCCAGGAACTGTTTTCCAGCTTACGTGCAGGTGTTTTCTGCCCTGATCGTGATCATCGCCGGGGCCTTTGTCATCACCATCATTTACAGGTCAGCGCTTTCCTTCTCTGAACGTCACCTGCGGGCTCGAGGGGACAGGAGCAGGGTGCTGTGGGCAGGCGGCTCCCAGCCTTGCTGCGGTGCGGGCGACGAGGAGGGCCGTCTGTGGGCAGGAGCCGGCCAGGGTGCGCGCTTTCCTGCCCAGCAGCCTCAGGGCGGATGCCAGGGGCGCTGAAGGACACTGCTGCCAGCCTGGATCCTCGCGTCTCAGCCTCACGGCCAGCAGGCCCCGGTCTGCAGGCCGCCAGGCTGCACCCTCGGCCTGCAGCCGTCCCCTGGCAGGCGTGTGCTCAGGCCCGCGTCTGGGGTGCATGTTAGTGGTCAGGACATGCCCGCCAGGCCCCACAGCTGCCCGTGGTCCACAGGCAGGGCCGGACTGCAGCTTGCACTCGGGGTCCCAGCCCCTGTCTCATGAATGAAAGCCCGTGAGGCTGATTGAACCACTCTGTCCAACGGTGAGGCAAAAGCATGTTCCTCCTCCAAGTGGAGCCAGGTGGCACCTCTGTGGCCCGGCCTGGCCGTGACTGTGGGCCACGCACACCCGCCCTGCTCCCTGTGTGTCTGGGAGCCTGGGTGGCACTCACCCGGTGAGCCTGGAGCTCGTGTGAAACAAAGCTGAGGCGACAGAGCGTTTCTCTTTCAAACCCGAGGGCAGGGTCGCAAACGCTGTGATGCTGCGGTTGCGTCCCAGCGCAAGGCCGGGTGGCCCCTCGGGTCCCCATCCTTCTCTCTCTGCTCATCAGAGTCATCCAGGAGAGCCGGAGAGAAAAGGAAGTCCCCACGGAGGCGCCTGTGTCGGCCAAGTCCAGCGTCCAGGTGGAGACACAGCCCCCCAGCAACGTGGGGGCTGGCTCGCAGGCCCCAAGTATGGAGATGCCGCAGTCCCAGGAGGGCGGCACAGAGGACGGTAAGCCCGCCGAGAGCAGCACTGCTAGAGACCCTCGGCCTCCACCCCGGCCCCCGTGTGTGCTGCTCGCCTGCTAGTCTGAACAGAAGCGAGATTTGTCTTGTCTGACCAGCAGGGTGGGCTTTCGAGGTGGGCTCCGCCGGAGGCATGGCTTCTGTCCACAGTGTCCTCCCTTTCCTGCCCCCCAGGCCTGGCAGGCGGCGGGCGCGGGGCAGCGGGGTGGCCTCTCTTGGGCGCTGGCTGAAGCCGGTAGGCTCAGAGCATCACCGCCGGGACGCGTCCTGCCGGCGCGGGTTCCCTAGCAGGCGGGCGGCTTTGGCCGGAGCCCCCGGCAGGTTCGAGGAGGTGCGGCAGCGGTGACTAGCTGTCCCGGGCCGTGGTCGGTGGGAGTCAGCCTCGGGCCCTCACCGTCCCAAGGGGCAGCGAGCGGCCTGCCCGGCCGTCCTCCGGGACCTGGCTGCAGCCCTGGGCGCCTGCCGGCTTGGCGCTGCCCCCCCGCAGGGCTGCTCCCCGGGGGCTGCAGCGGCTCCAGCCCCAATCAGCGGAGAGACCCGGCGGGGGAGGCAGAGACCCAGCCGCCCAGCGTGCTTCTGCGTGAATTGCGTCCCTGCAGCTGTGTCCACAGGCCCTGGAGGGTCTCCCCCTGGGGTGGCCAAGAGTCCCACTCTAAACCCACTTCTGTTTTATCTTTAAATCCAGCGAGTCTGGTAATAACAGAGGAGGAGGAAACAGAGGACTGAGGCGCGAGACAGAGGCTGAGTGATGACGAGAAGAACTCTGACCGCGGTGGGGCGGCCGGGGAATGGCCGTCGAAATATTTTGTGGAGTGACCACCGGTGAGAGAAAAAAACGGTATTTTGAAATGCTTGTGGTCTGTGTTGGGTCCCCGAAGCTTGTTTTCCCGCCTCAGGAGGGAGCAACCCCTGAGCTGAGACCGGGCCCCAGGAGCTTGCATTCTCGACGCTTGGCTTGTTCCAACCTGGGCCAGGCAGCCCATGGCGCCGGCTCACCCCACCCAGGGTGGGCTGCAGGCTCGGGACGGGTGGTCACTCAAACAGGCTGGGAGGTCAGGCCTGGCCCATTTTACGTCTCAGCTGGAGGGGCCGCTGGGTGTCGGGAATCAGTCATATGTTATTCTGGATGTTTCTGGATGAGATTGCTGGGTGGGGGAGGTGGACTGAGGGGACCACAGCCCCTCCCTAGTGAGGGTGAGGGTGTAGGTGTCTCTCAGTCGTGTCCGACTCTTTGCAACCCCGCGGACTGCTCCTCTGTCCATGGGATTCTCCAGGCCAGAATACTGGAGTCGGGTGCCATTCCTTTCTTCAGAGGATCTTCCCGATTCAGGGATGGGACCTGGGTCTCCCGCATGGTGGGCAGATTCTTTCCCTGGGTGGGCCTCTGCAGTCCGTCCTGAACAGAAGGAAGAAGGAATAGGCCGGCCTTCCCATTGAGGGAATTCCTCATGCCCTCCCTGACCACCTTTGAACCGAGACACCATCTTTCTCCTGCTTTGGAGTTGAGCTGAGACGGCTCCGCCCGGGGCTCGGGCCTGATGGACGCAGCCTGGCGCGGGCGGCACAGACTCTGCTGGGCCAGGGCTGCCTGCTCGTCTCAGGACTTGTCGGCCCCCAGTTCCTGTGAGTCAGTCAGTCGGTCGGTCTCGGGCTGATTCTGTTCCTCTGGGGAACCTGATCAGGACCCACCTGGGTAGTAGAGAACTTGGCCTCAGCCCAGAGAGACCTGGTGCCTGGGAGGTCCCTGCTGAGCCGAGTGTCCCAAGTATAGGCGTGTCTTGTGACGGGGAGAGGGCAATGGGGCTGTCACACCCACACGGTGACTCGGGTGGGGGACTGGCCACACAGAGAGACCAGCGCTGGATCTCAGCCTGACCTCTGGGAGAACAGAGGGCTGGAGATCGGGGATCGACTCAGTCACGTCTGTGATGACGCCATCGCACACACTAGGAGGTTGAGGCTGAGGCTGAGCCAAGCGCCCCGGGCAGGGACCCCATCGACGGGGCAGGGGGTGAGGTGTCCTGAGGCCAGGGCCACGCCACCTGTGGACACTCCCAGCCCATCTCGTGTGCGTGCCTTGGCTAGAAAGGAAGAGATGTGTCCATTTGTTTTCATGAACCTGTGATCGTGGGAGTCATGCTTCCCTGAGCTCTGTGACTTGTTCTAGCAGGTTGTGGGCCACGAAGGGCGCTCGTGAAGCCCCCCGAGGGTGCAGCCAGCCAGCCTGGAGCACAGGTGCTCCGGGGACCCTGGGGTGATGGCCGGCGTTGGAGGGGATGGCTGGTCCCTCCGGTTGTGCGGTGTGGCCACCCTTTCCTCACCATAGCGACCTCCCTGGGTGGGAGGTGGGCTCAGCTCTGCTCTCCACTGGGGTCAGGAGGATGCCCACCCCCGGCGGGGCAGGGGGAGGGCAGGCCCGCTCTGTGAATGCACAGAATGCGGGGCCTTGGCTGCGGATTGGGTGGAGGGGGTACCAGCCCTGGTCTCGGGGTGTCTGAGGGAAAGCAGCCATCCTGCAGAGAGCCACCGCTCTAGAAGGCTGGCAAGAGCCGTGCCCTATTTTGCATCCTGAATCTCGGGACTGTGTGTTCTCCACGGCTGTCCACTGCCCCTCCTCAGCGAGATAGCCCTCATCACAAGGAACAATCCGCTTCCGTAACCGGCCCATCCACACACTGATAGGTTATGTAACAGTTCTCATTGTCCTCACTGTCTAAGAATAAAAACACTTTATTCTGCAAGTAAGGCGGCGTACTCTATAATCTGATCTTTTGATGAAGCAAAGAAAAGCTGGTTTATTTTTAGATAATGAACGTGCTGATAAGTCCTAATTTGGCTCCAGCGCCTGTAAGAGCCCGACGCAGTCAGCCTGCGCCCCCTTCTCTGCGGGCACGGGCGTGGCTGTTCCACCCGCCGGCACGTGGCAGCTTTCTGGGTCCGATCCACACAGAGGCTGCTGTCAGTTCTCCACAAAGAAGAGAATTCAAGTCAGAGTGTTTTCTTCAGCTCAAAACTCTCTTCCCTCCCGTGATGACTTCCAGTCTGGCTTTTCTTGTGCTTGTCTCTAGGTTGCAAGCAAGTGGGTTTTAAAAATGAATCCTCATCTCTCATCTCCATAGTGTGGTTTTGGGAATTAAGAGGGGGGTTGGTTGCTAGAGGTAAAGAACCTGCCTCGCAATGCAGGAGACATAAGAGATGCAGGTTCGATCCCTGGGTCAGGAAGATGCCCTGGAGGAGGGCATGGCAACCCACTCCAGGATTCTTGCCTGGAGAATCCCGTGGACAGAGAAGCCTGGTGGGCCACAGTCCCTGGGGTCACAGAGCCAGACATAACTCAAGTATCTGAGCATTCATGCACTCACTTAGGATAAAGGTCACTCTGAGAGCAGAGGGCTCTGTGCCCCCTCCGCGTGGTGAAAGTGTGAACATGACCGTGAAGTCGCTCAGTCGTGTGTCTGCAGCCCCATGGCCCGTAGCCCTCCAGGCTCCTGTCCATGGGATTCTCCGGGCAAGAGTACTGGAGTGGGTTGCCTTTCCCTTCTCCAGGGGATCTTCCCGACCCAGGGATCGAACCCAGGTCTCCTGCATTGCGGGCAGATTCTTTACCCTTTGAGCCACGAGGGAAGCGCTAATACTGGACAGAGTAGCCGTTCCTTTCTCCAGGGGAGTCTTCGCGACCAGAGAATAGAACCCTGGTCTCTTGCAATGCAGGCGGATTCTTTACCAGCTGAGCCACCTGGGACGTGGGGGCCTCTTCCTTCTGGAGCCTGGCTGGCGCCCTGGGAGAGGCGTCGTGTCTCCAGGTTACCGACGCGTCTGGACATGGAGAGGGACCAGAGCAAGAGGCTGAGGCTTGGACGCTCAGCGTGGGCCTGCTGGCACGGGGTGTCTGGGGCATCACAGGGGCAGCAGGCGAGGCTGTGGAGATGCCTGGGCGGGTGGGAGCCCCGTCTGTCCCGACAGCCCCGGCAGAGTTTTTCATCCTGTCTGGGGGCAGCATGGAAATCAGTCCTTTCTGTTGAATGAAGGATTTGGCTTCCACGAAGCGTCCGCATGTGCCAGGCTCTCGGTGAGATGGAGGGAAACCCAGAGCTCCCCCGGGGATGCCGGGGCGGGACGCGGCGCCCGGGGGCACAGCGGTGGCGGTGCCGCCGCTAACTCCCGCGGGAAACGCCCTGCCCAGCGGGGCGGCAGGCCGGGCAGGGGCAGGAGGACGGCCCGCGGGCGCCCACGGCGAGCCCAGGACGGTAACGAGGGACTCACTTGGAGGACGGGGTGCGGTTAGGGGCCTTGAGGTCGGGAGGAGGTCCTGCGTGTCCACGCGGGTCCTGAGAAGCGGGCGCTCTCCGGGTGGGGTCAGAGGGCGGCGCCCCTCGAGGAAGGGCGCTGAGTCTGACGTGCGCTGGAGCGGCGGGGGCGCGGCGCCGCCGGAAGCCGGAAGCGGGAGGGCCCGCCCCTTCCGGCGCCGCGGGAGCGGCCCGAGATGCCCGCGCCCTGGCCGGCGAGGCTCGTGCTGGACCTCTGGCCTCGCGCCGTCAGAGGGCCTGTGAGGAGACGGGGCCCCTGCGCTTTCGCCGTCTCGGCCCCTGGGTGCCCGTGTGCGCCGCCGGGGAGCGTCAGAGACGCAGGCCCCTGTGCCGGCGCCGCCCGTGCGTGTGAGGGCAGAGCTGGCCCTGCTGGGGCCCCGCGGGCAGGGCGGGGAGGGGCGCAGGCGGGTGGGCCCGGCTCAGCTCGTCTCCCCCGGGCCGCGAGGCCCCTTCAGCCAGAGCCTCCTCGGACGTCCCTAAGGGACCACGAGAGAGGCTCTCTTGAAGATGACAGGCCAGCTACCAAAGAGTGTGCCTCCTCCGTGTTCATCTGGTGATTCCTCACGACCACATGCAGGCTGCGTGGAGCGGGGCCGGGTCTCATCACACCACCTCTCCCAGGAGTCACCTTTGAGCGGCCCCGTGACTGCTGTCTGTTACCATTAACCACTTAGGATGATACCTCCCAGGCGTGTCCGTTTCATGTTCCTCTCTCCTCCTTCTTAGTATTTTGTGTATAAGTACTCTGAAATTAGGTAAGTGTCCTCATTAAAATTCCCATTTATATATTCATTCGTTCACCCATCTCCACATGAACTCATGGTGCGATTGTTTAAAGGGCTGCGCTCTCTTACTGTATAGGCCCCATAGTTAGAGCTGTGGTTTCTCCAGTAGTCATGTACAGATGTGAGAGCTGGATTATAAAGAAAGCTGAGTGCTGAAGTATTGACGCTTTTGAACTGTGGTGTTGGAGAAGACCCTTCAGAGTTCCTTGGACTGCAAGGAGATCCATCCATCCATCCAACCAGTCCATCCTAAAGGAGATCAGTCCTGAATATTTGTTGGAAGGATTGATGCTGAAGCTGAAACTGCAATACTTTGGCCACGTGAAGAGAAGAGCCAGCTCATTTAAAAAGACCCTGATGCTTGGAAAGATTGAAGGAGAAAGGGACAACAGAGAATGAGATGGTTGGAGGGTATCACCGACTCGATGGACATGAGTTTGAGTAAACTCCGGGAGTTGGTGATGGACAGGGAGGCCTGGCGTGCCGCAGTCCATGGGGTCGCAAAGAGTTGACCATGACTTAGCAACTGAACAGCAGCTCTGTTTCCACCATCACTTACTTTGATGTGTGAATTCCCTGTTCAGCCAGAGAAGCCCTGCAGGCAGCTCGTGCGCCTGGCCTGTCCCCGCTGCTCCGGGAGAAGCTTCCTGCTCTCCGACACAACACAGTATCCAGGTCCAGACCCTGGATCGGCCATCTTTCCCAGGGCCCTGGGTTCCTTTAGTGGTTCCCCCTTTATGCCTCAACTTGAGGGTCCAGCCACAGACACACTTGGCCGTGACAGGGGCCTCCCCCACCCCCAGCAGGAGGCTGTCTCAGGGTCCTCCCCCCGCCCCCGTGGGCCACCTTGCTCCCAGGAGGTCAGGGGGCCTGCCTGAGGCCTCCCCTCCACCTGAGCTGAGGTCCCTGCCCGTTACCAAGGCCTTTCTTGTGCCTCACCGTGCTGCTGCTGCTTTTTTTCTGGTGACTTAAAAAGCCCTGCTTATCTCTTCTGCTCCAAATTAATCCCCTGTGTTGCTTTATCGAACCATTTGTTGCCGCAGTGACTGTTGATTGCGGATGTACATCATTTCTCCCCCGGCCTTTTCAAGGGCCAATCACTATGGTAACCATATTACAGAAAATTGCTTTGTCTCCTTAAAATACCCTTCAGAGAAAGGTCATTTGGTATTAACATTTTCTGACTAAACCTAGTGAAGTCAGCGATGGGAAGAACACATTCCCCGGGCCTGCGTGTTTTCAGGCTTGCAATTTCAGGAAACTCTCAGAACAGGACTGCGTATTGGGAGGAGAAAGAGTTCTCACACTGTGATACATGTGTACGCGTGCTTGCAAATCTGAGAAAGTATGTCTATTTGGGTCAGTGGTTGCAGTGCGCGCACCTTAGTGGCTCTTGGGAGTGACTGATTGCCAGTTCCCAGTCCCGGGTGGGGGTTGAGGTGGAGACGGGCGCCCTGCTCCTGGCGGGCCTGGAGGAAGCCTGGAGCCCCAGGGAAAGATGGCCCTGCAGGCAGAGGGGCCCTGGAGCCCCAAAGCCCATGTGCAGCGCCCATGGAGGGGGTGCCGTCCCGCTATGTGGGCGTCCTGCTAGGGCCTGGGGCGGGTCACACAATGGATCATGCTTTCTTGCTGCTTTCCACTGATCCTCGGGAGTTTTATGTAACCATTCTTGGGCGGTAGGTTGTTTGTTTGTTTTTTCCAGAGTAAGAACCCTCTGAACTGGCTTCTGGGTTCCCCTGCCTTTTCCTTTACTGGGAGGGAGGCGAGCGCACAGAAGTGTGTCTCAGAGCTCGTCTCTAGCCACACGGAGTTAAAGTTGCATCTCAAGGCCCACTCTGCTTCCTTCTCAGTGACGACCCTCCATCAGATTCACGTGGGAGCCGAGTGTAACACGCTCGTGCTCCTGCGTGCCTCGGAGGGACATCTGTGTCCTGGCCACCCCAGACCTCCCCGGGATGGCCACCGCCCACCGTTTCAGGGCCAACTGGGGGCTTTCCTGCCTCTTTCTTAACAGTCTCCTTGAGGAGCTGTTTCGCCTGCACTTACTATGTACCAGGAGCTCTTGGAAGCGCGCCTTTTAACTCTTAATTTTCTCAATAACCCAAGGAAGCAGGCACTGTCTGTTAACCCATGAAAAAACAGACCCAGAGGGGTTAAGGCGTTGGTGCAGACGCACAGCACAGAAGCAGCGGGGTTTGGCCTCAACCCGGGGCTGCCGTGTGGCTGGGGCATCAGCTTTGTCCCCTGAACACTGGCTTCCTGTCCTGGAGGGCCAGGCTTACCCGCCCACAGCCTCTGCGCCCCTCCTTCCAGCAGCCTGTCTGCACCACTGATGCCCGTGTTCCCCTGTGCCCTCTGCCCCTCTCTCTCACCATCCTGACCCACCCGGAGGTGTTTCAGCGTGAACTTCCCAGGAGCGAGGCTGCCCCGACTTGCCAGTGCTGTGCTGGCCCCCTGCACATCAGAAACACTGTATTCCAATTCGCCCAGTTTCCCCAGAATGCCTTTCACGTACCCTTTCAATCCAGGAACCCTTGAGGATAGTGTTATGGCTGTTCGAGCATCTCTCATTTCCTTTAGTCTCGAGCCGCTTTCCCCCTCCCCTCACGACGTGGACACCACAGTCCAGCCGAGCTGTCTTGAGCGGTGTCCATGGCCTGGGCTGTGCGCTGGTTTCCTCAGGATTCAGTTCAGGCTGACTGTTTCGGCAGGTGGACCGCACAGGAGATCTGTGTCCCTCCTGTCTCTTGCATTGGCTAGCTCTAATCCCTCGGCTGAGATGACGACCAGGCTTGCTCAGCGTAAGTTGCCAGGCCCTTTCTAAAAATGATAAGAAATCTGTGGGATGAGATGCTGAAGCTGTGTGAACATCCAGCCCCCAACAACCACCCGCCCATGATTTTTGTTGTCCTCAACTGTGGTTGCAGATACTCTAATTCTGCTGTCCCTCCTACATTTATAACTGACTTTCTTCTGTAAGTTCAGTTGAGTTCAGTTGCTGAGTTGTGTCCAACTCTTTGCGACCCCATGAGCTGCAGCACGCCAGGCCTTCCTGTCCTTCACCAACTCCTGGAGTCCACTCAAACCCATGTCCATTGAGTCAGTGATGCCACCCAGCCATCTCATCCTCTGTCGTCCCCTTCTCCTCCTGCCCTCAATCTTTCCCAGCATCACGGTCTTTTCAAATAAGTCAGCTCTATGCATCAGGTGGCCAGAGTATTGGAGTTTCAGCTTCAATATCAGTCCTTCCAATGAACACCCAGGACTGATCTCCTTTAGGATGGACTGGTTGGATCTCCTTGCAGTCCAAGGGGCTCTCAAGAGTCTTCTGCAACACCACAGTTCAAAAGCATCAATTCTTCATGCTCAGCTTTCTTTATAGTCCATCCATACATGACCACTGGAGAAACCATAGTTTTGACTAGATGACCTTTGTCGGCAAGGTAATGTCTCTGCTTTTTAACATGCAGTCTAGGTTGGTCATAACTTTCCTTCCAAGAAGTAAGCGTCTTTTAATTTCATGGCTGCACTCACCATCTACAGTGATTCTGGAGCCCAGAAAAAGAAAGCCACTGTTTTCATTGTTTTCCCACCTATTTGCCATGAAGTGATGGGACCAGATGCCATGATCTTAGTTTTCTGAATGTTGAGTTTTAAGCCAACTTTTTCACTCTCCTTTCACTTTCATCAAGAGGCTCTTTAGTTCTTCTTCATGTTCTGCCATAAGGGTAGTGTCATCTGCATATCTGAGGTTATTGATATTTCTCCCCGCAATCTTGATTCCAGCTTGTGCTTCTTCCAGTCCAGCGTTTCTCATGATGTACTCTGCATGGAAGTTAAATAAGCAGGGTGACAATATACAGCCTTGACACACTCCTTTTCCTATTTGGAACCAGTCTGTTGTTCCCTGTCCAGTTCTAACTGTTGCTTCCAGACCTGCATATGGATTTCTCAAGAGGCAGGTCAGGTGGTCTGGTAATCCCATCTGTTTCAGAATTTTCCACAGTTTATTGTGATCCACACAGTGAAAGGCTTTGGCATAGTCAATAAAGCAGAAATAGATGTTTTTCTGGAACTCTCTCGCTTTTTCGATGATCCATCAGATGTTGGCAGTTTGATCTCTGGTTCCTCTGCCTTTTCTAAAACTGAACATCTGGAAGTTCACGGTTCACATATTGCTTTAGCCTGGTTTGGAGAATTTTGAGCATTACTTTAGTAGTTTGTGAGATGAGTGCAATTGTGCAGTAGTTTGAGCATTCTTTGGCATTGCCTTTCTTTGGGATTGGAATGAAAACTGACCTTTTCCAGTCCTGTGGCCACTGCTGAGTTTTCCAAATTTGCTGGCAAATTGAGTGCAACACTTTCACAGCATCATCTTTTAGGATTTGAAATAGCTCCACTGGAATGCCATCACCTCCACTAGCTTTGTTCGTAGTGATACTTCCTATGGCCCACTTGACTTCACATTCCAGGATGTCTGGCTCTAGGTGAGTGATCACATCATCGTGATTATCTTGGTCATGAAGATCTTTTTTGTGCAGTTCTGTGTATTCTTGCCATTTCTTCTTAATATCTTCTGCTTCTGTTAGGTCCGGACCATTTCTGTCCTTTATGAAGCCCATCTTTGCATGAAATGTTCCCTTGGTATCTTTAATTTTCTTGAAGAGATCTCTAGTCTTTCCCATTCTGTTGTTTTCCTCTATTTCTTTGCATTGATCGCTGAGGAAAGCTTTCTTATCTCTCCTTGCTATTCTTTGGAACTCTGCATTCAGATGCTTATATCTTTCCTTTTCTCCTTTGTTTTTCACTTCTCTTCTTTTCACAGCTATTTGTAAGTCCTCCCCAGACAGCCGTTTTGCTTTTTTGCATTTCTTTTCCATGGGGATGGTCTTGATCCCTGTCTCCTGTACAATGTCACGAACCTCATTCCATAGTTCATCAGGCACTCTGTCTGTCAGATCTAGTCCCTTAAATCTATTTCTCACTTCCCCTGTATGATTGTAAGGGATTTGACTTAGGTCATAGCTGAATGGTGTAGTAGTTTTCACCACTTTCTTCAATTTCAGTCTGAATTTGGCAATAAGGAGTCCATGATCTGAGCCACAGTCAGCTCCCGGTCTTGTTTTTGCTGACTGTATAGAGCTTCTCCATCTTTGGATGCAAAGAATATAATCAATCTGATTTCAGTGTTGACCATCTGGTGATGTCCATGTGTAGAATCTTCTCTTGTGTTGTTGGAGGAGGGTGTTTGCTATGACCAGTGCGTTCTCTTGGCAGAACTCTATTAGCCTTTGCCCTGCTTCTTTCTGTACGCCAAGGCCAACTTTGCCTGTTACTGCAGGTGTTTCTTGACTTCCTACTTTTGCATTCCAGTCCCCTGTGATGGAAAGGACATCTTTTTTGGGTGTTAGTTCTAGAAGGTCTTGTAGGTCTTCATAGAACTATTTAGCTTTAGCTTCTGCAGCATTACTGGTTGGGGCATAGACTTGGATTACTGTGATATTGAATGGTTTGCCTTGGAGACAAACAGAGATCATTCTGTCTTTTTGAGATTGCATCCAAGTACTGCATTTCGGACTCTTTTGTTGACCGTGATGGCTACTCCATTTCTTCTAAGGGATTCTTGCCCGCAGTAGTAGATATAATGGCCATCTGAGTTAAATTCACCCATTCCAGTCCATCTTAGTTTGCTGATTCCTAGAATGTCGACATTCACTCTTGCCATCTCCTGTTTGACCGCTTCCAATTTGCCTTGATTCATGGACCTGACATTCCAGGTTCCTATGCAATACTGCTCTTTACAGCATTGGACCTTGCTTCTATCACCAGTCACATCCACAGCTGGGTGTTGTTTTTGCTTTGGCTCCATCCTCTCATTCTTTCTGGAGTTATTTCTCCACTGATCTCCAGTAGCATATTGGCACCTACTGACCTGGGGAGTTCCTCTTTTAGTATCCTATCATTTTGCCTTTTCATACTATTCATGGGGTTCTCAAAGCAAGAATACTGAAGTGGTTTGCCATTCCCTTCTCCAGTGGACCCCATTCTGTCAGGCCTCTCCACTGCTGGGAGCCAGCATGGGAGATCCCACCCATGACAAGGTCATGCGGAGAGGCCTGATGGGCAAGGCGAGTCAGGTCTCAGGGGTTCCCCCTGAGTTTCCCTGAGCATCTACCCCCCAAAAAAACAGAATCTGCCCGCCTTATTGTACTGTGCTTTTCCACTCTTCTGACACTCTCTGGAAAAAGCTGACTCAGGGCTTCAGTCTTCTGCATTTGACAGGAATGTTTCAGCTAAAACCCCCTCTGATAACTCTCTAACTTGCCTGACAGGTTACAGCTTGTGACTTTTTACAGCTTGTGAATTGTTTACAGCCCCCAACCGCAAGAGGCACAAAGCTTAAAGCATCTTAAAAATACATAGCCTTTTCTAAAGAGCTAAAAATCATATTGGTGACGGATTTCACTGTTGACTCAATGATTGCTGCCAGGCCTCCATATTCTTTATCTTTTAGGCACCTGGGAGGATATTAATCAATGTAATCGGGATATGGAAAAAGGTATATAATAGTTTTAATGTTAGCAACACTAGACTTTTGAGTTAATTACTTTTCTTTTGTTATAAATCACTGTACTCCTTTTACTTGTTATAAATTGCTGTATCTTTGCTATGTAAGAATGTAACTTTATTTAGTGCTTCCTGAGAGTGGCACCAGACTTTGATAAGAACAACACAAATAAGTCTTCTGGTTGACAAAGCCTTATCAGAAAAGGACTGTAAAATGTTAATTGGCCCTCTGGCCGGAAGATGATGTAAATCACCTAAGACTTGTGTATACAACTAGGTGTGCAGAGAGAAAGCCTGGTTTTGATAAGAGTCAGGGCTGCTGACGCTGCATAACTTTGTGTTACCCACTGATCTCTGTGTACTATCAAAGGTATAAGAAGCCTTCTGAACAGTAAAGGATGGACCAGTTTCTTGGACTAGTCTCTCGAACTAGTTTCTTGGAAATCTGGTTTCCCCCGTGTCTCTTCTTTACTCTGTTTCCTGGCTGAATTCCCGTCTGGTGCGTGGAGGCTCGCCATGTCTACTTACTTGCCCTGGCTTTTAAGTTCCACGTGAGAGGGAGTCCAAGGCGGGGCACCCTCCGATATTCAAGAGGACGCCGGTGGCCTAACGTAGACGGTGCGAGCTCCTCGTCCTGAAGTTTCATTAGTTCACGTAAACCAAGTTGTTCAGCCTCTTTTCTCCACTAAATTTTCCTACTACGCTATTATGTCCTAATCTTATATTTCTAAATAAATAAGTTTTTCCTCACCTATCCGTCTCCCCTTTGAATCACCCTGGATCCACTGGGGCTGGACCCCAGCACTCCACCATGCCCTACCCGTCTTGGGTGGCCCCACGGGCATGGCTTAGTTTCATTGAGTTAGACAAGCTGTGGTCTGTGTGCTCAGATTGGCCTATTGTCTGTGACTGTGGTTTTTGTCTGTCTGCCCTCTGATGCCCTCTCTCAGCACCTACCATCTTACTTGGGTTTCCCTTACCTTGGACGTGGGGTAGCTCTTCACGGCTGCTCCTGCAAAGTGCAGCCGTCGCCTTTACCTTGGACACAGGGTAGCTCCTCTCAGCCGCGCTTCTGCACCGTCCGTCGCAGCCGCCGCCCTTCTGTACGCATGTGTATATGTGTGTGTCTGCATATGCGAGCATAGATGTATACAGGATATGTAGACTTCTTTTGAAATTTCCTTTATGTACCTGTTGTATTTTGGCTGTGCTGGGTCTCCGTTGCCGTGTGAAGGCTCCTCATTGTGGTGGTGTCTCTTGCTGTGGAGTGCGGACTTTAGAGCGCAGGTGTCAGTAGTTGTGACTCATGGGCTCGGTTCTCCCACAGCACGTGTGACCCTCCCTGACCAGGGGTCAACCCCGTGCCCCTGGCACTGGCAGGAAGATCCTTAACCACTGACCACCAGGGGAGCCCTGTATTTCTTATTTAACCTTCTTCTGTACGTACACAGACGGTAGTGTCCTTTTTTTATCATCTTCTGAATTTTGCTTTTATAACTTAAAGTATATCCTGGAAATTTCTCTGTTGTTGTTCAGTTGTTCAGTTGTGTCCGACTCTTTGTGACCTCATGGAGCACAGCATGGCAGGCTTCCTTGCCCGTCACCATCTGCTGGATTTTCTTCAAACTCGTGTCCATTGAGTCAGTGATGCCATCCAGCCATTCTCATCCTCTGTCGTCCCCTTCTCCTCCTGCCTTCAATCTTTTCCAGCATCAGGGTCTTTCCTAATGAGCTGGCTCTTCGCATCAGGTGGTCAGACTATTGGAGCTTCAGCTTCAGCTTCAGCATCAGTCCTTCTGATGAATATTCAGGGCTGACCTCCTTTAGGGTGGGCTGGGTGGCTCTCTGCAGTCCACTAGCACCACAGTTCAAAAGGAGCAGCTCTCCAGTGCTCAGCCTGCTTCGTGGCCCAGCTGTTGCTTTTCTGCATATGCATTGTGTGTTTTAAAAGTTTCCTTCACATCTTTCATTATAAAAAATCTACCCGGATTTTCTTCTAGAAGGTTTCCTGTGTAGATCACTGATCTGTTTGGTCTTTATTCTGGTATATGGTGTGAAGGATAAACTCATGCCTTTTTTAAACAGCTACACAGTGATCTCAATGTCACTGACAGTGGGGTCCATTTGACTGCTCAAAAGCCGAGAAAGAGGCAAGGCTGGTGGAAAGGAACGTTTGCTGAATTTTGGAGGCTGGCAACTGGGGGTGGCGGCGGGCAGGGCAGACTCCTGTCTGGAGGTTGGCCTTCACCCCCGCCCACCTCAACCAGTGGCCCAGGGCATTTATAGGCTGAGGGAGAGGGCTCTGTGCAGAAACAGTGCAGTCAGCCCCGACAGTCCTCACAAAATAGGCCATCGGTGGTCCGCCCGGTGTCTCCTGGTCGTCTTCAGGACAGCTGGTCTTCAGGGCCACGGCCGTCTTGTTCCCATGTCCCTGAGGCCAGTTCTCAGAGTCGCGGCAACGGATGCTATGGCTCTGGTCTGGTCATCACGTCATTAACCTCTTCCACCTGGTGCTGCAGTATCTACAGGGTACGGCCCAGAATAGTATCCGCAGCCCTGGAGAGGGAGCGGAAGACCCTTACTTTGCTTGCTGACACACCGCTGTTATCTGGTCTGCTTTGACCCTGTCCCTTTGTTTCCACGTGCCCTCACTTCTCTGATTAAGCTGATTCTTTGGCTCAAGTTTTTCTGTGGACAAAATGCAGGCAGAGAACATGGGGAGAAGGACCATAGGTATGCTGTGCGTCAGCAACAGCCTTTATTATCGCAGAGACTGTTTTCCCAGTGATCTGAGATGTCACCCTCGCCATGAACTGTATTCACATGTGATTTTGGGTCTCTGCCTGGACTCGTTGTTCAACTGGTTGGCTTGCTCATTTGCCAAGATCACGGTTTTAATTATTGAGGCTTTTTAGTATGTTTTAATACCGACTAGGATTAATCCTCCCTCACTGCTCTCCTTTTAGAATTTTCCTAGCTATTAGCTACATTTGAATAATATGCAATATAAGTATGGTGAAAGCTTAATTTTTCATTTAAACTGTAGAATCAGCTTGTGTAAGTTCACAATAAAAACTTACTGGGAGTTTTATTTCCATTTTGTTGAATTTATATAGTATCTCTAAGGAGGACTGATGGTTTTTATCATGTTGAATTATCCTCTGCTAGAACAGAGGAGTTTTTTCATTTGTTCAAGTCGGTTTTGCGCTCTTTGGGAGTGGCATGGAATTATTTTCACGTGCATTCTGCATATTCCTTGATAAGTTAACTCGTAAGCACTAGACCCTCCTTGTTGCTTTTGCAATAGTGAGTTTCTCTTCCATTACACACCCACACAGACACATGCTGTTGGTTTTGGGGGATTGATTTTACCTTCTCCTACTTTTAAAAGTTCTTTTGTTGTTTTTGTTATTTTCCTTATTGAGTCTCTCTGGTTTTCCGAGTATGTTTTTACCTCCTGTGCATAGAAAGTTTTTTTCTTTCCAAATTTTTAGCCCTGTCGTGGCTTTTCCTTATCTAATTATATTCATTAGATTTTCAATATAGAGTTAAATTCTGTGTGTGTGTCTGTTAGTTGCTGACACACTGTGTGTCAGTCGTGTCTGACTCTTTGCAACCCCAGAGACGGTAGCCCACCAGGCCCCTCCATCCATGGGAATTTCCAGGCAAGAGTACTGCAGTGGGTTTCCATTTCCTTCTCCAAAATAGCCGTGTGGAGAATGGGAATTCCTGCCTTCTTTCTGACCTTAGTGGGAAACGCCTCTATTGTTTTCCTATTAAGAAAGATATTAACTTAAAGACTGACTTTACATCTGTGTATGTGGAGTCGCAATGAGTTGGACAGAACCCAGCAACTAACGCTTTCATGTGTATACATGTGTATGTGTGGGAAAGTGAAAGTGAAGTCGCTCAGTCGTGCCCGATGCTTTGCGACCCCATGGACTGTAGCCTACCAGGCTTCTCCATTCATGGGATTTTCCAGGCAAAAATGCTGGAGTGGGTTATCATTTCCTTCTCCAAGAGATCTTCCCGACCCAGGGACTAAACCTGGGCCTCCCACACTGTAGGCAGACGCTTCACCGTCTGAGCCACCAGGGGAGTCCACGAAAGTACATGTGTATTTGTGTATCTAAGTACAAATGCGGGCTTCCCAGGTGGCGCTGTTGGTAAAGAGCCAGCTTGCTAATGCGGGCGACACTGACGTGGGTTTGATCCCTGGGTCGGGAAGAGGAAATGGCACCCCACTCCAGTATTCCTGTATGGAGAATCCCATGGACAGAGGAGCCTGGCGGGCTGTAGTCTTTAGGGCTACGAAGAGTCGGACACGACTGTGTCGGACACGACTGTGTCGGACACGACTGTGTCGGACACAACTGAGCGACTGAACTGAACTGAAGTGACTTAGCACTCATGCACGCAGGTACAAATGGAGACAGATCTGTACAAATGTCTAAGTGTGTGTCTGTATATTTAGAGAAAGATCCATGGATTCTTATTGAAATTGCTGAGTTTTACTGAAGGCTGTTTTAGTATTATGGAGGGAAGCATACCATTTCTTCCTCATAGCTGTTATTACTGTGGCAAATTATATTAATGGATTTTCTAATATTGATCCAGTCTCACATTCCTAATAAATTCTACTTACACATGATGTATTATTTTTTAATCTGTTTTTGGATTCTGTGTGCTAATAAGTTTTGTAGGATTTTTTGCATTGATACTTGTAAGAAATATGGGTCTCTGGTTTTCCTTTTGGGCTATCTTTAGTGGTCTCAGTTCAGTTCAGTTCAGTCGATCAACTGTGTCCAACTCTTTGCGACCCCATGAATCGCAGCACGCCAGGCCTCCCTGTCCATCACCAATTCCCGGAGTTCACTCAGACTCGCATCCATCGAGTCAGTGATGCCATCCAGCCATCTCATCCTCTGTCGTCCCCTTCTCCTCCTGCCCTCAATCCCTCCCAGCATCAGAGTCTTTTCCAATGAGTCAACTCTTCGCATGAGGTAGCCAAAGTACTGGAATTTCAGCTTTAGCATCATTCCTTCCAAAGAAATCCCAGGGCTGATCTCCTTCAGAATGGACTGGTTGGATCTCCTTGCAGTCCAAGGGACTCTTAAGAGTCTTCTCCAACACCACAGTTCAAAAGCATCAATTCTTCGGCACTCAGCCTTCTTCACAGTCCAACTCTCACATCCATACATGACTCCTGGAAAAACCATAGCCTTGACTAAACGGACCTTAGTCGACAAAGTAATGTCTCTGCTTTTGAATATGCTATCTAGGTTGGTCATAACTTTTCTTCCAAGGAGTAAGCGTCTTTTAATTTCATGGCTGCAGTCACCATCTGCAGTGATTTTGGAGCCCCAAAAAATAAAGTCTGACACTGTTTCCACTGTTTCCCCATCTATTTCCCATGAAGTGATGGGACCAGATGCCACGATCTTCGTTTTCTGAATGTTGAGTTTTAAGCCAACTTTTTCACTTTCCTCTTTCATTTTTATCAAGAGGCTTTTTAGTTCCTCTTCACTTTCTGCCATAAGGGTGATGTCATCTGCATATCTGAGGTTATTGATATTTCTCCCCGCAATCTTGATTCCAGCTTGTGCTTCTTCCAGTCCAGCGTTTCTCATGATGTACTCTGCATGGAAGTTAAATAAGCAGGGTGACAATATACAGCCTTGACGTACTCCTTTTCCTATTTGGAACCAGTCTGTTGTTCCCTGTCCAGTTCTAACTGTTGCTTCCTGACCTGAAATATAGGTTTCTCAAGAGGCAGGTCAGGTGGTCTGGTATTTCCATCTCTTTCAGAATTTTCATAGTTTCTTGTGATCCACACAGTCAAAGGCTTTGGCATAAAGCAGAAATAGATGTTTTTTCTGGAACTCTCTCGCTTTTTTGATGACCCATCAGATGTTGGCAGTTTGATCTCTGGTTCCTCTATCTTTTCTAAAACAAGCTTGAACATCTGGAGGTTCATGGTTCACGTATTGCTGAAGCCTGGCTTGGAGAATTTTGAGCATTACTTTACTAGCATGTGAAATGAGTGCAATTGTGCAGTAGTTTGAGCATTCTTTGGCATTGCCTTTCTTTGGGATTGGAATGAAAACTGACCTTTTCTAGTCCTGTGGCCACTGCTGAGTTTTCCAAATTTGCTGGCAAATTGAGTGCAGCACTTTCACAGCATCATCTTTTAGGATTTGAAATAGCTCAACTGGAATTCCATCACCTCCACTAGCTTTGTTCGTAGTGATGCTTTCTGGCCCACTTGACTTCACATTCCAGGATGTCTGGCTCTAGATGAGTAATCACACCATCGTGATTATCCAGGTCGTGAAGCTCTTTTTTGTACAGTTCTTCCATGTATTCTTGCCACCTCTTCTTAATATCTTCTGCTTCTCTTAGGTCCAGACCATTTCTGTCCTTTATCGAGCCCATCTTTGCATGAAATGTTCCCGTGGTATCTCTAATTTTCTTCAAGAGATCTCTAGTCTTTCCCATTCTGTTGTTTTCCTCTATTTCTTTGCATTAATCGCTGAGGAAAGCTTTCTTATCTCTCCTTGCTATTCTTTGGAACTCTGCATTCAGATGCTTGTATCTTTCCTTTTCTCCTTTGTTTTTCACTTCTCTTCTTTTCACAGCTATTTGTAAGTCCTCCCCAGACAGCCATTTTGCTTTTTTGCATTTCTTTTCCATGGGGATGGTCTTGATCCCTGTCTCCTGTACAATGTCACGAACCTCCATCCATAGTTCATCAGGCACTCTATCTATCAGATCTAGTCCCTTAAATCTATTTCTAACTTCCACTGTATAATCATAAGGGATATGATATGATACTGAAAGAGAAACTCCCCAGGTCAGTAGGTGCCAATATGCTACTGGAGATCAGTGGAGAAATAACTCCAGAAAGAATGTGGGGATGGAGCCAAAGCAAAAACAACACCCAGCTGTGGATGTGACTGGTGATAGAAGCAAGGTCCAATGCTGTAAAGAGCAGTATTGCATAGGAACCTGGAATGTCAGGTCCATGAATCAAGGCAAATTGGAAGCGGTCAAACAGGAGATGGCAAGAGTGAATGTCGACATTCTAGGAATCAGCAAACTAAGATGGACTGGAATGGGTGAATTTAACTCAGATGGCCATTATATCTACTACTGCAGGCAAGAATCCCTTAGAAGAAATGGAGTAGCCATCATGGTCAACAAAAGAGTCCAAAATGCAGTACTTGGATGCAACCTCAAAAAGACAGAATGATCTCTGTTCGTCTCCAAGGCAAACCATTCAATATCACAGTAATCCAAGTCTATGCCCCAACCAGTAACGCTGAAGAAGCTGAAGTTGAATGGTTCTATGAAGACCTACAAGACCTTCTAGAACTAACACCCAAAAAAGATGTCCTTTTCATCATAGGGGACTGGAATGCAAAAGTAGGAAGTCAAGAAACACCTGGAGTAACAGGCAAAGTTGGCCTTGGCGTACAGAAAGAAGCAGGGAAAAGGCTAATAGAGTTCTGCCAAGAGAATGCACCGGTCATAGCAAACACCCTCTCCCAACAACACAAGAGAAGACTCTACACATGGACATCACCAGATGGTCAACACTGAAATCAGATTGATTATATTCTTTGCATCTAAAGATGGAGAAGCTCTATACAGTCAGCAAAAACAAGACTGGGAGCTGACTGGCTCAGATCATGAGCTCCTTATTGCCAAATTCAGACTTAAGTTGAAGAAAGTAGGGAAAACCACTAGACCATTCAGGTATGACCTAAATCAAATATTGGTTTAGAGATCAATATTATAGTTGCTTCAAAAAAGAATTTGAGTTTCTGTCTTTTTATCTTCTGCAACAATGATGGCAACCCACTCACTCCAGTACTCTTGCCTCGAGAATCCCATGGATAGAGGAGCCTGGTAGGCTATAGTCCATGGGGTAGCTAAGAGTCGGACACGACTGAGGGACTTCACTTTCACTTTTCACTTTCATGCTTTGGAGAAGGAAATGGCAACCCACTCCAGTGTTCTTGCCTGGAGAATCCCAGGGACGGGGGAGCCTGGTGGGCTGCCATCTATGGGGTCGCACAGAGTCAGACGTGACTGACGCAACTTGGCAGCAGTAGCAGCAGCAACAATTTAAATAATGTTTAGATTCTTTTGTATTTATATAATAGATGCCCAGTAAACCTTTGAGATTTTTTTTCTTTTTAAAGGAACAGTTCTCTTAGATACCTTTCTGTTTTGTCTCTGGGAGTAGGTCTGTCTAAGCTTTCTATCTTTATTTGGGTCAATTTTAGAAAATTGTGTTTTCCTAAGATATTATTTTGGAGAAGGAAATGGCAGCCCACTCCAGTGTTCCTGCCTGGAGAATCTCGTGGACAGAAAAGCCTGGTGGGCCACAGTCTATCATGTCACAAAGAGTCACACGACTTATTGACTAAACCGGGATGTTATTTGTCTCATCTATATTTTTAAATCAATTTGCATGGAGTTGTGCAAGAGAGTTCTCAGTGTTTTGTGCTCGCATCTCTCTTTGTCATTTCTCCCTTTCTTTTTCCCTTTATTTTTTTGTTTAGGCAAATCAGAGAAGTAGGTGTTCATCTCTTCTAAGAGAAATGACGTTTCGATTTATTACTTCTGCTTAATTTTCTACTGTATTCTGTCAATAGTCATGTTCAGAATTACTAAGCAAATGTTAGGGAAATACGAATTTGGTTTCTATTCTGTCACATTTATTTTAGCGTCATTATTTTTCCCTTTTGCTTTTTCTTGGCTTATTTCATAGCTGTCTTTGCAGGTTTTAAGTTGGGAACTTAACTCCTTTATTTTTATTCGTTTATTCTATTGGCGTAATTTTTTGAAGTTGCCAATTTTTCCTGATCCTGGTTCTAACTGTATCCCATAACTCTGGTATGCTGTACTTTTATTGCCCCCAATCTTTAGTAATTCTACAATTTTTATTTGTACTTTTCAGCTAATGACTGTTTTTTATTATAGAGGTTTTTTTTTCCCCCAAGAAAAAGAAAAAAGGGCTATCGGGTACAGTACTTAGATTCTGTATTGCAGCTTTTTGGCATTCCTAATGGAGATTTGTGTTTGTATTTCATTATTAAACATGTGCTTGTGTCTAAATGTGGCCCGTCTCTGTGACTGTTTTGTGGGGGTTTAAAAGGGAGCGTGTCCTGTGTCCAGAGCTGAAGCTTACTGCGTCACCAGTATCTCTGTCTCCTTCCTGATGCTTTGCCCTTTGACCTTCCTTGGACCGGGAGGCGCGGTCTTCCTGGAGCTTAGCGGTTCCCTTCCCTGCACCTCGCGCTCCTGCACCGCAGGTGGCTGCTGTGCTTCGCGAGGGCGTCCATGGCGGACCCGGCATCACGAGTCATCGCTTTGAGCACCCAGTGGGTCCTGGCCGCCTGTCTTCATGCCGTTTCTGCGCCGGGGCCCTGCGCTGGCCCTCCACAGCTCTCCTCGCCACGCCTGTCCCAAAACTGCTTGCCCCACTGGCAGAAGGAGACGCGTTGCTCTGGATGCGTCTCCTGGGCACACGCGGGGTTTGATTTTACCTTGTGACCCCGCTTGGAACTCTTTCGTCCTCAGTGTTGCGTCTGAGTCAGTCGTGTTCTGTGATGAAGCGGCCTGGTTCCTGTGCGTATTGTTATGGCGTGTTCTAGTCGTTTATTTTAATTGTTTGCTTTCCTTCTTTTCCCTTTTCCCCCAGTAACTTGTTTCTTTGCATCGATGGTCAGCCTCTACGTGGACACTTTCATGACGCCTTCATCTCCCCCCACCCACTTGATCACCCCCTACTTTTTTATTAGCTTTCGCTGTCTGACTTCTCTCCCTCTGACCTCCTGGGTGAGCTGGCCCCTTGGTTTGTCCCGACAAGCTCGCTCGCCCAGGAGGTGTGACTCCCCCCCTGCCCTACCCCCAGCCAAAGTGAAATTCTTCCTTTTGGGGACAACTGTCCTGTGTCCTCCAGAGGAACTCTCCTTTCCTCACCCACAAGGTGTGGGGCTGACCTTAACCCCAGCCCTGGGGTGTGACACTCGAGGCCCAGAGAGGAAGGTGGGTGCCCCAGGCCTCCATTTAGGACAGCAGGGGGCAGGCCTGGCCCCAGGCACAGCCTCCTTCTGTCCTGGGAGGTGGAAACCACATCCCAAGAGGGCTCAGCCCCAGCTCTTGGGGTCAGAGGCAATCTCATCACCCTTATCTGCTCTTTTATTAAAAAAAACTTTCTAGTTGGAAATAGGTATTAGAATTCCTGAATCAATCTTTGAAGTTTTTCTCTTTGAACTTTCATCTCTGCATTTTTCATTATCCAAATGGTTTTCTCTATTTCTGTTCCTTCAGTTGAACAGGAAAAAAGCTTAGTATCCTCTGCATTTTCTGAGCGATGTGTCTTTTATGGCATGCCATTCTTGTCCATAAAATCAATGTCTCTTATCTCCTTGATGTTAACTGTACTTTAGAGACGCTTCCCCTGCTCCCTTTATTATTTCTATTTCCTCCGAGTTAATTCTTTCTTTCCTCTCTTTCCCACCTTCCTGCCCCTGGGTTTTGTGTCAGGGACTTTCCCCAAGGGCCTGGAGACTCTGACACCGGATATAGGTCTGGACAGGGTTTCTGGGATGAGGCCTGGGGGCTGGAGCGCAGTTGGTGGAGACCCCTGAATAGCAACTGGCCTGTTGGCTTTCCCAGACAGCGCTCCTGCCGGATGAGACCTGGCCCTGGGGCCCGGGGCCCATTGAGAAGGGCGCTGGGCCCCCCGTGTGCTCACCCTGCTGCGCCGGCTGTTAGGACGGCGTCTCACTCCACACCCGGCTGTGCCTCTGGTCCCGCATCGCAGAGTCTACTGATCCCGCCTCCTCAGAGCCGGCCGCAGTGGGCTGGGGGCCGCTTCCTGCCCGTGGAGGTTGGGGAAGGGGCCTGCCCTCCACACTCCACATCCCCCTCGGGAGACTCGGGAGTCTCCCGCTCCCGAGCCTTTTGGGGGTCCTTGGGGAGCTGCAGCCAAGTGTTGTTGCTTTCTCCATCCTGACGGCACCCAGGTTTCATCACCGCTGTATTTTCTCTGTCAGCGGCCACTGTGAACTCGCTTTCCATCCTCCAAAAATACACTGACGCCTTGAGCCTGCCATCAGCGCCTTCACTGTTCCACTGGGGAGCACCACCTCTGTTCTGTAGGGGTGACTTCAGTGCTGGGAGCAGGGAGCGAGGATGTTCTCATCTCCTGAGCCACCTGGACCTGCCTTCTCTGCCGCAGTCCAGCTGCTCCTGTGCTTTATACGTTTACCTCCCCCGCCCTTCCTTTCTCTTTTTCGACTGTCCACAAAGGCTGAGCACCGATGAACTGATGCTTTTGAACTGTGGTGCTGGAGAAGACTCTTGAGAGTCCCTTGGACTGCAAGGAGATCCAACCAGTCCATCCTAAAGGAGATCAGTCCTGGTGTTCATCAGAAGGACTGATGTTGAAGCTGAAACTCCAATACTTTGGCCACCTGATACAAAGAACTGACTCATCTGAAAAGACCCTGATGCTGGGAAAATTGAGGGCAGGAGGAGAAGGGGACAACAGAGGATGAGATGGTTGGACAGCATCACCGACAATGGATGTGAGTTTGAGTAGCTCCAGGAGATGGTGAAGGACAGAGAACCCTGGCGTGCTGCGGTTCACGGGGTCGCAGTCAGACATGACTTAGCGACTGAAAGGCAGCAACAGAGACGCTTGCATTTGAAGGGCTGCCATCAGTTGTTACAGAAATGCCTCCCACCGGGGACTTTAGACCTTTCTCAGTGAAAACAAGGATGGGTTGGCAGAGTTATTTCTCGAGGCATGAGTGTGTGTGTGATTGTGTAAGTGTGTGTCTGTGTGTGTGTGGGGGGTGGGTGCAAGGAGTGGGTGGGAGGCAGATGAGAGCAGAGGGTCCAAGGAGAGGGACAATTTCACAGAATGCCTGCTGCACGGCTGTAGCTGGGTGCTAATTTGCTCAGAGGCGTGCACATCGCTGATAGCGAGCTGTGCCCATGACATCCTGACACCGTCTCCCGGGAAGAGAGGGACCGGGAGGATGCTCGTGTAATCGCAGAGCCAGCTGAGACCCGGGCGGCTGGGGACGGGGTGCCATCTCTCTGCACAATGGCGCTGGCGGAAGGTTGTGTATAAGGTGGCCTTATTAAAGTGACAAGGCAATTTAATTCCTTTGTGCACGATGATTCTACTTCATTGATTTACAATGGGAAGGATATAATTTTGCTAGTGTTGGCAAAAAGCTCAAATGTCAGCCTTTTCAAATTGCCATACTTGCCTTGTTCAGGATGAATAATGAATAAGTCACCTTTTGTCTACAGTTAAATATTCTTGAATAAATACAAAGAACATAAAAGCCATAAATGATTGCCTGATTTATATTTAAAATAAAGATCAACATTGTGATAAACGGTGGAAAATGCTGTGTGTGCAGCGTAGGACTCTCCTGCTAATGACATTATCCATGAGGAGCGCCAGGTGTAGACTGTGGCCGGGGCCATGCTTACCTGGGAGCCACCTTCAGCATCTCCATGAAGGGAGCGCAGGTCCCCACGGAAGGGCCTGGGCCCTGCATACCCCTCCCCACCCAGCACCCGACCAGGGGAGGGCTGGTTCCCACTGGGCCACGTTGGAAGGGATTTTATAAGAAACACTGCAGAGGGGCAGCCAAGCTGATTCATCTGGAAAATCAGCAGATCTTTGGCTGAGTAACTGGCGTTTCTGTACAATTCTATGCAGCTGCTGGGAATGTGCGGGGCAGGGAGGACTTTAGTGCTGAACGAGTCTATCCAGATGGCCTCAAGTGAGTAAAACCAGGTGTCTGTCAGGATGAAGAGAAGAGTCACGTTTACTAAAAATGTGTGTAAATTCATGTGTCAGTCAGGGACTAATTTTCTACAGTTTTTCTGGAGGAATAAAGCAATAGAAAGTGTGTGGGGCTATGCATGTTTTCTGCGGTTATAGACATAATAAATATGTGTGATGACTTTGAGGGGATGGACAGACTCAGTTTGCGGAGTTGGCTCCCGTGAGTGTGGGGCAGGCACACTGGAGACCCAGCGAAGAGCTGGCATGACAATTCGCCTCCAAAGGCCCTCTGGAGGCAGAATCCCTTCCTCTTCAGAGAATCTCCATCTGTTTTTGTTAGAGCCCTCAGCTGTTTGGATGAGGCCCACCCACATTACGGAAGGCGTTCTGCTTTGCTCAAAGCCTGGTGATTAAAATTTTAGTCACATCTGAAAAATGACTCCATAGAGTCTTCCAGACTGACTGACTTTGGCCAAGCATCTGAGCACTGTGGCCTGGCCAAGATAACACATAACATTAACCATCATTTATATATATATATACACACACAGATGTACACATGTACAGAAATACACATATACCCATACATATGCAAACATCTATACACACACAGAGGTATACACAGACAGATATACACAAGTATATACACACACGCGTACACATGTACATAAATACACATATACTGCCAGGAGCCAGCATGGGGGAGCCCACCCACGACAACGTCATGCAGGACTCGAGGGAATCCCTGGGCCATCCCACCCATGACAAGGTCATGTGGAAGAGTCCTGATGAGCAAGGCCTCAGGACTCGATGGACCCCCTGGACCTGCTCGAGCATCTACCCCCCCGAACCAGAATCTGTCTGTCTTATTATTTTATGTCTTTCGCCAGCTCTTCTGACATTAGCAGGGGGCTGTCTCTGACCAAAAGAGTTAACTTAGGGCTCTAGTTGATAAATCTCCTGGGCATGAAAGGAGTGTTTCAAACCCTCTGTTAGCATTCTAGCTTACTTGGCAGGTTTATCCAGACTCTTGCAACATTGTTGAGCCTATGCTTACTGCCAAGTTCTCACATCCCTTATCCATTGTGTTCCTGGGAGTGCATATAGTCAGGATGTAGAAAAAACAAGTAATAGCCTTAGCATTAGCAATATTAGACTTTGAGTTAATAAGTTCTTTCTTTGCTGTAACCCACTGAATCTTTGCTCCATAAAAATGTAACTCTGTACTTTAAGGGTGATGCAGGCTAAGAATTTAAGAAGAAACACTTTAAGGAAAAATCATTGTTCTGGTGTTCTGGCTGACCAACCTTTATCAAAAGGAGGTCATGGAATATCAACAGGCCTCCAGAATGGAAGATGATGTACAGAAAATGAGACTTTTGCAGGAAGGAACCTGATATCAATGAAAGTTATTCCTGATGGAACATTGAGTTGCCTCTGCATTTTTCACCTTGCTGTATGTATAACTCAGGGTATAAAAGCCCTGAGAAGAATAAAGTAAATGGGCCTCGCTCGAAGAAGCTTGGTCACCCCGTGCCTCTTTCTTTATCTCTTTATCTATCTTTCTTCATTCGACGACGTCGTCCATCCTGAGGATATCCCTGGCCTCTGCTGAGGCTGGACCTCGGCAATATACCCATACATATGCAAACACCTATACACAAACAGAGGTATACACAGACAGATATACCCAAGTATACACACACACACGTACACATGTACACAAATACACATATACCCATACATATGCAAACATCTATACAGACACAGGGGTTTACACAGACACATATACACAAGTATATACACACCCACATATGTTGTTGTTATTGTTCAGTCACTCAGTCGTGTCTGACTCTTTGTGACCCCGTGGACTTCGGCTCACGAGGCTTCCCTGTCCATCACCATCTTCCCTGTCCTTCACCATCTCACCATCATCCACATATACATACACAAACACACATATATATATACACCCACACACTCTCACACACACACGCATATGCACATGGATGCACACACGTACATGCACACATATACACACGCACACATGTACACATACGTGTACACGCAGGCACACACGCATGCGCGTGCACACACAGACATGCCTCGTCCTGGGCAGGAACAGGAGAGCTCCTCCAACGGAAAGGGGTGCTGTCACGTGACTCGTCGGTTCCCCCAAGGTCAGTAAAGCTTCTGTCTACAATGCAGGAGATCCGGGTTCGATCCCTGGATCAGGAAGATCTGCTGGAGAAGGAAAGGCAATCCACTCAAATACTACTGTCTGAAAAATCCCTTGGACAGAGGAGCCTGGTGGGCTACAGTCCATGGGGTCGCAAAGAGTTGGACACGACTGAGCGACTTCAGTCAAATCAAATCAAATCAAGGAACAGAAACGTGTCCTTGTACAACAGAGACTGTAGGGCCCTCTTTTTTCTGATCAGATCCACATCAGGAGCGAGAGGAGGGGTGGGTGCGTGAGGGCCTCTCTGGGGGTATAAATTCATGTGTCAGTCAGGGACTAATTTTCTATAGTTTTTCTGGAGGAATAAAACAATAGAAAGTGTGTGGGGTTATGCATGTTTGTCTCCAGTTATATATATCTATAATATATATGTAAATATTATATATATAATACATTTTATATATACATATAATATTTTTGGGGGGAGAGACAGATTCAGTTTACGGAGTTGGCCCAGTGGTCAGTCTGCTCAGCTGGACGCAAGGGCGGCAGTTTCAAGCGCTTGCTCACGGACCTCGGGACCCTCAGGTGATGCTCGGGTGAGTCAATGTTAGACCTTGGAGACTGGAACCCAGGACTCTGGCTCTGCACACCCCTCCTTCTTGAGGAAGCCAGGGTCTCTCGCCCTGAAGTCTTCTGCCCCCAGGATGCGTGAGTAGAAGGTGCCGTAGGCTGAGCTCGGACTTTGCTGCAGAGAAGACGGGTGACTTTAGAATTCAGAGTGAGCTGGAGTAGATGCTGGGATGAGGGTCTCCGGGCGTGGCCACGTGCGCTTTCGACCACCCTCTCAGCTCATCAGAGATCTGCGGGAGCGGTGGGCAGGGTGTGGCCTGGCTCTGCCTGCATCACGGGGTTCAGGAGGAGAGAGGCTTAAACTGGGCCAGGCGCTCCCAGGGAGTCACACATGGTGGAAGATGGCTTCTCATTGTTTCTGCTACAAACAGAACCTGAGCCAGCCACACATGAAGACGATTCTTTCTGCTTGCGTGGTTCCTTTTTCCCCAAATGTCAAACTGCCGTGTGGACACACTTCCTCCTGGCCCCGTCTCTGGGAAGACAGGTCTTTGGCAGGAACGGTGGTTCTTTGGCAGATGGAGAGTTTGGGACATAAAGAAGGGCGAGTGCGCTCTGCTCCTCCCTACAGCCGAGTGGAGGTGGGAGCTGGGTGTCTGCGATCTGGGGGACTGAGTCTGTCCGCACCATCCCTGGGGTGCAGCAGGTGCGGAGTGGAGTGGTTCTGGGCTTCAACCCCAGCTGGGGTTCGGGGTGCTGTGGCCCATCTGAGCGTCTGGTGATGGAGGAACGTGTCTGGTGGGAAAGACATGCCTGAGAAACAAAGAAGAGGGTCTGAGTGGAGCCACCAGAGAGGCTAGTCAGGGAGGGCAGCTGCTGTCGGCTGAAGGAGAGCGTGGGGTTCGGGGGACAGGCTGGTCTGGGGGTCAAGCCATGGGGTCAGGGTCCTGTCTAGCCTGTGCTGTGGGTAAGGAAGGAGGTGTGTGTGTGTGTGCATGTCTGTGTGTGCACACGTGTGTGTGTGCATGTGTGCGTGTGTGTGTGTGTGTGCTCACTTGTGTCCAACTCTCTGCAGCGCTGTACAGTGGCCCACTGTGTGTGTGTGTGTGTGTGTGTGCGCACGCGCATGCGTGCGTGCGTGTGTATGTGCGTGTGCGTGCATGCGCTCAGTTGTGTCCAACTCTCTAACCCCATGGACTCTAGCCTGCCAGGCTCCTCCATCCATGGGATTGTCCAGGCAAGAACACTGGAGTGGGCTGCCACTTCCTCCCCGGGGGACCTTCCCTTTCCAGGGATTGAACCCCTGTCTCCTGAGTTTGCAGGCGATTCTTTACTGCTGAGCCACCAGGGAAACCAGACGGAACTGTATGGCGACGGCCTCAGAGAACCGAGGCGAGAAGGCCAGCGAATGCTGCCGGGGACATTCTGCCCAGGCATCCTTGGTGCCCTTGGTGCCAGGGGTCCTGGGTCTGGGGTCCTGGCGGAGCAGTGGTGGGCGGAAGCACACACTGGTGTGGCTCCTGGGACTCTGGCGCGTCCCTGGGCTTTCGTGTTCTGCTCTGCCATCCGGAGGGGCCGCGCTCTTTGCCTTGGGGTCATTAAAAGCCTAATAAACTCCTGCGTGCCTGAATACCAGCCGGTTCCCAACTGCTCTTAATTTTTTTCCCACATGAAATGGTCAACCTTTCATCACGCTAAATGCATTAAAAAAAACTTATTCATTCAGACTAAATGCAAAACAAATGGAGAGAAGAGTGTTGCTTTATTTAAAGGTAAAGGAGCACTGCCCGCTGTGGAGGGCTTCTGGCTTCATTGGGATGAACAGGAAGCAGACAGCCCCTTCCTTGGCCCAAGCAGGATAAAGTGGACCCCGAGCACCCTCTGTGCTTCTTGGCCTCAGCCGTGGGTCCTTCCTGGTCTTTTCTGCACCCCGTCCCTTTTCACTGTTTAAAAATTCCTCACCCAGATTCCCCTCAAATGTGCCTGCATGAAATATAAATACATTCTCTCTCAGTTGTCTGCAGGGCTGTGCACAGAGGTCCTGCCACGCATGTGCAAACCCAGGGCACAGCCTTTTAAGGCCTTATTTCAAAGCACAGAGGAAGTTGCCCCTGGACTCAGTTGATTTCATAAATAAGTAAAATATATATATATAATGAAAATTGACTCCACTGCCCTAAGCTTTTATTCTTGCTCTCCAGGCAAAAACACCCAGAAGAACGACCTCTTCCCAACTCCCTCCAGGACTTTAAATCAAAAACTGCAGTCTCTCCGAATCAGGCCTCCCCCGCCTCTCTCCGGCCCCACTGAGTGTGGAGGCTTCGGGGGCATCTTGGGTTTCCAGTGCTTTTTGGCGGTTTGCACCATGCTTGTCCTCCCACCAGAGCTGGGGCTGTCTCCCCTCCCGGCGCCTGGGCTGACCCTTGGTTGGCCATGGCCCGCACATGACGGGACTGCCTGCATCCCTGCCCCAAGCCCAGTCCTTGAGGAGTCTTCCTGCCCCTCCTGGGACTGCTGCTGCCCCATGAGTATGCCCAGGCTCCCAGCTGGAGGCTGGTGCCAGGCGTCCCAGGCACACCAGCAGAAACAGCGCCAGCTGATGAGCATGGTCCGCAGAGCTGAGGCACGCCCCAGCTGAGCCTCGCACAGAGCGCTGGCTCCCACAACTGGGATCTCAACCAGCAGCTGCTGTGCAAGCCGACAACTTTTGGTGCTGTTTTGCATAAACCCATCCTGGAATGTGAAGTCAAGTGGGCCTTAGAAAGCATCACTATGAACAAAGCTAGTGGGGGTGATGGAATTCCGGTCGAGCTATTTCAAATCCTAAAAGATGATGCTGTGAAAGTGCTGCACTCAATATGCCAGCAAATTTGGAAAACTCAGCAGGACTGGAAAAGGCCACAGGACTGGAATAGGTCAGTTTTTATTTCAATCCCAAAGGCAATGCCAAAGAATGCTCAAACTACTGTACAATTGCACTGATCTCACATGCTAGTAAAGTAATGCTCAAAATTCTCTAAGCCAGGCTTCAGCAATACGTGAACTGTGAACTTCCATATGTTCAAGCTCATTTTAGAAAAGGCAGAGGAACCAGAGATCAAATTGCCAACATCCGCTGGATCATCGAAAAAGCAAGAGAGTTCCAGGAAAACGTCTATTTCTGCTTTATTGACTATGCCAAAGCCTTTGACTGTGTGGATCACAATGAACTATGGAAATTTCTGAAAGAGATGGGAATACCAGACCACCTGACCTGCCTCTTGAGAAACCTATATGCAGGTCAGGAAGCAAGTTAGAACTGGACATGAAACAACAGACTGGTTCCAAATAGGAAAAGGAGTAGGTTAAGGCTGTATATCGTCACCCTGCTTATTTAACTTATATGTAGAGTACATCATGAGACACACTGGGCTGAAAGAAGCACAAGGTGGAATCAAGATTGCTGGGAGGAATATCAATAACCTCAGATATGCAGATGACACCACCCTTATGGCAGAAAGTGAAGAGGAACTAAAAAGCCTCTTCATGAAAGTGAAGGAGAAGAGTGAAAAAGTTGGCTTTAAGCTCAACATTCAGAAAACGAAGATCATGGCATCTGGTCCGATCACTTCATGGGAAATAGATGGGGAAACAGTGGAAACAGTGTCAGACTTTATCTTTTGGGGCTCCAAAGTCACTGCAGATGGTGACTGCAGCCATGAAATTAAAAGACGCTTACTCCTTGGGAGAAAAGTTATGACCAACCGAGATAGCATATTCAAAAGCAGAGACATTACTTTGCCAACTAAGGTTCGTCTAGTCAAGGCTATGGTTTTTCCTGTGGTCATGTATGGATGTGAGAGTTGGACTGTGAAGAAGGCTGAGCGCCGAAGAATGGATGCTTTTGAACTGTGGTGTTGGAGAAGTCTCTTGAGAGTCCCTTGGACTGCAAGGAGATCCAACCAGTCCATTCTGAAGGAGATCAGCCCTGGGATTTCTTTGGAAGGAATGATGCTAAAGCTGAAACTCCAGTACTTTGGCCACCTCATGTGAAGAACTGACTCATTGGAAAAGACTCTGACGCTGGGAGGGATTGGGGGCAGGAGGAGAAGGGGACGACTGAGGATGAGATGGCTGGATGGCATCACTGACTCGATGGACGTGAGTCTGAGTGAACTCCGGGAGTTGGTGATGGACAGGGAGGCCTGGCGTGCTGTGATTCATGGGGTCGCAAAGAGTCGGACACGACTGAGCGACTGAACTGAGCTGAGCTGATGGTCACGAGTCGTGTGCAGTGCTCTCCCTGTGTGGATATGGAAGAGTTCCTGCAGTGGTCAGTGATGGACATTCCCTCAGGGCCCCGAATCCCCTCCTCTGCCACCAGACCCTGGTCCCCATGGCCATCAGTGAGGGGGTCACGACCAGCAGGTCAGGGCTCCCAGGCCCCTCTTTTTCCACAATGCTGCCCCTGTTGGATCGGCTGGCCCTCTGCTGGATAGCTGTTGAGTGTCTTGATCGTCACTAGCGAGTGTGAGAGGGTGCTGTGCGCAAGGTGGCTGGTGGTGTCCTGCTGGGCCGGCCCCCCGCTCTGGCCTGGGGGCGTCCCCACACCTCCTGAGCCCAGGCCTTTGTCCCCCTCCCATGTTCTATGAACTAGCCCACATATGAGCCAAAGACAGGGCTCCCCGCGCTAAAGGAAGCCCCTCACTTGGGTGGGGCACAGGGGTGGAGGCGGGCTTCTCTGGGGTCTCGTGTGTTCCTCGGAGCCTGGGGGTTGGAGCTGGAGTCCTGCTTGGCTCCAGGCTTCACTTCCCCATGGGAGCAGGGGTGACGCCTCTGTCCCCAGACCTCGGGTGCAGGGCTCCCTGTGGACGGAGAACCTCCTGACCGTGAGGGGACGCGGGCGATGAGGCGGGTCCGGTGATGGTGATGAACCAGCAGGTGGAATCTGTCTAAAGCCCTGGACTGTCCCTCCTCACTATCACTGGGCTCCTGGCCCTCCAGCACCATTGCGCCTGGAGGGTCTTGGAGCCGGTGGCGGCCAGGCTCCGCCCAGTCCTTGCGACCCTGAGGCCTGCGTGGAGGTGGTTCTCTCTGTGTTTTCTCGAGGCCCCTTCCTCACACTCGGCGCCCGCGGGCGCTGTCTTTCTGCAGCGGCTGTGAGCCGTCCTCGGCGTTACTTTTCGTCCTGGTTTCCCCGGGTCGTTCCCCTTTCTCCATGACGTGAAGCAGCGCTGGGCTCTCACCACGCTTCCCACCCTCCCTGCCTTCAGCCGTGCTTATTCGTTGCTTGGATTTGGACACACAGGAGCAAGCCTGGCCCGTTCTAACCCTGGTGTGAGCGTGCGTGTGTGTGAGCAAGCATGTGTGTGAGCATGCATGTGTGTGAGCATGCATGTGTGTGAACGTGCGTGTGTGAGCGTGCGTGTGTGTGAGTGTGCATGTGTGCATAAGTAAATTTGCATCCATATTCCATTCCTGCTGGTTCCCCACGGTTTGCTTACTGTAAGCTCGGCTTACAAGGGTGACTTTGACTTTTGGGGGTAACGCTCTGATTTCCACAGGAGAAAAGATGCTTCTGTTCTGGAGTGCTGCCTCCTCCAGGCCCCCGAGCTTGTCGCCGCGTCCTCCTCCCCCCGGGCCGCCCTCCATCCCAGGTCCCCAGCAGCTCACCAGCCTCCCCGGCCTGCCGCCTCTCACCTGTCCGTGCCGCCTCCTGTCCTCGCCCGTGTCTCCTCGTATCGGGCCCCCGTCTCTCATTGCCCCTTCTTTCCGCATCATCACCGCTTCCCCTGGGCTTTGCATCTTATCTGGGTTTTTCTTGGTGAAAGAAAATGCCTGTAGCTGCTCTTGATGTGCCAGCTGGTCATTTTCAGAGGGGATATAGATTCAGACACAAGGAGGTTCAGATCCAGGTGTGACCTGCAGGACCTCGCGTGTCCAAGACGAGGGGGGTTACTGGAGGAGGTGAGGCCTCGTGACAGTCTGGGCCACACCCTGCCTCTCCCGGGAGGGAGGCTCGTGGGGGACGCGTCTGTGCTCAAGACCCTCTGAGAAACAACTGAGGAAGCGCACGTGCCACCTGACGTGCCCGAGGCCGCCCTGGAGCAGGGCCCCGAGACGCGCCTCGAGGGGGCATGTGGACGCTTTCCTCGTAGAGGAGGCCTGGCTGTGGGTGTGCCCGGGCCGCAGGGCCAGGCTCAAGGCGGCTGTGTCTGCTGAGGCCGCCGCTCCCAGCTCTGTTCCCAGACGGACCACTCGCTGCGCCCACACCCAGGGCTGTGTCCTCACACCAAACCAGACCCCACGGTCAGACGCTGACCCCTCCCTCCTCTCCCTGAAGCCTGTGGGCACCTCTGGGCAGCTTGACCTGACCTCAGCTGGACCTCCTCTCCCCTGCTCCTCAGCCAGCACGGCCTCCCCCTCCCTCTGGACCTGTGGCCCTCTCCTCCTGCTGTGGCTGGCTGCCCCCACCCCGGCCTGCCTGGCCACCCGGGCAGGGACCGCCCACCATCTGTGGCCCAAGCAAGGCCGCAGGAAGTCTCAAGACCCTGTGTGTGTGCTAGGGCCCTTCAGTCATGTCTGACTCTGCAACACAGAGTCCCTGTGACTGCACGGAGATCCAGCCAGTCCATCCTAAAGGAGATCAGTCCTGAATATTCATTGGAAGGACTGATGATGAAGCTGAAACTCCAGTACTTTGGCCACCTCATTCGAAGAGCTGACTCATTGGAAAAGACTCTGATGCTGGGAAAGATTGAGGGCGGGAGGAGAAGGGGACAACAGAGGATGAGATGGTTGGATGGCATCACCGACTAGATGGACGTGAGTTTTGGTAAACTCTGGGAGTTGGTGATGGACAGGGAAGCCTGGCGTGCTGTGGTCCATGGGGGTTGCAAAGAGTTGGGCAGGGCTGAGTGACTGAACTGAACTGGACTGTAGCCCACCAGGCTCCTCTGTCCATGGGATTCTCCAGGCAGGAATACTGGAGAACTTGGGGGCATGGGGCCCCCTCTGGGGAGAGGGTGCAGCTGGCCTTTGAACTTGCTGATGGCCGTGGTCCAGTGCGACCTGAGAAGGAGGTCATGACGCTCATCCCTGGAACAACACTTCTGATCAAGTTCAGAAGATTCATGTCAAAGTCCAGAAGGATTTAACTTGTTTTCCTGCGTGAGGGAATTTGTCCTCTGGGTTGAGTCTGGCTTGTTTTCTTGCTGTTTTATATATGGAAATAGAGGCTGAAATGGCTCATACCCATCTGGATTCTAATTTTTAGATGTGCATTGATTGTAAGAACTTGTGAGCCAAGCACATGAGGCCAGTCTCTATTTTTTGATAATCAGAAGAGGGAAAAAAAAGAGGAGCGTAGATGGGGGAGGAAACTGAGAGCGTCTGGATTGTAATTTTCAAACATGAAGCCGAACAAGATAAAAACTGGACAGTGATAAAAAATGGAAAGTGATTTTTATCCTGATGTGGCTCGGAGGGTAAAGAATCTGCCTGCAAGGCAGGAGACGCAGGAAATAACTGTTCGCTCCCTGGGTCGGGAAGATCCCTGAGAAGGAGATGGCAGCCCACTCCAGTATTCTTGCCTGGAGAATCCCACGGACAGAAGAGCCCGGTGGGCTACAGTCCATGGGGTTGCACAGAGCCAGCCACAACTGAATGACTATGCAATTTTCAGGTTATCTTCTTGAACAGTGGATGGCCATCAAGTTAAAGACAGCGTCCTCTGCTCCCTAAATGTCCAGTGACAACAGAGAGTCTGCTCTGACCCCATCGGACTTCGGGGAAACATCTTCACGAGGTCCGCAGAGCCGTGGCGGCAACCTGAGCTCTCTTACGTCAGGCTCCACCAAAGGCGCGCACACCGACCACCCAGGGCTGAGCTCACGGGCAGCTTTCCCTGCTTGAACAGTGTGGTTTTCCTGCTTCCGCGGCCTCCTGACTTAGACTCTGGTCCAGAGCTCTGCTTCTCGGGGGACTGGACTTGCCTTCAAGGATGAAGCCTGAGGACAAGGTGTCACGGGTCATTCGGGGAGACCTGATGAGACTTCCTGGAGCTGGGACCACACAGTCGCTGATTTCAGACGCTTGCAGGCCTGATCACGGGGGGAGGTGCTGTCTCGCTGGGCAGGGCTCCTGTATGTTTGTGGCTGGACCCCAGCAGTCGGCTGGAAGTCTTCAGTCAAGCGGGATCTCGTGTGTCCAGACGATGATGAGAGAGGCAGGAAACAGACTCAGTGCGGCTGAAAGTGAAGAGAAAGTGTCAGAATCTCAGTCGTGTCTGACTCTGTGACCCCATGGACTATACCTGCCAGGCTCCTCTGTCCATGGGCTTTTCCAGGTGGGAATACTGGAGTGGGATGCCCTTTCCTTCTCCAGGGGATCTTCCTGACCCAGGAATTGCACCCCGGTCTCCTACATTGTGGGCAGATTCTTTACTGTCTGAGCCTCCAGGGAAGCCTCCCAGTGTGGCTGAAAGATGTTCTAAATTGTGTGCAAAGGTGGGTGGACTGCTCGGCTCTAAAGGTGCTGTTGTCTCTGGTGAACAAGCTCGGAGCCCTGAATCCATCGTCGCCCTCCGGCTGACGTGGGTTCCCTGCATGTGACCTTGGCTGACATGTGATGAGGCCCTGGGGTCCCGGCCCTGCTGACTCTCCAGTGGGTCGTAATGTTCACGGCGTCTCAGGCTAATACTTACTCAAGCTCCCACTGTGTGCAGCTGCGTGAAGCCAGGACAGGCCCTGCTCGTCTTTGAGGAGCTCGGAGGTTATTGGAGAGACTGAGAAACTGGCTCCCGAGCAAGGGGCAGGTCTGCCTGACACCAAAGCTGGACCTCCGCTGGCTTTCTGGACGCTGCCACAACCCGGGGGAAAGCTTCATTGTCAACCTCCCCTCTGTTCACTTTTCTCTTGTTACTTAAAAAACCCCATGTATTTGGAAAGTAAGTGTCCACTTTTAAATGATGGGTGCGTCTAAGAAGCCATAAACAAGGAAAATTAGAAAATATTTGTAACAGAATAAAAATGAAAAGAGAATTGACCAGAATTTGTTGTATGCAGCTGCTCAGTGCAACTGAATACCATGTGGAATCTTGAATCAAGTGGACACGAGCATAAAATGTTGTGAAATTTGAACAAAATCTGTGCTTCAGTTAATACCAGATCACATGTCAATTTCTTATGATTATTATTATTATTTTTACAACATGGTATTTCTTTATACTCTCAGAATTGGATTAGAAGTTTCACGCCTCATTCAATTTTTTTTAAATCACGAGATAACAAACTTCCTGGTCTTTTAGCAGTAATATTAAATGCCATCTCTGGGTTTACTTTTGAAGAGAACGTCATTTCTGTCCATTCTGTGGGTTCCTTTGTTCCTCGAAGCTGAGACTTGTTCAAGGCCCAGAAACGCTTTTCCTGGTTAAGCCTCGGCAAGCATACCCGAGGGCCGGCTTCGGGGGCGCGCGTGCACGCAGGTGTGCAGACCGCCTGGGCCCGGTCACACCCAGGTGGAAGAGCTGCGGCTGCTCAGGGCTCGCTCCGAGGCCCCGCCCGGCCTGCTCTGCAGGTTCCTTCAGCCCTTCTCCAGTAGGCTCCGTCGGCTCCCTGACCGCGGCGTTTTTCTGACCTAATGAGGAGGGGTCACCTGGGCGGGAGAGGCAGCGCGCCGGCTCCCGGGGCCTGCACCGGCCGGACCCCAGCCTCTCGCTCCTGAGCGCTCGGCGGCGTCACGGCTCCCAGGCCCCCGTTGTGAGGAACTGGGCCCTGGGGGTGAGCCCCGGCCCCCGGGCTGGCCCCGGGGCTGCCGCAGGCCGGGCTGTGGCCGGCCGTGTCCCCTGGCCTGCAGGCTGCCGCTCCGTCCCCCGGGGTCTCTCTGAAGCCGCACAGTCTGCGCCTGGAGCCGGTGAACGGCAGACACTCACTTGCGGATCTCGGCGGGCTGCAGACTGACGTCTCCGCCCCGGTTCTCACGGTGCCTTCGTCCGCTCAGGCCGTCGCGACAGAGCACACGGCCGGGCTGCTGAAACACAGGCATGGAGTCCTCCCAGCTCTTGAGGCTGGAGGCGCCGGGGGTTGGTGCCTCCTGAGGCCTCTCTCCAGCTCGCCTGCGGCCGCCCGCTAGCCATATCCTCACAGGCCTTCCCTTGGCTTGTGCACTGAGAGACAGAGAGAGTTCTCTCTTCCTCTTCTTAGGAGGCCCCCAGTCCTAGAGATCTGGGCCCCATCCTTCTGACATCACCCACCAGGCTCCTCTGTCCATGGGATTCTGCGGGCAGGCATACTGGACAGGGTTGCCATTCCCTTCTCCAGGGGATCTTCCCGACCCAGGGACTGAACCCGCATCTCTGGCATTGCAGGCAGATTCCTTACTGTCTGAGCCACCAGGGAAGGTCCTCTGGCCTCACGTAACAGGTCCATGTCCAAATACAGTTACGTCAGGGTTGGAGCGTCAACACTTGCATTTGGGGGGGAAAAGTTCAGTCCTTAGCTTTCTGGACACAACTGCAAACAGCCTTACGTCCAAGAAGAAATAGTGAAGGTGATTCTTGTCCGTGACTCTGTGTCTGTGGATTTGCCTGTTGGCTCACATATTTGTAACCTCAGAGCCATATACACGGTCGTTTTGAGGCCTCTCATGGACGGACGTGTGCAGCGTGGCAAAAAATATGAATCAATCAACGTACGTGTCCACAGCTCAGGTCAGATGAGGTGGTAGCCGACTCTTGTTTCGGTTTTCTCACTGTGGCCACGTGGCCTTTTCATGGCCTTAGAGCCACATGGTCCAGGTTTGGGAGGTTTTTGTGTCGTAAATGGCCCCCAGGCACCGTGCTGGAGTGAGTGCGGTGTTCCAAAGTCTGAGAGGCCTTGCCCAGCCTCCCGGGGACAATACGCCCGTTAGAGGAGCCTCCCGCAGGTGGGGGTCACAGGCTGCTGGCTGCAGGCTCCTTGTGAATGGAGCATCGATCCGCATCCTGTGAGGTGACACAGGAGAGTATCGAAACAGACAGAAAACAAGGTCACGTGCGGATGGGTTGGCGGGCGTGTTGTGGCCAGAAGCTGGCCGGAGCCTCCCTGTCCATCCCCAGGAGCCGAGGTCAGCATTTGCTAATTCAGAGTTCACGGTGACTGTACAGGACACAATTACTGTGAACGTTTGACCTTAGGTCTTCAAGTCAGGAAACCCTGAGGAAGGTGCCACCAGCATTAGTTATTTGGACTTTTGTTGTCAAAGGAGCTCCGAACGCTCAGGTGTCTGTAAGCACGTGAGTGCTTGGCGGAAGCTTGGCTTTTTAATTATTAGCTTTGACATCATCAGCCTCCGGTGTTGGTGGTCAGACCCGGTGATGACGGGAAGGTCATGGAAACAGACTTATTACAAGTGGAAACCCTCGCCCCTACTGGACAGTGAGGCTCGGAAGCCTGACTCGGAGAGAAGAGAGAAAACCCTTGTACTCCGTGTTTGAGGTCAACAGTCTTTGAAAAGTGTGGTGGCTAACGGGGGGTCATGTTACTTTCTGGTTATTTGTTTTAAAATGTCAATACTGTTTTCCAGGAGAACACTGAACGTGACACACTCGTTACCTGTAAACCGGATGGTGCCAGGTAGGCAGCCAAGTGGAGAGGCCGGCCGGCCGGCTGGCCAGCGGATTTCTCTAGTATCTGCTCGGCTTTCGTTGGTTCGATCCCACCCAAGCAGTCCACGTGAGCCGGCGCGGCCCCAGCGCCTCCAGAGCCAGGTTGCCACGCCACAGACTGCCTAATGTCAAATGCAGGTTTCTTTGGCAACCCTGCCAGCTTAGCCGTTATTACTCAGATTTTAATGAAAAGAGGAGCGCTGTGCATGTGAAGAGAGACGTTTTAGCGACAACAACCCATATTATTTAAACATTTGCCTCCAAACCACTCTTGTGAGCCACTGAGCCCTTGCAAACTTCCCGTCTCCCTGGGGAATGGAAGCAACACACCCACAGACACGCGCCCTCCAGGGCAGCCCCAGGGTGGCCAACCCCTCTCGGAGCTGGCATCGAGCCTCCAGGACACTGGGCCATTGTTCCCAGCTCAAAGTCTTTTCCATTTTAAATGATGAAGATGGACAAATATTCCGGTGTGTGTGTGGGTGAGCGTTCTACCCCACGGAGCCTGAATCATGGCTCTTCATGCTAAGAGCTCACGGAGCCTCTTCCCTGGACGCCCGGCCGCCCTGCGCTCCGGCCCGAGAGGCGACAATGCCTGCCTGAACTCTGTCCCTGGGCGTGTGTTTTTGGAGCAGGCTGGGGTGACATTCAGCCTCTGCACTCGTTTTTATGATAATTCCAAGTAAATTGTGGTGCAATAAACTCTTCAAGCCTGTCTTTCTTGTGAAAGCCGTGAATCAATCAGCTGTGGCTTTTTTGGGGGCTTTTCAATGTATGGTGATCGTTTAGATTTGACGTGCATTGTGAGACCTGGGCTCGCCTCCTCTCTCTGGCCTGTCATTAATCCCAGCCTCTGCTATTCTGAAGTACAGTGAAGGATGGCTGAGAAATCATTGCCCTCTTCAGCTCCGTGGTTGCACAAAATAGCAGCGCAATAATTTTTTGTCAATGTTTTACTCTAAAAGCTTTCTACGTCAGTTTTGAAAAGGAAGCAATAAAGCCCATTCAATGGTATGAATAAAAATCCTTTGAGGGTTAGGAGCGGAGCGTCTTTTCTTCAGCTGGTAATCAAATTGGAGCTGAAATGAAATTGAGTTTTCTTATGAAAATAGCCTTTGTTGCTGGGAAGGCTGGTAATTCATAAACAATAACCTGCTCTTTTGTGTGGATAATAATATATTCATGTTCTTTCAATAGGGTAAAAGCCAGACCTAGTGCATTATGGTACAGTAGCAGCAGCAGAAGGAGCGGCGGGGGCCGGCCGGGAGGAGACGCGGCGCGCGGGCCCGGCTCTCGGAAGCCTCCAGAAGCGGCCCTCCGCTCCGTTTGCTCGTTCGTCTGTTGCCGCTGCGCAGCATCTGGCTCCTGTGGCCGGGCTCCAGCTGTGCCCATCGCCACCACGGCTGCGGCAGCCGGGAGACCCTGCCTGCCGCCCCCGACGCCCGAGCTGCTCCGAGCCGCCTCACGGCCCCACGAGGATCGGGACCGGACCAGACAGCAGCTGGACGTCCGCGCGGGAGGTAGGCGCTGGTCCCCCCGCAGGAGGGGGTGTCCTGGGGGGTGAGGGCCACGCGGGCCGGGCCTCTTCTGCTGAGCGCTGGGGCGGGACACAGAGGGTCCGGTTGTCTGAACCACAGTGGCCGCCGCTGGGTCGGGGGGTCCCGGGGGCCACAGCAGCTCTGCCTGGGATCTGGCGTGGAGGGAGCCGGGCCGGGTGTGCTGGCCACCGGGCCGAGCTGGGGTCCACCAGGGCACGGTGTGAGTGGAGGCAGAGGGCTGACTTCTCGTGGGCAGGAGGCCCTGCCCCTGGATCGCTGCTCACATTGCTGTTGCCACCTGGGCAGCCGGGACTTGCGCTCTCGGTCTCAAGTTGGTGAAAAGTTCTGTTCTGGGGATTGCAGAAACGTGTGCCAGCCCCGCCTTCGGTGTTTGCTGTGTTTGTGGAGAGAGCCCTGAGGCTCCCGGATCCAGACTGGTGGTGGGGGGCGCGCTGGGCCAGCCAGGGGTGGAGATGTTCCCTGGAGGTCGCTTTCTGCCCCCTTTCCCAGGGACTGTAAGCACATCCCTTCTGATAGAACACCCTCGCTGTGCCTGGGGAATCGTTCTTTTGAAGTTCCAGCGTCTGGCTCTGAGTATGCCCAGGATAAACAGAGGAAGAAAGGAAAGCCCTCTGGGTGCTGAGAAGCGTGCAGGGTGGTGCGGGCAGAGTTTGCCCTGGTTGGAATAAAGTCCTTCTTCTCGCTGGGTTTTGACTGTGTGGTGGATGGTGGCAGTCTTACTCTGGGTCACCTTTATTTGGGGGGAGGGTCCCGCACAATAATGAGGATCTTTTGGTTTGCCTGCGGGCTCTGCAGACTCCATCCTGGGTTCGGAACTGGTGAAGGGAGACATCAAAATGAGACCATGGTGTGTGATTTTAAACTACTAAACTTTGAGTTTCGGGGAAACGGAATCAATAAACCCTGAGCCTGCCTCAGAGAAACGAACAGAAAACGCGAGCAGCGTGGGGTGTCACTATCTCCGAGACAAGGCAGGGGTGTGTGCTGGGTTCAGGGCTGGCTAACAGGTATTTTTGCCTTGTTGTGGAATTTTAATGAGGAAATTGTGTGCTTAACAAAAGGAACTTTTAAAGGCTCAGCGGAAGTTGACAGTTGGGATAATATATGTCATTATCCAATTAGTTTACAGGGACGCACGTTTTGGTGCTTTTCTTAACACACCTCGATGTGTTTTCAGCTCTAACAAATATTACTTTTCTTTGAAGTCTTTCGAAATGAGGATTCTAATTGTATGTATTTTATTCTGCTACGGTTAGTGTACTGTGCTTTTCAATATCAGGAGCAGCTAAGTACACTCTGATTTTTAAAATCTCTTTCACATGCATTTTGGGGGGAAAACACCAGGGTTCCTCTGGCTTTTATTATCTACTTCGTCAGAGAAACCCTGACAAGTTCCTTCTTACTTTGTCCCGCTGACAGCTGCGTCGAGTGGGGCTTTATTCTTAATGCTAAACTTAAATTGATGCAAAAGAAAAGATAGCTAATTGGCAAAGAATTGGCTTTTGACTTCATGCAAAGGAAATGATAAGGAAAAACTCATGGAGTATTTCCACTGTGGGAGACATGGTGAAGAAAGAGATTTTATTCATGATGGAAACTATCGATCACGTATCACAGCACATTTTCAGCCTGAAAACTCCGATTGCCTGCGTTTTAACTATTTGGTGGCCTTGACGGAAAGTTCTCTGTGATTCCTGTTGTAACCCGCGGCTTTGCTCCCTCCACCTGAGAGGCGCCCGCTGAGAGCCGGGAGGGGTGAGGGGTTTCTGATGTGGGGCAGGGGCCTGGCCACCCAGCGGGCGGGCACCTGGACCCTGGCCTTGAGCCTGGTTTCTCTCCAGTTACTTAAAAATGAGAAAAGTGAGTGGTCTGTCTCTCCCGCCGCCTCTGTGGCCACTGTGTCTCCTCCGCGCCCCTCTAGGGACACCGTCAGGCCTGCGGGTCACAGGGGATGCCCCCGGGCATGGCTGGCACCCAGCCTCTCCCCTGCCCGGGGCACCGAAGCGGAGCCTGATGGATCTTTGGCCCGAGAGGGCCTTTGGCAGGAAGTGGAGACCAGGTGTCCCAGGAGGGGTGGGTGCCAGGCATCCTCTGGGCCCCCTAAGACGCAGCAGGGTGAAGGCGCCCTCCCCCCACCCCCAGATGGGGTCACCAGGGTCAGGCTGCTCTGGGCTCTGGCTTCACCTTGGGCTACAGAGTCACCTGCCCTGTGACCCCGGGGCAGCCTTGAGCCCCAGGCTGAGTGCCCTTCACTTCTTTCTGAGGACTCGGGCCTTCGGGGTGGGGGGCTGAGCGGCTAAGGGGTGCAGGGGGCTGGCCGAAACCCTTCTTGCGGAGCTCGTGCAGGTCAGGCCCCACACCTGTCCCCAGTGGCGGCAGGGGTCCAGCTGGAGACCCGCCAGCTCCTCCCCGGGAGCCGCTCCAGCTCCCACATCACGGCCGCAACGCCTCCATCCTGCCTTGCATGGTGGCATGGAGTCTTCCGTCTCCCATCGGGAGAACCACCAGGGTCAAGTGTCCATCTCAGCCTCAAGGTCCCGCCTCGCTGGGGCTGTCTTCTCACCAGCTTCCTTGGTTTCCATGGAGACAGGGAGGCCAGCACCCCACCCCCATGGGAGCTCACCCGGAACCCAGGTGGCCGCTCACCTTGGATCACCCCGTGTCACTCTGGGCAGATGGCTGGGTTCTGGGCTGGGAGACCCCACGGCCTGGTCCCATCACGCGGTTTCTGCCAGGCGTAAGACGAGTCAGTTTCCTCTGATGGTGTTTTAAAAACTGTAAGTTGAATATGAAGGTGGAGAAGGGGGAATGGAGGAGGGGCGATGTCCACTGAGGAAGGGTCAGTGTCCCGCACGACTGTCTTGTCAGCACACGTGACCTAACACAGGCAATGGCTTCTGTAAGCGAGGAGGCAAACAGCCCGCATTTACACGGAGGCGAATGTCGGCGGGGGCCTCCCATCAACACCACGTCAGCCTTTTAATTCTGGACTGTCAAGTGGCTTGCGGTCACCTCGGCCATACTAGGCTTTCCACAAGGCAAAGAAGTGTATATTCATCTGTAATAGGGATGTTTGAATGTATATTTTTTATTTTTCAGGGAATAAGAATGTAGATGCAGACAAATGAGCTTTGATCATTAGAAAACGAGGCGAGTAAAAGTTGGCTTAAAAAACAGGCACTTTTTTTTAGTGCTGGCAGCCAGTGTCAGCCGTTTCAGAGGCCATCATGCAGACAATTATCTGTCAAGAATTGCACCCTGAGGGTTTCTTTCTTTCTTTTTCTTTCTGTTTTAATCTGTGCTACACAACCTTCCTCTCTCTACAACACTGGGTGAAATGCTTTTCTGCCTCTGTATGCAACCACCTTTCCAAGCTCACTGGTCTGGGATGAGGCCGTCATGACTTGGGACATCCCCTTCGTCTTCTGCTGTGGAAAATGAAGAGATTGCTTGCAGATGGTTGTTTCTTGTTCATGGCAGACATGCAGTGTTTTCAGATCCTACTTATACTGTATTCTTACCTCGAGCACACATCTCAAAAACCTAATGCCTAAATCTTCCTCCAGCTAGTTCTGAAAAACTTCGTAGTACTGAAAGATAAACCTGAAAATATGCAATTTTACATTTTACCTCGGTTTTAGTTTTTCCTTAGTGTATATTATCCAGAAGGCCATCTATCAGGTATCTGAGATATTTTATCTTGACAGTGAAGAATTGTCTCTAGCATTCTTTGGGAAGTATTGGATAAATTCTCAAAATATCATTTTTCTTCTTTTTGAAAAATTAAAATATAATGTAAAATATAATAACCTAGACAGTATATTAAAAAGCAGAGACACTAGTTTGCCCACAAAGGTCCATATAGTCAAAGCTATGGTTTTTCCAGTAGTCAAGTACGGATGTGAGAGTTGGACCATCAAGAAGACTGAGCACTGAAGAATTGATGCTTTTGAACTGTGGTGTTGGAGAAGACTCTTGAGAGTCCCTTGGACTGCAAGGAGATCCAACCAGTCAATCCTAAAGGAAATCAGTTCTGAGTATTCATTGGAAGGACTGATGCTGAAGCTCTAATCCTTTGGCCACCTGATGGGAAGAGCCAACTCATTGGAAAAGACCCCAGTGCTGGGAAAGATTGAGGGCAAGAGGAAAAGGGGGTCACAGAAGATGAGATGGTTGATAGCATCAGTGACTCACTGGACATGAATTTGAGCAAACTCCAGGGGAGAATGGAGGACAGAGGAGCCTGGTGTGTTGCATTTCATGGAGTCGAAACAGTCAGACACAGCTTAGCAACTGAACAACAACAATAAAATACAATATAAAATATAAAAAGAAATAATTATTACATCAAAACTCCTGGCCCTAGGAGAAAGCATTCAGTTAGTGGGGGTCTTAGCATTCTAGAAGCATCCCGTGTGTGTTTCCAACACAGAGAACACGTCTTCCCTATACTGTGGTTTTGATGTCCTATAGACGATGCTTGAGGACTTTTGAGTTTGCTTATTTCTGGAGATAACAATTGGACTTACTAGAGTTAGTTTTAACTCTTTTCTCAGCATTACTTTATAAGGAAGTTATCTTCAATCTTAAAGAAATGTATAAAGTGTGTTTCATAACGTGGATCGTCTATACAGTCGGTCTTAAATAACTGCAGTCTAGTTCTGCTGGACAATGGTTTTGCTGTTATTCTCGGGTTTAAAGCACAGATTTTGAAGACGTAACTTTACAGGAAAAGGAACTGAGGGAGGCCTGGCAGTGGCCCCATCACATTTCTGGGTGTCAAGTGAAGACCGTGCGTCGGGCGGTTACCCCAGGTCATGCTCATGCTTAGAAATGGATGATTACCTTTGCATAAACACATCTGCTCTTCCCCCTCTTGGATTTGTGGATTATTTGAATCCACCCACCACTGCCATTCCTGATCCTGGCTACTTTTCTGGGCCTTATATCCTTCAGCTGAAAATAAAGGGGTTCCTTGTTCCTGGGGTCATTTAAATCCTTACATCCTTTTTTTCTGGGGTTCCCTTGTGGCTCAGAAGTAAAGACCCTGTCTGTCAATGCAAGAGACAAGGGTTCGATCCCTGGGTCGGGAAGATCTCCTGGAGAAGGGAATGGCGTCCCACTCCAGTATTCTTGCCTGGAGAATCCCATGGACAGAGGAGCCTGGCGGGCTGTAGTCCACAGGGTCGCAAAGTGCAGGATGCGACTGAGTGACTAAGCCGCCCCCACCATCCTTGATTCCCAGGGCTGAGCACCCACCGAGCATACAGCTAGGCCCCGGAGCACGCAGGGCTGGCTCCCCACTCCTAGTATTTACGGGGCCAGAGTGAGAGAGCCAGGGCAGCCCCCGGGCCCGGGTCTCGGTGTGTCAGCTATAAATCAAGCCACCAAATGTGGGTCCTGCCTTCTCCTTGAGAAAACGCTCTAAGGATCACTGAAGGCCTGGTTTGCACGTAGAAGTCTCACCTTAGGGGGCCTGGCAAGGGACCTGGTGGGTTCAGGTAAGTTGGCTCCAGAGCCACGGCCGTGCACCCCACTCCTGCCCCATGGACCCGCCAGTCCGCACCCCACAAGTCACTGCCACTCCCTCCTGGGGAAGGCCGGTCGGGGAAGCGGCCCACGCAGGCCCAGGCTGGGGCTGGCGTCCCTCAGCATGCAGGACCCCGAGGTCTTAGCCCCTGGTGGGGCGTGGGGGCCGATCCAGTGGGCATGTCCCCTGGTGACTGTCCACTGGGGTGGGATTGCCTGGGGGGCGGCTCGGGCAAGGACCTGTGAGGTGTAAGGGCCCCAGACCTGGTCCAAGGACAGAGGACTCGGTGGCCTCGTTGTGCCGTTCTCAGAACACTGGCCGGGGTGCGGAGGCTGCATCTCTGTGTGCCAGTGGAGCCCAGATATTAGGGTGTGTCGATATTTACTCAGCTCCTGGCAAGTACTGCCGTCAGTGAGGGCTATTGCTCTTTATGATGGAGTTTAATTCAAGTTAGCCAACAACTGGACTTCGCTGAACCTTAATGGGGCTTCCCAGGTGGCGCTCATAGTAAAGAACTCGCCTGCCAATGCAGGACACACAAGAGAAGTGGGTTTGATCCCTGGGTTGCGAAGATCCCCTGGAGGAGGGCACGGCAACCCACTCCAGTATTCTTGCCTGGAGAATCCCAAGGATAGAGGAGCCTGGGCAGGCTACAGGCCATAGGGTCACAGAGTCAGACACAACTGCAGCAACTTAGCATGCACGAACTTTAATTAAAACTGGAATTTAGGCCCAGTCTGCCTCAGAGGGTGGATGTACCTTCAGGGGGAGGCGGGATGACAAAGGTGAGGCTCAGGGGTCCCCCTGCCTGGATACAGCAGGCATTGGCCACCCTTGCCTCCTCAAGCCTGGCTCTCCCCGTCTGGGACGATTGAACAGTGAGACCCACCCGCTCCAGCCGTCCTGAGGACGCAATGAGCTACACTCCTGGTGCTTGGAGTTCCCGGAGCACATGAAGAGCTCTCAGTCCACGTGACTCACTGCTGCAGCCCAGCTTCTCACGTGAACTTCCTTAGTTTTAGCACCTCTGATTTGGTGGGTCATGGTGATCAATCTGATCGACTCTTTAATAATTAGGGAGTTATCTGCGATTTGTTGACTTTCTGAGGAGGGAGGAATATCTGGATTAATTACTGACAACAGTCCATCTCCTAGAATCCTTCTCCTGGAGATACTCAGGAAGGAGGAACCACATCGAGTCTGCTGCGGTTGACGTTGGTCAAATCTCTCAGACTAAGATGTGGGACACGCAGCAGCATCTTGAAGCTATAAAGCCTCATAATCACCCCCAGAACACTGGATGTTCAGAAAGACACAAATTGCTGCATTTTGAAAGGGACAAACATTTTGTCTCGTATTCTGGGCACAAACAGTCTTTACAAAAAGAAGATAATTGACTTGAAATCTCTCACCCTTCCCTTGGAAGAAGATCAGCTCTACTCAGGATCCAGCATCAAATCCAAACCAAATGTTTTCTTACAACTACCGTCTTTCCCGTTACATGTGCAGAACGTCTCTCGTCCTAATCCGCTTCCGGACGCGTGACGCCCAGGCCGGACCCCAGGGCAGCCCCAGGCCGTCAGCTTCCTTGGGGCGCTGTGCCGTCCGCGGCCTCGGGCGGCCCCAGCCCAGGCGCTCAGCCCCTGCACGGCCGGGCTTTCGGGACGTGCGGGCCCTCCTTCAACCTCCAGAGAGGCAGACGGCGCTTGTCCGGTGTCTGCTCCTGCCGCCATCAGGGATCCTGGTTCCTTCTTCCAGGGAGCCGGGTTCTGTGAGCGAGGATGCTCCAAAAAATGGTCTGTGCCGTGAGGAGGGACGGGTGCTCCCTGACGAGCACCCGAGGAAGGGGGGTGGCGCCACCTTGTGAATTTGGGGCAGGACTCCGCAGCCTAGGATGCTGGCCAGGCTACGGGGAGGGGTCCTCACGGGGTGGGGTCCTCACGGGGTGGGGGCGTGTCCTCACGGGGTGGGGGCGTGTCCTCACGGGGTGGGGGGGGTCCTCAGCAGTGGGGCGGGGTCAAGGTGGGGGCGGGTCCTCACGGGGTGGGGGCGGGTCCTCAGGAGAGGGGGCGGGGTCAGGGTGGGGGCGGGTCCTCAGGAGTGCGGGCGGGGTCAGGGTGGGGGCGTGTCCTCAGGAGTGTGGGCGGGGTCAGGATGGGGGCGGGTCCTCACGGGGTGGGGGCAGGGTCAGGGTGGGGGCATGTCCTCAGGGGTGTGGGCGGGGTCCGGGTGGGGGCGGGCCCTCACGGGTAGGGGCGGGTCCTCACGGGGTGGGGGCGGGGTCATGGTGGGGGCGGGTCCTCACGGGGTGGGGGCGGGGTCGGGGTGGGGGCGGGTCCTCACGGGGTGGGGGCGGGGTCGGGGTGGGGGCGGGTCCTCACGGGGTGGCATTCAACCTCTGGGTGTTGGGAAGGTCACCTGGAGGGCGTGGGGCCCAGTCTCCTCCTCAGCCCTCTCCCTGCCTGCCAGGTGGTCCATGGGGGCCCTGATGTGCCATGAAACCCTTTTATTGTCATATAAAATTTACCCTATAATCCTTAACTTTCAAAAGGCTACTTTGTTTATAAAGGTAATACAAGCTTGTTAATGCAAGTTTTTAAATGCTCAAAAAATAATAAAAATCACCCCAAAGCAGTTGATCTTGGTATCTGATGTGATCCTTATAGTCTCTCCTTTTTTTTTTATTTTTGACCTGAAATCTCTTTGCTTTCATATGAGAAAATTAAAAAGAAACACCCAGCTCATCAGACTATGAATAAGCAGATCTTCTATCTGGATCTCTTTGGGCCTGGATTTCCTGAAAGCACAGATCTGCCCTGTGTGTGCTGCCCCTCCCTGACCTGTCCTGCTTCGAAACACGCTGACCCGTGCGGCCAGGTGTACCGACGGAGGGGCCCTCCTGACCACACGCGCACGCTCAGTCGTGTCTGACTCTGTGACTCTATGAACTGTAGCCTGCTGGCCTCCTCTGTCTGTGGGATTCTCGGGCAAGAAGACTGGAGTGGGTTGCCATTTCCTCCTCCAGGGGATCTTCCCGACCCAGGGATGAAACCCGCGTCTTTTACATCTCCTGTACTGGCAGGCGGGTTCGTTACCACTAGCGCCACCTGGGAGGTCCATAGCCAGAGGGGAAACATCCTCGCCCCGTGATGAGGACTGAGACTCACACCGAGAGCCTCACTCCTTCCACATGACCCGCCATGCTTGTCACGTGCAGGTTTGCGTGGCAAGTACGTCATCTTTGCAAGAACACGTGCTTTTGCCTCAGGGGGAAGTGAGGTCACAGTGAACGGATGCAAAAGCTAAAACATGTGGCTACTGACTGTTGGAGCAGGTCACCCACTGGCCAATCCCCTGGACATGGGCAATCAGACGCCCCCAGCCCTCCCTGGCCTTGGCGGGCAGGCTCTGCCCAGGGTTCCTGCAGTATAGTCAGGAGAGAGCACAGTGTGCCCGAGACCCCTGGTGCTGTGCCTGAAGATCACTGAGGCCTCGGAGACCTTTAGGATGCTGGCGGTAGTGCTCCCTGCCTGTCACACCTGCTCCACGGATCCGGGCACTCCCCTTCCCCCCCACCCCCCCATGGGCTGGGCCGGGTGAGGACCCTCAAGGAGGAGGCGTGGAGCCCCAGACGGTGTGCTGATGAGGCCGCCTTGGGCCTCTGTGCGTCCAGAAGGGATCAGGGCCCGGAGCTGGGGGTCAGAGCCGGTGCCCGAGCTCAGGAGAAGCGAGTCGGGCTGTGAGTCTTCCTGTTGTGTCCTGGTGGTGTTGCTGGCTTGTGGAATTGTAAGCTTCGTATCCATGTAATGGCCATCCTGGGTGCTGGGGGTGTCTTACCCTCTCCCTGCCCCCTCGCGGTGAGGCCCTCTGCTCCCCCTGGGGACTGTTCCCTGCATCGGGGGCACCAGTGAGGGGCCCGGCCCTGGTGAGTGTGGCCGCTGTCCTCGTGTGCCCTTCCCAGGACATGGCTGTCCCTGGGACTCCAGCTTCATTTGGCAAAGGCTCCCTGTGATGTCCACTGATGTGTATAAAGCTCAGGATTTCTCATTATGTCTCGAATTCCGTAGCAGGGGCCCTGGGACGTGAGGAATGCCCCAGGAGGTAGGTTTTGATTTGCTTGGGGGTGCAGACACAGAAGCTAGGGCTGGGGTGCTCGTGAGCTCGCTCAGGTTGACCCCGCTGCAGGACAGGAGAGCAGGATGTGGTCAGCGTGGACCTCCACTTCAAACCACGTGTCTCGAGGGGCTTTCGGTCAGTCATCTTTGCAGCACCGTCTTTTGTTCAATGCAAATCATCACCATTAGCAACAAATTCTTAAACTGCTACCATGAACAACAGGCTTGCGTCAATGTTTGGAAATGCCCTTCAAAAGCAGAAGCCCGCGATTAGATGGACGCCAGCGTTTGGAATGGATTGCCATCTGCCCCTGCGTTGAGCACAGCGCCCTCCTCACAGCTGGTGCTGGTAACTATTTCCCGGCCTGCATTCTTGCTCCTTGCTTTCCGAGGAAAGCAGTAAGCATTCAGGACATACGGGGCTAGCGATTTTAAATGGAAGAGATGAGCTGAGGGAGAAAGATGTGCTGCAGCCGTGATTGGGTGTTAGGTCTAGAAACAGTGGCTACTAGTTTGTACTAGTGAGCGACTACACTCTGAGGGGAGTGTTATCTATTAAAGACTCTGCATCATCAAGAGTTTTCAAGGGCGTTCATTACCTTCAGCCTGCGACGTACACTTTTCATCCACGTCAGCAAGAGAATGTACAATTTTAGGCCTCAAGGACAATTCTGGGTTTTCCACGGATGGACTAACCATGAAATTCTTGAGCAACATAAGCCAGCTGAAGGCAGAATGAGTGAAACATCCCCCAGAGTCTCCATTTTCCCCCAACAGTAACATAATTTAAGGGAATACACTACTGGAGTTCACTTTCCGGACATGACATAGAAATGGAAAATAAAGCAGCTGCCACCCTTTTGTAGGAAAGAGCAATGAGAATGCTTAGGACCAGTTGAAGGAGAGACGGTTCTGCACGCACTCCTTTCCTCCTCCGTGCGTCTGGCTCTCTCTCTGGGGGGATTTTCCTGTCGGAGGTTGGTTTGACAGCTGAGGGAGTCAGAAGGCTTGAGGTGCTAAGACTTCCGAAGGCAACAGCATGCTCAGGAGATTTTCCCATCATGCCACATTCTGGTCCCTGCCGGCGTAAACAGTGCCGGAGGAGCCTTCCTCTGGAGGATGACGGTTGTGCGGGGGAGGAGGAGGCAGAGCCTGTGGAGCTGGGTCTGGGGGGCAGGATTCCTCCTCTGTGGGAGGTGGTCTCTGCTGCCAGTCTGGTGTGGCCTCAGAGGAGTGTGTAAAAGGGATGCTGCTCTCAAGGGGTGAGCTGGGAGGTCAGGACATCTGCCAGCAGGAGCTGCCTGCAGGGCCTGAGACCCCCGGCCGACGGGCAGTGGGGAGGCCTCCCAGTGACACCCATGTTTCCTGACCCCCGAGAGCAGGGGGAGCGGTTGAGCTTGTCTCCACCCTCCCCGTCTGAAACCTGACGAGGGACAGATACAAAGGGCCCTTCTGGGAGCAAGGTGAATGAACGGATGAAAAAGCTGGGAGGGTTTTCGGCTTCTGGGCACTCTCAGGCTGGGCGTGCGGCTCCACATGTCAGTCCTGGCGTGCCGCAGCTGACCAGAGGGGTCAGGGGGCTCTGGGGGTCTGTCCCTCCAGACACGGACGGACGCGAGGGGGATGCACGGGCCAGCGCTCCCCGCGGCACGGCTGTGGTCCGGGGACCCCTCCTGCTCTCTGCGGCCAAAGAGCCTGCGGAGGCGATTCTGGGCGAGGGTCCGCGGTGCCTGTCCTCTCACTGGGGCTCAGCACGGGGCCGTGCGGGCTCCGCTTTGTGTCCTTACATCTCCACGTTTGAGGGAGGCACATGGCCTTAGCCAGGTGAGATCCCTGGGGCACCTGCTTGTGGGGGGTCTCGGCACAGCCCTCAAGTTTCCTCAGGTACAATCCACGACCTGGGGAGAGAACCGCGTGCACCTCCACCCAGGCCTGCGGTTTCGCCCACCCTTGCTTTCTGTCCAGCGTTAACTCTGGACTCGGACGTGTGCTCTTCCTGCACAAATCTTCCCATGCTTGGTAACGTCCTTCTCAGCCAGCTCGATGCCTCTCATCTCAAAAGAAGAAAAAACGCGTGCAATTTTCCCCACAGGATGTGGGAGCTGGGTGGTTAGTTCATAGAGAAACAGCAGGCTTTCTCTTCTTGATTGCCAGCAGAATGACAGGACAGGTCATTAATGGTGTTGCGTAACGATCAGGGTGGAGGCATAAAGTGGAAATCCCTCCAGACTGAGGGCTCGCACCCCGAGCCGTCCACTCCGAGTGTGGGCTCTCGTCCCAGAACCGGAGCCTGCGGGATGAGAGTTCACTCAGTACTGCCGGCCGCTTGGTGCTTGCAGGAGAGCAGCCACTGTGTGCGCGGGCCTTTAGAGGGCTGCAGACAGGCTGAGTGATTTGGCGGCTTGGCGATACCTCGTCAGGGCTGTGGGAGGAGGAGTCATGGGAACGGTGGGATCTTATAGGCCACGGCTTCCCTCTCTCCCGAGTGATGGCGGAACAGCCTGGGCTCCAGAGCGTCCGCCGGAAGACACGTGAGTGCAGGCCCGTGGAGGAAGGACAGCGACATTATTTACCTTTTGCACTGCTCTTTACCAGCTGCTCTCTCTACACACACACACACATAACCACACATGAACACACATGAATACACACACACACACACACACACACACACACACACACACACTCACCTTTTCAAACCATTTAAGTTGAAATCAAGTCAAGTCCTTCCACGCCAGTGTATTTAGTAAAAACAAGACATTGTTTCACTACCAAATGGTTTAATAATCAACACTGGAAAATTTAACCTTGACCCCTGGAATGTCATCAGTCTTACGGCTGGTTCTCCAAGTGGGGTCCCTGGGCCAGCTGTAGCCACAGTGTCTCCTGGGAGCGTGTTAGAAGTGCAGATTCCCAGCCCCGCCCCGCCCAGACTCTCTGAGTCAGGAATCCAGGTGATGGGCAGGAAGCCTCCGCAAGCCCTCAGCGGGCATGGGGTATTCGGGCAGCGCGGCGAGTGCCTGGAGCCACTGGTCTTGTTCCCAGACTGTCACGTGCTGCCAACTGACTCAGCAGAGTCCTTTTCGGGCGTTCGTTTCCCATCAGAGGCCGATCCTGATCGGGAATGACGCTGAGGGTCAAGTCTCGAGGGTGTCCTTCCGCCTGGAACAGCTTCTCGATGCTTCTGGTCCGTCCCGACCCTGCCGCCCTTGAAGAGGCTGGGCAGTTGCTTGGCTAGGTCAGTGGTGGGTGGTGAGGCGTCTCTCTCCCAGTGCAGGAGATGGGGGTTCGATCCCTGGGCAGGGAAGACTCCGTGGAGAAGCGAATGGCAACCCACTCCAGTATTCTTGTCTGGAGAATCCCACGGACAGAGGAGCCCGGCGGGCTACAGTCCGTGGGGTCGCAGAGTCAGGCACGACTGAGTCTAACACTTTCACTTTTTTTAACCTTATGGAAGAAGCCATATAGTGCAGGAGAGGTTGCTCTGTGATTGACTTGCTTTCATGACTTGGCCACTTTTATATATTTAAATAGTTTAGAGCCACCGCCATTAATTCTGAACACACCGCTTTGCTTGTTTGCCACACACAACACATGGGTCCCTCCTGGGGCTGTGGCAGAGACTGTCCTGGCCCTCCAGCTTCTGGTGTGACTGGTAACCTTCGGTTTGTAAGAACATCACCCCACCTCTGTCGCTGTCTTCACCCTGACGTTCTCCTCTGTGTGAGTCAGGGTCACACCGCTCGTGGTTTTGATGCGGTCATCAAAATCAACGCATTTAACTGTGACCAACAAATGCCCATCGATAGCACGTGTTCAGATCCTGTCCTTTGCCTCAGTCGTGTCCTCCGCCCACATATTTTTCTCCACAGTCATCTCTGCAGATCTGTACGTGCGCGTCCCACTTTTTGTCTTTCTCGATTCTTCTGGCGAGGGCAGGCCAGTCACTTGGTAGAGTCTGCGTTTGTCCGGTGCGTCCCCCACACAGATTCTGGCCCGCGCTCTGGGGAGGAAGCCGCGGAGAGTCGCTCTGCCTCACCGGGCCGCCCATCAGGGCAGCCGGGGAAGGGCGGAGGCAGGCGGCGGCCTCCGGCTGGCCCAGGTCACCGGGAAGGCCGGCCCTGGCCTCCTGCCTGCTCCCCGCCACAGCCCTTCTCGTCGTGCGGGAGAGGGAGACACCTGGGAGAGGGACACACCTGGAAGAGAGAGACACCTGGGAGAGGGACACACCTGGAAGAGAGAGACACCTGGGAGAGGGAGACACCTGGGAGAGACACAGCTGGGAGAGGGACACACCTGGGAGAGACACCCCTAGGAGAGGGAGACACGTGGGAGAGGGAGACACCTAGGAAAGAGGGACACCTGGGAGAGAGACACACCTGGGAGAGACACACCTGGGAGAGAGGGAGACACCTGGGAGAGAGACACACCTGGGAGAGACACACCTGGGAGAGAGACACACCTGGGAGAGACACCTAGGAGAGGGAGACACCTGGGAGAGAGAGACACCTGGGAGAGGGAGACACCTGGGAGAGACACACCTGGGAGAAGGAGACACCTGGGATAGAGGGACACACCTGAGAGAGACACCTGGGAGAGGGAGACATCTGGGAGAGGGAGACACCTGGGAGAGAGAGACACCTGGGAGAGGGACACACCTGGGAGAGGGATGTGTGGTTTAGCTTTGCTAAACTTAAGTATTCTAAGCCACAGGCCAAAGATAAGGCCTTACGGAATGTTATTAAAAGTGTATGTGATAAATAATCCATCTGACTCATCATGTATTTTCCCGGCACATAGTCGGCACTTGATGAACCCTGCTCACTATCACCGTGATGAGGACCGTAGCACCGTGCAGCAGAATTGAAAGCAGACGATGAGAGCCAGCAGAACCCTGCGCCACAGGCGGCAGAGCGGCCTTAGGAGCACTCGTGGTGCTGGTAGGGTTGTTTTGAGTCTGGGTGTTTTGTTAATTCTGTATTAGTTAAGGTAGTTTTATTATCATAGTTGCTGTTATTGTTGGCGCTCTTGAAATTACTGAGCCCATAATCATGGTCATATCTGAGAATAATAGTATAATTTTCAGTTTTTATATGGATACTTGTTATTTCAATTTCAAGCATCATTGCATTGGTTGAAAGAGTGGATTTCAAGGGCGCAATCATCAACTTTGCTGAGAAGATCTCCTATTTTAAGAAACATTCAGTGGTAATGCTACATAAGCTATTCCAGAGCACAGAACGAGATGAAAAGCTCTCTAGTTCTTGTTTTATGGGTTTTAATGCTTTTTCACCATTACTTTAAAAACACTTTTATTTTTATCTTCCATTGTTTAGCATGCAAATATCTGCAATTATTCTTACCTTTCGGCTTTTAAAAACTCTTCCTGTAAACGTGTGTTTTTATGATTAAAAGAATAACATATTGTGTTGATTCCACCTGTATCAGTACCCCGCTTCCATGACCTTTGACCTCATATTTCCCTTAATTATCCCTGGTGGCTCAGGCGCTAAGGAGTCTGCCTATGATGCGGGAGACCCCAGTTCAATCCCTGCGTCGGGAAGATCCTCTGGAGAAGGAAATGGCCACCCACTCCAGTAATCTTGCCTGGAAAATCCAATGGATGGAGGAGCCTGCCAGGCTACAGTGCCTCCCAAAGAGTTGGACACGACCGAGCGACTTCACTTCACTCCCTTTAATTATATAATCTGTGCTTTGAGTCTGAAGTGACTGTTGTTAACTTATAATTCTTTGAAAACAGGACCCATGTGGTCTCATCTCATAGAAAACTTGAGGTCAAAGGAAGGCATTCCACCAAAGAAATAATTTATTTGAAACTAACCAAAATTCCTACTCAGACTTTTCAAATCCCTGTTGAGGCTATGTAGATATCAGCAGGTTTTGAATATCACCCCGATATCAGCAGGTTTTGAACATCGCCCCTTCGCCTCCCACCTGCTTGCCTTCCATCAGCCTCTCCAGTATCTTTTAAATTATTTAAAACTTCATGTGCGCACTCCTAGCTTTCACATCCTTTTTCCTTCTGTTTCTCCCCTGGACTTGCTTTTGTAAGTACTACCCACTCAGCGAAGCCCACGGATGAACCCAGTCTAACCACGGATGAACGTTCTCGGGAGGGAGAGGGAGAAAGATAAAAATTAATGAGCATAACCAGACTTGTTCCTTGGTTGACCCCTTTGTTTTTCTGCAACTCATTCTCAGCTTCTTGGCTTTTTTTTTTTTTAAGAGTAGACATCCAAGGTAAAGTTCTTTATATTTACATTTATCTTTCCACGTGACTGTAGCTCAGCTGGATATGCAAAGCTGGCCTGAAAAAAACGCTGGGCCCCTTGTTCTCTGATGTCTGGTGGTTGTAAGAAGGCGGGCAGCAGAAAGGAGCGCGGGGAAGCCGTGCAGCTTCCTTTCTTCTTTATCTTCGGCCCTCTGACCGTTGACTCTCGTTCCGCTGGCACTTGGTGGGGGAATGCTCTTTCTGAAATGTCCTGAGATGTTTTCTTGTGTTAATATTATTTCTTGGGTGGTTTATCTTTTTGCTTTCTTGAATGCTTGTTTATTTGACTGCACGAGGTCATGCGGGATCTCTGATCTTTTTGCTTTCTTGAATGCTTGTTTATTTGACTGCACGGGGTCACGCGGGATCTCTGATCTTTGTTTCTGCACATGGGCTCTTCAGTTGCAGCATGCGGGATCTGGGTCCCTGACCAGGGGTCAGACCTGGGCCCCCTGCGTTGGGAAGCGACGAGTCGTAGCCCCTGGACCCCCAGGGAAGTCCCTGGACGATTCTCTCTCGTCTTCCTCTCTGGATCTATTTGTCTAATATGGATTACTCCTCCACTTTTGTTTAGCTTTTGAGTTACAATTCTTTTTCTTACTGTTCTGTTTTCTGGAAGAATCCCAAAGCTTGCTTTCCTGATGCTCTGTGTTAAGGTTTGCTTTCAGGTTTTGCTTTCGTTTCCACCTTTAGAGGCTCTTTCCTCCTGTTTAGCGCTCTCCTTATAGCGTCCACTTCCCTCTCCCCGCCCACGGGCTCAGTGTTATACTCAATCATTTTGAAAACAGAAGCTTTTCAAGCCCTATTATTTCTTCCTGAGGTAGCTGTGTCCGCTAACCACTTGCTCTCCTTTGCACTTGTCTGGCACTTTATCTCCGGTGCGGCTGGATCTCCTCAAATATCTGGGGATCCATGGGTCTGCCTTTGCTGCATCCGTGCTCCAGGGGGCCCCCAGGCGCAGCTCCTGTGAAGCTCAAGGATGCCTCCCTGCTCTCCTCTGGCACTTAGACAACCACGTGGGGGCCCAGGAGGGGCCGCAGGGAGGCGCGGGGACCAGCAGGGGGCGCGGCTTCTCTGTTTCCTCCACCTCGGGGTACAAGGGGTATTCTTGTCCTCAGCCTGGTTTTCTCTTCCTCGTCTCTTCTCACCCACCGCGTGGCAGGTCTAGGAAGTGGTCCTCAGTGAGGGCAGGTCTGCCCCAGGGACTCAGCGGGATCTGGGGTCACTCGGGGCGGTCACATCAGGGATGGTATTGGCACCCAGCATACGGAGGCCAGGGCTGCTGCTGGGATGCACAGGACGGGCCCAGCCAAGAACCACCTGGTCCCTGATGTCAGCAGTGCAGGCACTGGGAAAGCCTGCTCCTGAGGCTGGAGGTCTTGGTTAAACCCTGCAGGGAGCAGGCCCAGAGGCTGCAGCCTGAGTCTGGTCTCCAGGCCAGAGGAGGAAAAGGGGGGTCTGTGCCTCTCTGTGCCTGTCCAGTGCGTGCACACACACACACTTGCAAATACAGACTCCACACACAGAAACTTTCAGACACAGACAGACAAACACACAGACACATATATACACATATACAAATACACACTCAGGCACACACAAAATACATACATACACAGAAGCTTTCAGACACAAACGTGCACCCACACACAGGTGCACACACACAAATACACACACACACCCCCCAGCACCCACACACAGGTGCACACACACACACAAACACACGCACACACCCCCCCACAGCACCCACACACAGGTGCACACACACACGCAAATTCACGCACACACCCCCAGCACCCACACACAGGTGCACACACACACGCAAATTCACGCACACACCCCCAGCACCCACACACAGGTGCACACACACACAAATACACGCACACACCCCCAGCACCCACACACAGGTGCACACACACAAATACACGCACACACCCCCAGCACCCACACACAGGTGCACACACACAAATACACGCACACACACCCCCCAGCACCCACACACACCACGTCCAGCGTCTACAGAAAGTCTCCCAGAACGGCCCATCATCAGCTCTGCTGGGGCAGACCCCGGGAAAGCTGGGAACGCAGCGCAGGGCGGGTGGGCAGCCTGGCCTGCAGTGTGGCCACCTGGCAGCGGGTCAGGGGTCTGACCGGCCCGGTGGCGGTAGGCTGTTCCTTGGGGGTCCCTGTTGGTGCGAGTGGGTCTGCCCCACTCGCCTCCTTCTGGGCTAGCCTGGGAACTGGATCTGAGAGGGGCCAGCTCTCCAGGGCCCAGAAGAGCTAACTAGGGTTCTCTCTGCATCTCATCATGTCTGAGTCGTTTGTCTCGAAACGACAGAGGACTTCTTTTGTGCATGCTGCTTCCATCCCAGACGCTAGCTAACCCGTGTGCAAACAGAGAGGACGCTTACCATTGTTGTATGGGAGACAACAAAGATCCTGCCAGCAGACGCCCAGCAACGCATCCAGAGGCCGCTTGGATCCCGTATTTTCTGGCGTAAAAACCCACATCCCCCACTCAGGCTTTGTTCTTTCTGGGCATCATTTCCAGAATGTTTTGTGTCTCTGCATTCAACAGCCCCGGAGCTGCTTGCCAATCTGTTTGTCCCTGTTTAATCTTGAAAATGCGCAGTGGTTTCTCCAAAGGCCGATACCTGACATCCCAAAGCCAAGAACGGCAGGGTTCTGACCCTGAAGACCATGGGACTGGATTCCCAGGGAATGTTCTAGAACAGAGTCTGCAAGAAGCAGCGTCTCCTTTCCTGCTATGTGTTAGTCACTCAGCAGTGCCAACTCTTTCCGGCCCCATGGACTATAACCTGCCAGGCTCCTCTGTCCATGGGATTTTCCAGGAAAGAATGCTGGAGGGGGCAGCCATTCCCTTCTCCAGGGCATCTTCCCAACCTAGAAATCAAACCTGGGTCTCCTGCATTGCAGGCAGATTCTTTACCATCTGAGCCATCAGGGAACTGGACGGGCTGCTGGGGTGTCACCAAGCACATCTTTCTTGGGATGCCGTGAGTCAGGGAGGACCCTGGTTTGGGAGGTGAGGGCCTGCCGGACATGGCAAGGCCCATGGTTTGAAGCTATGTCCACAGACCTGGCTTTGGCTGAGTCTCTCTGGGGAGGCGTGAGGGTGTCCTTCGAGAACTCTGTACTCCTCTGGTGGAGCACGCTTGCAGTCGCAGGGAGGCTGATGGCGGGCAGGAGCTGTCTGTGAGCAGAGGCTGCAGAGGTTCTGTCGAGATGGGCCCTGAGACTGCGGCCTGAGTGAGCACCCCATGAAAGCATCCCGTGGTCCTTCCCTCTGAGCTCCGTACACCCTGGGCTCTCAGAGAGGAAACACTCTCCACCAGGGCAGTCCTCCTCCAGTGAGGAGGGATCTGGAGGCTCTGATGGCAGGGCGTGTCCCTGTGGTCTCCGGAGCTCTTGCCTTCTCTGCCTCCACTTGCTGGCTGTTCTGTTGGTCTGATTTCTCGGGTCTAGTCTGGTCTCATACGCAGGAGCACATGGATGTGAAGAAGCCCCTCTTTCCAGGTGAAGCGTGTTTCCTTTAACTCTTGTTCATACAACACACCGGGATGGTTTCCACGGTGACCCACCTTCAGATGTCTCCCTCTTGCCCACATTTCTCCTGAAATCTGGGGCCTGGCCAGGCGTCCGGCTCCAGATGTGGGAGAGCAGAGAGGGCTGTGTGAGCCGAGGTGCAGAGCCTGTGCTTCTCTCCGCTTAGCCCGCGGATTCCTGGAACTGCCCTGGTCGCTACTGATGGTGGGCAAGCCCACGAGGCCTCTTTGATGAGAGCTACTGCCAAGTAAGGCATGGGCACCCAGGCCGGGCTCGCGGAGTGGGCTTCTAGGCCGAGCGTCCGTATTTTATGTTTGTTCCTGATGAGCTAGAACTCCTTAATTCTGGGATAGCACCCTTGTATAGTGAGACGATTCTGAATCATGGCCTTGAGCTGCCAGCCGTCGTTATGTGAACTGTCTGTGAATTTCTCAGACACGTCTGCTGTGACATGACCTGAATCACTTCAAGGCAGGAGAGGAAGGTTGAGAAGACAGCCTCTGCCCATCTCCTGTGATCACCTCCTCACCCACCCCCTCCCGGCATTGACCCCATTTCCTGTGGTCACCTCCTCACCCACCCCCTCCCGGCATTGACCCCATCTCCTGTGATCACCTCCCACCCCACCCCCTCCCGGCATTGACCCCATCTCCTGTGATCACCTCCTCACCCACCCCCTCCCGGCATTGACCCCATCTCCTGTGATCACCTCCCACCCCACCCCCTCCCGGCATTGACCCCATCTCCTGTGATCACCTCCTCACCCCACCCCCTCCCGGCATTGACCCCATCTCCTGTGATCACCTCCTCACCCACCCCCTCCCGGCATTGACCCCATCTCCTGTGATCACCTCCTCACCCCACCCCCGCCCGTCGTTGACCCCATCTCTTGTGATCACCTCCCACCCCACCCCCAGCCCAGGTTTCCGGCCAGCAGCTGCCTCGGGTTGAGCAGTACTCACGGCCCCTCTTCTCTGACCCTGTGAGAAGGTGATGGTCTTGGGGCCTCGCTTCCATCCCAACCCCTCTGTCCTCTCCCTGTAACTCCACGTGTCTGGATCACTGGGAAATTTAGTTCCAATTTATCAAAGTATCTTTTAAAAGCAACTTCTTTTGAGGCTTGATTCATAAAAAATAGAGTGCACATGTATAAGTTTCAGTCTTTGATAAGGTTTGACAGGCACGTGATGGGAAACCATCACCACGGAGCACAGCACGAATGCCTCCACGGCTGCCCGAGGTTTGCTGGCTCCCCTCCGCAACACTCCTCCCAGCCCCTGCCCCGACCAGGGCTCCGGGGCTACAGACGAGTTTCTATTTTCCAGCGTTTTGTGTAAGTGGAATAATGCAGTCAGTATATGCTCCTTTCAGTCTGGCTTCTTTCACTGAGATTCCAATGGGATCTGTAGAAACGGCTGTTAGAACCAGGCAGTGAGTGCAGGAGGCTGATTGGATACCACATCAATATGCAAACATATATTGAATTTCTTTGAGCACAGAAATTGAAACAAAAAATACCATTTACAATAGCATAAAATAGTATGAAATACTTAGGGATAAATCTGACAACTGAAAATTATAAAATACAGATGAGAGGAATTAAAGTCGCCCTAAACGACATGAAAGCTGGGCCGTGTTTGTGAGTCAGAAGATTCAATGTTCCTGAAATGTCCGTTTTCCCCAAATTGACCTGAGGAGTCAATACGATACCAATCAAAATTTGAACAGGCTTTTCTTTTTATAATAATTGACAAGATGGTTTCCATGAATCTGCATTTATGGGAGTGTGAAGATCCTAGAAGGCACCAAAAAACTGAAAAGAGAAACAAACTGCAGGCCTAACACTCCTTGGTTTCAAGACTGATTATAAAGTTACACTGATCAAAGTGGTGTGGTTTTGGTATTCAGGTAGACAGATAAATCAATTAAAGAATAGAGAGTGCAGAAACACACACACACACACACACACACAGATAATTGATTTTCAACTAAGGCACGAAGGCAATTCAGTGCAGAAAGGATAGTTATTTTTAAACGGTGCTAGAAAGAATCTGGGTATCCATATGCCAGAAGGGAACTCAATCCATACCTCACATCACAAAGATGAACTCAAAATAGGTACACACCTAAGTGTAAAATATAAAATTATAAAACTTCAAGAAGAAGGCATAAGATAAAACCTTCATGACTCTGGATTAAGCAAAGATTTCTTTATATACATCATCAAAACACAAATGTAAATGAAAGAACTGATAACTTGGCTTCATCTTTAGAGGTTCTGTTTTTCAAAATTTCCTTTCAGGCAATGAAAGGTCAAGCTACACCCTGGTAGAAAAACAAACATCTGATAAAGAACCTGACTCCAGGATACAAAAAGAATTCTTAAAGACGCGCAAATGGAAAACGGCAGTTTCTCCAAAGGTGGTGTGTATTCCTACCATGTTGTCGGGTCAATTCGGCGTCTCGGTAGCGACTCCAAATTAAAAAATCATGTGACCAAAGCCTTGGATATGAATGTTTGCCGCATTTGTGATGATCCCCAAAGTGCGAGTGATACAAACGCCGCTCAGCGGGTGGCTGGCTAAGCCCGGCCACACGACACCGCTCAGCAAAGGGTAGGGACGTGCTCCTGATGCACCGCGCCGGAGGGATCGCTGAGTCCTCACGCTGCGCCGAAAGGCTGGGTGGAAGGGCAGCCCTTTGTGGTTTCATTCGGATAAGATGCTGAAAAGCGTGAGCTGGTCTACGGTGACGTAGACACAGAAAGTGGACGTAGACACAGAAAGTGGACGTAGGCACAGAAAGTGGACATAGGCACTGCGGGGAGGTGGGGGAAGCCTTACAAAGGAGCGTGAGGGTGTTCCGGGCGACGATCCGTGCGCTGTGTTCGTGGTGGCGATTGCTTCACGGGTGTGTGTGTACGTGAAAGCTCGTCACGTTGTCACTTTAAACATGTACACGTGGATCCCTGTAGGTCAGTGATAAACCTCAATAAAAAACAAACCATGTCCTCTCCAAAAAAACCCCCAACCGTGCGTAGAGAAATGTCTGCAGACAGAACCTCAGCGGGACTGCGTGCCTCTTACCTAGCCCAGCGCTCAACGGAGCGTGTGCTTGGTAAATGTCACTTTGCCTTCTGTCTTCTTCTGCACCCGTGATAAAAACTCAGGTTGCATACAACTAGCTACATCATCAGCTTGACATGTCCCCTGTGTGGCTGATGGTGGGGCAGGGTCTTATACAAAGACACTTGGGTCTGGGAAGAGGCCAGGATGCTGAAACATTCAAACGCTTCCGCGTTTATTGGAACAAGGCGTGCTCGTCAGACAGACAGGTAGTTAAACACTGAAACTCCGAGTGAAATGTACCCACGTCAGGTTTTAAAGGTGTGGTCACATTTGTGGGAGTCCACAGGGAGGTAATCTCAGCCCATGAAGCATTTATGGAGACTCACTCGAGGTCCCTGTGAGGGCTGTTGGCGGGAGAATGATGGCCGGGACACGTGCGTGGACCAGCCTCTCTGCTCTGTCTGCCCACGCCCTGCCCCCTGCCCCCCACGGCAGCCCTGGACTTGCCTCCACGTAGCCCCTACCCTTTTCTGTCCCCCTCTTTCTCTCCATCCCTGTCACCGTGTCTGTGATCTCCAGGCTGGGTCACTTTTAAAGGACGTATTCATTTCATCATTTCGAGTCCCCTCCTCCGCAGGTGATACTGGAGGTGCTGAGAGCCTGCCCAGTGAGCTGCATCTTGGAGGGGGTCCTGGAGGAAAAGCATCGTCCTTGGACCCACTTGCAGGAAACAGTGTCACATTTGACTCCTCTGAACAGGGTGGGACAGGACACAAAATGTACAGGCACACGTGGGTCTGTTCGTGAGACTTGTGCTGGGAGGTCATCCAGTCGTGACCACAGTCTGGATGAGGTCACCTGCATGAATCCCCAGTGTCTGCAGATGGAGCGCCAGCAGGGCAGTGGGGGATTTCCCGGGAGGGAGCCGTCCTCTCCTGGAAACCGGTTGTGCTGTGGACAGCACCACAGGAGGGGGCCCCTTCGGGTGGGTCCCCACGTCGGCTCCCAGGTGCATTCATCTTCTCTCACCCTGTTAGATCAGGCTGAGGGGCGGCGGTCTGACTGTGGGTGACTTCAACATTCGAGATGGTTTTTATAAGCTAAAGAACCAAGAGAAATGGCCCCCAAGCCCATGAGAGAAGCGTCAGCAGACTGTCCCTTAGTTGGTGTCTGGCTCACTTGCTGTCTACCTGCAGTGAGCCTGGTTTCAGGGGGCAGACAGAGTTCTCTCCTTTCTCCTCCCAGAAAACACAGCTGAGAACTTCCCAGGAAACTGGGCACTGATCCCATCTGCCGAGAAGCACACCCCTGCGCAGGAGGCACCAGAAATCAGAGTCAGAGCCGGGAGCACTCTCCGCCGACGTGCGGTGCTAACCCCATGCTCACACGTGCTCCCAGGGAACTCGAAACTCTCGTGAAAGATGACAAGATGAGACGATAATGCCACAGAAATACGTGTTAGACTTCCCCCAGTTATTTCCTCTGAAGTGACGTTTACACAACCTGGATGAGCCTCTTTGGGGTCATTTACACGCAATGACGATGGCGGCTTCCCTGAGTAGAGTCACCAGCGCCACCGATATTAATGGACTCTGATGCTAATCACACGGTCATCTCTTGGTTTAATGGCTCCTAAATAGAGCCTTAAATCACCGCTCCATCTTGACCACATAAAATCCCCTGCAGTAAGTACTGCGTAGGTAGGAGGTGAAATCCCCCTGCAGTATGTACTGCGTAGGTAGGAGGTGAAATCCCCCTGCAGTAAGTACTGCGTAGGTAGGAGGTGTTCTGTTATTTTTTTAGGTTGAAGCACAGTCAGTTTACAAGGTTCGTTAGTTCCACGTGAACAGCAAGGTGGGTCAGTTATACATACACAGAGACGCTTTCTTTTCAGATGACTTTCCCTTATAGGTTATTACGTGATAATGAGTACTGTTCCCTCTGCTATACAGCAGGCCCTTGATATTTACCTGCTTTACAGAATGCTGTTCTTCTATGGGGAATTTCCTGAATTCTGTAGTGACTTACCATTCTTGCGTTTAATTTTTAATTTATATTGGAACAGAATTATTAACAGTGTTAAGTTAGCTTCAGGTGTGCAACAAAGTGATTCAATTATATGTAATATATGTGTCTCTTCTTTTCCAACTTCTTTTCCCCTTTGGGTTACTACGGAGTATTGAGGAGAGCTCACTGTGCGGCACAGTAGGTCCTCGTCGGTTACCTGTTTAAAATGCAGCAGTGTGTGTGCATCAACCCCAGAGCTGCCATTCTTAATCTGATATTCCCAGCCATGTATTCTTGGCTTTCCCCACACGCCGTATCTTTGGCGGTTCTCGGTAAAAGGCCTGTTGTTCCCAGGACCACAACCTCCAGGAGGGCGGAAACGGGGCCTTCCCCATCAGGGAACCACGACAGGCGCTCAGCACACTCGTGTTGAGTCAATGAGGAGACCACATCTTGTCAGCAGGGGGAGAGGACTCGGGTCCCAGAGGCGCCCTGAGGATGGACCCTGACAGGTGGGGTGGGCAGCTGAGCCCTCTTGGGCCCATCTCAGCTGCCTGGCTCCTCCCTGGACGGTGGGTTTCCCTGGGGTCTGGCTTCATCCTCCTGGTCTGGCCCAGAGGCGCGTGGGAGCCACGAGCGGAGGCCCAGCCCTGCCTCCACACTCAGGTCGGCAGCTGGCACCTCCTCGGTGACTCGGGAGCAGACGAGGGCAACCTTGCTGAGCGAGCTGGGATCAGCCTTTGTACATGTAAGTGTTTGGACTTACTGCAGGGTGGGGTGTTTGTAGTCTGGTCTGGACCTGGCTTTGCACATGTAAGTGTTCAGACTTAGTGCGGGCCAGGGCGTTTGCTGAACCACAGCTACCGGGAATACTGTGGTTCCTGGGTTTGACTGTTGACCTTGCGTATCTGTGGAATCACACTCTCAGGGCTTGGAGTCAGGAAAGAAGGCGTCCTGAGCCCCCGTCCTTCTGGTTCTGGCTCGCTGTGGACACAGCCCTGGCAGAGCTGCCCCCAGACCCCAGCACGGGCTGCCATGACCCCCTGGGCGCAGGTTTGCCTGGGAACGTCCCAGGGGCCAGCGGATGGCGGGATCATTAGAGGCTGTTTGCCTGCATTGCCGGCTTAGGGGCCTGCGTGGCCTGGGCCCTCCCGCTGGTGAGTGGCAGAGGAGTATGGGGGTGGTCTGCAGGGGGCGCCCATTGGGAGGAGGTCCGATATCGGTCGGCACCTGTCAGCGCAGGTGGTTGGTACATTTTTTCTCAGAGGATGGAGCTGAGTAACCAGCTTTGATCTAAGCTCGGGCCCCTTTCTCAGGCTCCCAAGTGAGCTTTGGGGGCGGGGCCAGTTGGCGGATCACAGAGGATTCCAGGTGGGGCAGGGTGAGAGGGCAGGACCACCGCAGCCTCTGAAGACCCCCCTGTATCCACAGGCCAGCCGGCCACACACTCGCAAAGATGTTAACAGAGGTATTACTTTCTGGGGTTCATATTATTTATAGGACATTTAAATGACCAACTGTAGAAACCATGCAGGCTTCGGAACCCAGATTTTCCTATCAGGGCCACAAACAGGCCACAGACAAGCAAGATGTCCAAGCTCGGTGAATTCTACTGGGGAAAAAACGCTCCATTCATACAAGGAGCAGGGGGCAAAAAGCGACAGGGAACAGGAGGAAGGGAAGCGCCCTGCGAGCTCTGCTTTCTGCCCGTGCTCTTTGGTGAAATAACTCACAGATGTTTAAAGAGAAAGGAGACGGTGTGTGTGTGAGAGAGACAGAGACATGAGAGAGACACAGAGATGAGAGAGACAGAGACAGAGACACAGAGACAGAGAGAGACAGAGACAGAGACACAGAGATGAGAGAGACAGAGACAGAGACACAGAGACAGAGAGAGATGTGAGAGACACAGAGGCGGAGAGAGACACAGACAGAGAGAGACAGAGACGGAGACACAGAGAGAGATGTGAGAGACACAGAGGCGGAGAGAGACACAGAGAGACAGAGAGATGTGAGAGAGACAGAGACATGAGAGAGACACAGAGATGAGAGAGACAGAGACAGAGACAGAGACGGAGAGAGACACAGAGATGAGAGACAGAGAGACAAAGACACAGAGAGACAGAAACAAAGAGACAGAGACAGAGAGAGACAGAGACAAAGAGACAGAGGCAGAGAGGAGCCGCGTCACGGGCGGGTGGGGGGCTGGCCGCTGCCCTCAGCCCCGTGTTTCGGGTGGAAGCTGGTGTCCGGGCCCTGGCCGCTCCCGTCTGTGGGATTAGCCTTGGGATCCGCGTCCTGGCCGCGGGCAGGGGGCGCCCAGCGTGGCCTGGGGAGGGCGGCTCCTGCCGCCTAGGCGGGCTCTGCCGACTGGGCTCGGCTGGAGGCGGCCCAAGCCGCCAGGCAGAGCGCCCGGCTCTTCTCGGGCCGCTTTCCCGAGGAGCCGCCCGAAACGGCGCGGGCGGAGGCGGGCCGGCGCGGAGCACCCGGGCGGGGCGCGCCCTCTAGCGACGGGCCGCGGGCCCCGCAGGCGCTCAGCCGCCGCCCCGGAGAGCAGCCCGCGGCCCGGCGCGCGGGGAGACGGCGCAGTGGGCGCCCTGCTCAGGACGCGCGCGGGGGGCACGCGGGGAGCGCGCGGGGGGCGCCCGGGGAGCGCGCGCGGGGGGCGCCCGGGGAGCGCGCGTGAGGGCGCCCGGGGAGCGCGCGCGTGAGGGCGCGCGGGGAGCGCGCGGGGGGCGCGCGGGGAGCGCGCGTGAGGGCACACGGGGAGCGCGCGGGGGGCGCACGGGGAGCGCGCGCGGGGGGCGCACGGGGAGCGCGCGTGAGGGCGCACGGGGAGCGCGCGCGGGGGGCGCCCGGGGAGCGCGCGTGAGGGCGCACGGGGAGCGCGCGCGGGGGGCGCCCGGGAGCGCGCGCTGAGGGCGCACGGGGGCGCCGGGGGAGCGCGCGTGAGGGCGCACGGGGAGCGCGCGCGGGGGGCGCCCGGGGAGCGCGCGTGAGGGCGCGCGGGGAGCGCGCGCGGGGGGCGCACGGGGAGCGCGCGTGTGAGGGCACACGGGGAGCGCGCCTGAGGGCACACGGGGAGCGCGCGCGTGACGGCAGCACGGACGCCTGGAGAGGCTTTCTTGCTTTTGGAGACGGGAGGTGCGGGCGCTTTTGCCCGCGGGTGAGGCGAGGCCGGGCCTTCCTCTGCGCCGGCGCCCCGCGGGCCGTGTCGGCGGGCGGTTCACGTCGTCTCGGGAAGAGGCCCGCGAGGCGGCAGGTGCTCCGGGGAACCGAGGCTGAGGTGCCCGCTCCGGGGGGACCGCGCCCCCGAGAGCCCGAGGTCTGGGGGCAGCGGCTGCGGCCCTGGGCCCGCCGGCCCAGCGGCAGTGGGCAGGGCGGGACAGCCGCGGGCAGGCCGGGCACCGGGCGGCGGGCGGGCAGGACCCGGGGCGCTGCCGCCCTCAGCTTGCTTTCTCCCGGGCGCTCTGGAAACTTCCAGCAATGGACAACCGGCGCCTAGATACGCTTCTCCTAGACTCAGCAGTGGCCGCGGGCACAGCCGCTTCCTCTCTGTCCGATTCTCTCTCCCTCGCATGCGTGTGTAAGTGCGTGTCTTTCTGAGCATCTCTGTCATCTGTCTGTCTGTATCTGTCCATATCTGTCATCCGTCTTTATCAGTCGTCTGCCATCTGTCTGTCCCCTATCTGTATCGATCACCTACCGGCTATCTGTACCTACTGTCTGTATCTATCCTCTATCATCTCTGTCTGTCTGCACCAGACTTCTGAACAATCCGATAGCAACTTGCAGGCGTTCTGACACCTCACCTCTGAGAGCGACAGGCTGTGTCACCTAATAAGGCCACGCTTCCCCACGACCACGGAAACATGATTGTGCTTGAGAGAGTTACTAACAACTTCCCGATACCATCTGAGAACATGAGCTGCAGGTTTTCACACCTTAAACTGAGACGGTCTTTGTATCTCCGAGTGGACCTGCTCAGAAGACATCAATAACCCGCACACGCATTAGGAAGGCCTCTGGTAAGTGACCAGAATATCAAGTGTCGGCAAGGACGTGCAGAAAGTGAACCCTTGGGCGCCATTGGTGGGAATGTAAACGGTGCAGCCATTTCTGTAGCCGTTTACTATGGAAAACAGTATGGGGGGGTCCTCAAAAAATTGAAAATAGGGCTACTGTATGATACAGTCATCCCACTTCTGGATGTGCAACCACGGGACTGAGATGACAGAGGGGTCTGCGCTCCTCTGTCCGTGCACCTGATCCACAGCGGCCGACATACGGGAATAACCCCAGTGTCCATCGAGGGGTGAACGGAAAAACATTTCCTTCCATTGTTACAAACTCACGATGGGATAGTATCCAGCCATCAAAATGAAGGAGAGTCTGACAGCTGCTGCACACGGATGAACCTTGGGGACATGACGCTGAGTGAAATAAGCCGTCACAGAAGGACAAACGCTGTCTGATTTCACTTATATCAAGTACTTGGAGTAGTCAGACTCATAGAGACAGAAGGTAGAGGGGGTGGGTGCCAGGGGCTGGGGGAGGGGTGAACAGGGAACCGTCATTGTTTAGCCACTCAATCATGCCCGACTCTTTGCGAGCCCATGAACTGCAGCCCATCAGGCTCCTCTGTCCACGGGATTTCCCAGGCAAGAACACTAGAGTGGGTTACCATTTTCTTCTCCAGGGGACCTTCTTGACCCAGGGATGGAACCCGTGTCTCCTGCTTGACAGGCGGATTCTTTACCCTCAAGCCACCTGGGAAGCCCAAGAAGGGAGCATTGAGGGTGAAATTTCAGTTTTGCAGAATGGAAAGTTCTAGAGGTCTTCTGCACACCAGTGTAAACATAGTTACCACTTCTGCACTATACACTTAGAAATGGTGAAGATGGCAGATTTTATGTGCTTTTTAACTACCTGTTTTTGAAAAGCCCACACTGGCATCCAGAGGCCCCCAGCTTTGGACCGTGACACTGCCTCTGACACCTGTCACGGTTCACACTCCTGGTCTCGGTGTCCTCTTCCGTGAAATAGGTACAGAAACCTCTGCCCCAAGCTCACGAAGCTGGTGTGTTGAGAGATCTCAGAGCACACCCGCTCTGGGGAAGTGTGTACATCACAGGCTGGTACCCGGTGACCACGTGCGCCTCCTAACTCCTCCATCAGGGGCACAGGTGTTCTGGGGTGATCTAATTTAGATGAGAGGGCCATTAAGCACCACATGGGATTTTTTCAGACCTCAGAGTCTAGAAAATCCTGATCTTAAAATTTTCAGTAGAGGTGCTGTGAGCATCTTCCAGTCAACTCAGACCCCAGGTGGAGGGGATGTCAGCGTAGCTTCAAATCAAGAGCAGCCCCAGCATTCTGGGAAAACGAAGCACTTGTCTGAAGAAATGGCTTCACCTGGAGCCCCCTGCTGCATCACTCACCAGGGCTGGGTGCTTCTGGGAGCCCCCAGGGCTGCGTCAGACGAGTCCTTCAGGATGCTGAAAGGGGGTGAGCATCCCCCCGAGTCCGCTACAGCCTCAGGGCTCTGAGCAGTCAGACTACCAGAACACGCGGTCCTGACTCCAGGCTGCGGTCTGTCTATCCCCCGCGGAGGTTGTAGAACAGAATCATGGCAAGCCGGCTCTCGTCTTTGTTTCCAGAAGGAGCAAACTAAGCTCACCGTTGTAGACTGCTGGTTCTGTCTCCTTTTGCATTGCTCCCGGGTGGGTCACTGGACGCCTGATAAGCGCTGCTTCCCATCTTCTGTGGATCAAAAAACCAAGGTGAAGTGTATACGGATTTAGAGTCAGCAGAGGTGGCTGTTTTTAGTTAGATGTGGGTGGATATATGCATGCATACATGCCAAGTTGCTTCAGCTCTGTCTGACTCTTTGCGATCCCATGGACTGTAGCCTGCCAGTCTCCTCTGTCCATGGGATTCTCCAGGCAAGAATACTGGGGTGGGTTGCCATTCCCTCCTCCAGGGGATCTTCCCAACCCAGGGGTCAAACCCATGTCTGTTATGTCTCCTGCGTTGGCAGGTGGGTTCTTTAGCACTAGCGCCACCTGGGAAGCCCATATAGGTATATAGAAAGAAAGTGAAGTCGCTCAGTCGTGTCCAGCTCTTTGTGACCCCGTGGACTGTAGCCCACCAGGCTCCTCCGTCCATGGGATTTTTCAGGTAAGAATACTGCTGTGGGTTGCCATTTCCTTCTCATAGACATAGATATATACATAGGTAGCTTTCTCTCTCTCTCTCTACACATACATATCCCTAGGAAGTTGTCTATATGCCGGCCCCTCTCTATATATTGACATATACACCTGTATACCTATATGTGTATGAAATATGAAGAAATATCAGTTCAATTCAGTTGCTCAGTCATGTCCAGCTCTTTGAGACCCAGGGACTGCAGCACACCAGGCCTCCTTGTCCATCACCAGCTACCAGAGTTTACCCACATTCATGTCCATTGAGTCGGTGATGCCATCCAACCATCTCATCCTCTGTCGTCCCCTTCTCCTCCTGTCTTCAATCTTTCCCAGCATCAGGGTCTTTTCAGATGAGTCAGTTCTTTGCATCAGGTGGCCAAAGTATTGGAGTTTCAGCTTCAGCATCAGTCCTTCCAATGAATATTCAGGACTGATTTCCTTTTGGATTGACTGGTTAGATCTCCTTGCAGTCCAAGGGACTCTCAAGAATCTTCTCCAACACCACAGTTCAAAAGCATCAGTTATTCGGCGCTCAGCTTTCTTTATGGTCCAACTCTCACATCCATACATGACTACCAGAAAAACCATAGCTTTGACTAGATGGAGCATTCTTGGCAAAGTAATGTCTCTGCTTTTTAATATGCTGTCTAGGTTGGTCATAAGTTTTCTTCCAAGGAGCACGTGTCTTTTAATTTCATGGCTGCAGTCACCGTCTACAGTGAATTTGGAGATCCCAAAAATAAAGCCTGCCACTGTTTCCCCTTCTATTTGCCATGAACTGATGGGACCAGATGCCATGATCTTCATTTTCTGAATGTTGAGTTTTAAGCCAACTTTTTCACTCTCCTCTTTCACTTTCATCAAGAGGCTCTTTAGTTCTTCTTCGCTTTCTGCCATAAGGGTGGTGTCCTCTGCATATCTGAGGTTATTGATATTTCTCCTGGCAATCTTGATTCCAGCAGGTGCTTCATCCAGCCCAGCGTTTCTCATGGTGTACTCTGCACATAAGTTAAATAAGCAGGGTGACAATATACAGCCTTGAGGTACTCCTTTCATGATTTGGAACCAGTCTGTTGTTCCATGTCCAGTTCTAACTGCTGCTTCCTGACCTGCATATGGATTTCTCAAGAAGCAGGTCAGGTGGTTTGGTATTCCCATTTCTTTAAGAATTTTCCACAGTTTGTCATGATCCACACAGTCAAAGGCTTTGGCATAGTGAATAAAGCAGATGTTTTTCTGGAACTCTCTTGCTTTTTTGATGATCCAATGGATGTTGGCAATTTGATCTCTGGTTCCTCTGCCTTTTCTAAATCCAGCTTGAACATCTGGAAGTTCACGGTTCAAGTACTGTCGAAGCCTGGCTTGGAGACTTTTGAGCATTACTTTGCTAGTGTGTGAGATGAGTACAATTGTGCAGTAGTTTGAGCATTCTTTGGCATTGCCTTTCTTTGGGATTGGAATGAAAACTGACCTTTTCCAGTCCTGTGGCCACTGCTGAGTTTTCCAAATTTGCTGGCATATTGAGTGCAGCACTTTTACAGCATCATCTTTCAGGACTTGAAATAGCTCCACTGGAATTCCATCACCTCCACTAGCTTTGTTCGTAGTGATGCTTCCTAAGGCCCACTTGACTTTGCATTCCAGGACATCTGGCTCTAGGTTGCTGATTATCTGCACTAACTGATAATGGTTGCTGATAGCCATTGTGATTATCTGGGTTGTGAAGATCTTTTCTGTACAGTTCTTCTGTGTATTCTTGCCACCTCTTCTTAATATCTTCTGCTTCTGTTAGATCCATACCATTTCTGTCCTTTATCGAGCCTGTCTTTGCATGAAATGTTCCCTTGGTATCTCTAATTATCTTGAAGAGATCTCTAGTCTTTCCCATTCTGTTGTTTTCCTCTGTTTCTTTGCATTGATCGCTGAGGAAGGCTTTCTTATCTCTCCTTGCTATTCTTTGGAACTCTGCATTTACATGGGTGTATCTTTCCTTTTTATACTGTTCATGGGGTTCTCAAGGCAAGAATACTGAAGTGGCTTGCCATTCCCTTCTCCAGTGGACCACATTCTGTCAGACCTCTCCACCATGACCCGCCCGTCTTGGGTTGCCCCGCAGGCATGGCTTGGTTTCATTGAGTTAGACAAGGCTGTGGTCCTAGTGTGATTAGACTGACTAGTTTTCTGTGAGTATGGTTTCAGTGTGTCTGCCCTCTGATGCCCTCTTGCAGCACCTACCATCTTACTTGGGTTTCTCTTACCTTGGGCGTGGGGTATCTCTTCACGGCTGCTTCAGCAAAGCACAGCTGCTGCTGGAGATCCAACCAGTCCATTCTGAAGGAGATCAGTCCTGGGTGTTCTTTGGAAGGAATGATGCTAAAGCTGAAGCTCCAGTACTTTGGCCACCTCATGTGAAGAGTTGACTCATTGGAAAAGACTCTGATGCTGGGAGGGATTGGGGGCAGGAGGAGAAGGGGATGACAGAGGATGAGATGGCTGGATGGCATCATGGACTCGATGGATGTGAGTCTGAGTGAACTGTGGGAGATGGTGATGGACAGGGAGGCCTGGCATGCTGCGATTCATGGGGTCGCAAGGAGTCGGACACGACTGAGTGACTGAACTGAACTGAACTGATCTTTCCTTTTCTCGTTTGCTTTTCACCTCTCTTCTTTTCACAGCTATTTGTAAGGCCTCCCCAGACAGCCATTTTGCTTTTTTGCCTTTCTTTTCCATGGGGATGGTCTTGATCCCTGTTTCCTGCACAATGTCCAGAACCTCCGTCCATAGTTCTTCAGGCACTCTGTCTATCAGATCTAATTCCTTGAATCTATTTCTCACTTCCACTGTATAATCATAAGGGATTCGATCTAGGTCATACTTGAATGGACTAGTGGTTTTCCCTACTTTCTTCAGTTGAAGTCTGAATTTGGCAATAAGGAGTTCATGGTCTGAGCCACAGTCAGCTCCCAGTCTTATTCTTACTGACTGTATAGAGCTTTCCATGTTTGGCTGCAAAGAATATAATCATCTGATTTCAGTGTTGACCATCTGGTGATGTCCATGTGTAGAGTCTTCTCTTGTGTTGTTGGAAGAGGGCGTTTGCTATGACCAGTGCGTTCTCTTGGCAAAACTCTACTAGCCTTTGCCCTGCTTCATTCTGTACTCCAAGGCCAAATTTGCCTGTTACTCCAGGTGTTTCCTGACTTCCTACTTTGGCATTCCAGTCCCCTGTAATGGAAAGGACGTCTTTTTTGGGTGTTAGTTTTAGAAGTTTGTGTAGGTCTTCATAGAACCGTTGAACTTCAGCTTCCTCAGTGTTACTGGTTGGGGCATAGACTTGGATTACTGTGATATTGAATGGTTTGCCTTGGAGACGAACAGAGATCATTCTGTCGTTTTTGAGATTGCATCCAAGTACTGCATTTCAGACTCTTTTGTTGACCATGATGGCTACTCCATTTCTTCTGAGGGATTCCTGCCCACAGTAGTAGATACAATGGTCATCTGAGTTAAATTCACCCATTCCAGTCCATTTTAGTTCGCTGATTCCTAGAATGTCGACGTTCATTCTTGCCGTCTCCTGTTGGACCACTTCCAATTTGCCTTGATTTATGGACTTCACTGTCACTTTTCACTTTCATGCATTGGAGAAGGAAATGGCAACCCACTCCAGTGTTCTTGCCTGGAGAATCCCAGGGACGGGGGAGCCTGGTGGGCTGCTGTCTATGGGGTTGCACAGAGTCGGACACGACTGAAGTGACTTAGCAGCAGCAGCAGCAGCAGCATGGACCTAACATTCCAGGTTCCTATGCAATATTGCTCTCTATAGCATCGGACTTTACTTCCATCACCAGTCACATCCACAACTGGGTGGTGTTTTCGCTTTGGCTGCGTCTCGTCCTTCTTTCTGGAGTTATTTCTCCACTGATCTCCAGTAGCATACTGGGCACCTACTGACCTGGGGAGTTCCTCTTTCAGTGTCATACGTTTTTGCCTTTTCATGGTGTTCATGGGGTTCTCAGGGCAAGATTACTGAAGTGGTTTGCCATTCCCTTCTCCAGTGGATCACGTTTTGTCAGAACTCTCCACCATGACCCGTCCATCTTGGGTGGCCCTACGTGGCATAGCTCATAGTTTCACTGAATTAGACAAGGCTGTGGTCCATGTGATCAGTTTGATTAGTTTTCTGTGATTGTGCTTTTCATTCTGTCTGCCCTCTGATGGAGAAGGATAAGAGGCTTACGGAAGCTTCCTGATGGGAGAGACTGACTGGGGGGAAACTGGGTCTTGTTCTGATGGGTGGGGCCATGCTCAGAAAGTCTGTAATCCAATTTTCTGTTGATGGGCAGGGCTGTGTTCCCGCCCGGCTATTTACCTGGGGCCAAACTATGGTGGAGGTGATGAAGATGATGGCGACCTCCCTCCAAAGGTCCCATGCACGCACTGCGGCACTCAGTGCCCCCGACCCTGCAGCAGGCCAGTGCCAACCGCGGCCTCTGCTGGAGACTCCTGCACACTCACGGGCAAGTCTGGGTCAGTCTTGTGGGGTCACTGCTCCTTTCTCCTGGGTCCTGGTGCACACAAGTTTCTGTTTGAAGATCTCTCTCTCTTTAGTCGCGAAGTCATGTCTGACTCTTGCCACCCCATGGACTGTAGCCTCCCAGGCTCCTCCGTCCACGGGATTCTCCAGGTAAGAACACTGGAGTGGGTGCCATTTCCTTCTCCAGGGGGTCTTCCCGACCCAGGGATCGAACCTGAGTCTCCCTTATTGCAGGCAGATTCTTTGCTGACTGAGCTGTGAGGGAAGCGCTAGGGAAGTGTATAGATGGAGAGAGACGCAGGTAGGTAGGCACACATAGGCATAACCCACGTCTCTCTCCATGTGTACACTTACATACCTATATCCATAGACATGCGTATATATATATTTTCCCCACTTCCACACTGGCTGCATTTTGTACATATCCTCCAAGTATAAGAACTTCGTGGACGTTTTTGCAGGTAGGATTTTCCCGTAGCCTGCTCTCATTTATTTTCTCCTGCAGGTCACCATCCTTTCTGGGTGTCATACTGGAGAGAATTATCTTCCTCCCACTCAAGATTTCTGGAATATTCCCTCCAGGAGTCTCGCTTCTGTCTGCCTGTCTTTGACTTCTCTGTATCTTTCTCACCTGCATCTCCGTGTGCCTGGATCATTGCTTTGTTCATTTGCTGTGTTAAAGTGTTACGCCTTAAACTGTTTATAACATACATTCATTTATTTGTGTGTTTATGAATATACTTGTTTACCGTTTTAAAGTACCCCATAAGAGTGTCCAGAGAGGGAACAGGCTCACCAGGGTACTCGCCCCGTGTCACAGTTGCCCGGTGTTGAGGGGCCGGTGGACCCCGGGGAAGTGTTGTCCCTGTGAGGATCACCCAAGCTTCCCTCTGGCCCCAGGCCGCACGGGGCTCCTTAGGGGGGAAGCTGGAGATGGGCCTGAGAATGGTCCATGTTCAGACAAGCGTTTAATACAGTGGCCTCGCTTGTATTGCGTTTGAGAGCACAGTCACGGGCATTTCAGAAGTTATAATCCCTATTTTTTATTCTCACAGATTTCAGCTTATTAAAACTTGAAATTTTGTAGAGGCTTTACCAGTAAAAGCATTATTAAAGATTATATTTTAAATAAAAGTCTTCCAGGATGGAGGGGACTTGAAAATAATTCTCGGTGGAGTTGACTGTGCAGGACATTTCTGTTTTGCGCTGTGTGAATGGTCCGGGAGGAGAGTCCAGATGCTCTCATGTGGACAGGATAGGAACCTGTCCAGCGGGCTTAGGAAACCTGGGGGTTTACTCGTTATCTCGTCTCTGCCACCTCTGGGTTTTTCCTGTTATTTAAGGCCCGATAATGATATATGTGTGTGTGTGTGCATTTTATGGATACATAGGCTTTGTTATGAATATGTAGTTTTAAACGGGATAACTTTCATTTAGCTTTCTTTGGTCTTTTAAAATCAAGTTTTAAAAACTCAGAAGAGTTGCATGTGATACAGGAGAAGTAAGCTGCACCACACGCCCAGTTCAGCCTCTCACCTGCACTCGTCCCCCTGGAGCTAATGACGCCTTTCACATCCTTCCAACTTCCCAGTGGAGGTGTGAGCAGAGACCCAGGTACCGACGAGGATGCAGGTAATCACGCACACACCACACACACACGTGCAAGGCTTTCTTTTTGCAGAATTGCACTGCCGAGTGTAGGTGCGTACATACATGAAGGTGTGGGGGGTGTGTGCTCTGTGGTGTGTGCACACGAGTGTGTAGGCGCGTGTGTGCACGCACATGTATGTGTGCTGTGTGCACGCATGAGCGTGTAGGCATGTGGCACGCACGTGTGTGTGGTGTGCATACACACTTGTACACAGAAGTGAAGAGTGATTCCGGCGCACCTCCAGAGCGCGGCTGGGGTGGTGGACGTGGGCGGAGGCTCCGCGGAGGCTCGGGGGGCGCGTCCCTGAGAGGAGCGGGAGCGTGGCGGGGAGAGTGAGACGGGGCTCGGGTCTGGGCTCCGACTCTTGTGGCGGTGGCGGGCTGAATGTCCGGTCCCTGGCTGGGCCGCTGGGCTCCTGGCCGGTCTGCGGTTGAGCGTTGGCGCCACCTATTGGCCAGAGGCTCCCCTCCCAGAGCCAGGCAGGGCCAGGGGCCCAGGTTTGGAGGGGGAGCTGCCCTGCAATACAGAAGCATTTTAAAGCCTGCTATCCACGCAGGCTTTGTTTTCTGCTTTTGTTCTGATAAAAGTTACGTATCATCACTGCAGACAATTTGGAAAAAATACGAATGTAAAAAGAGGAGGGCCATCACCCACAGGGACACCTGCCAAATTCGACTGGAAACGTCGGTGTGTCTTCCTCAGGATCTGGTCCTAACACGTGTGAATGAGTGTGAAGGGCTTTGTCTACAGTTTGCTCTGCCCTGTTTGTCAGCTAGGCCTTCCCTGGTGGCTCAGATGGCAAAGGGTCCGCCTGCCCTGCGGGAGGCCCGGGCTCCATCCCTGGGTGGGGGAGATCCCCTGGAGGAGGAGAGCCTACCCACTCCAGTGTCCCTGGGCTTCCCTGGTGGCTTAGCTGGTAAAGAATCTGCCTGCAGTGTGGGAGACCTGGGTTCGATTCCCGGGTTGGGAAGATCTCCTGGAGAAGGGAAAGGCTACCCACTCCAGTATTCTGGCCTGGAGGATCCCATGGACCGTAGGGTAGCCAAGAATCGGACAGGACTGAGCGACGTTCACTTCACTTGTTTGTCAGTTAAAAAGGAAATCTCTCACTTTGCACTGAAAATGCTACCTTTTATCCTTTTGTCCAACTTTTCATACTTTTAGGGGAGATTCTAGCTGATGCCTGTAGAGCTGCTGAGGCAGGATCGTCCTCTTCAGGCCGATCATTGATAAGCGACTTGTAAGGACACAGATGCTGACATCGTCACATATCTCTGCAGGAACAGGAGGAGAACGGGGCTCGGCACCTGCTCTGCGGTGGCCTGGGGCCCTGGCCATGTGGCTCTGTTGCTCACACTTGCACTGTCTGTCCCCGTGACTTGGTGGGGTTGGTGGTGGACATATCCGAGTTGACTCCGGCCACTCCAGAGCCGGCGGGAGGGCTGGAGGAGTGAGAAAGCCCAGTGGGTCAGAAGACGGCTCTCGAGGTCCGACCCGGGCCGTAGGCTTGCAGAGGGTTTTGCTGTTAAGCTGGAGGTGATCCCACGATTGGACTGTTTACTTGTCACGAGTGTTCAAACCTGTGCTCCTGGCCCCTGATTTATTTATAATCTGGACCCCGGGGCCCAGCGCCTGGGGAGGAAGGATGGGGTTTGCCTTCCCCACACCCCGCGTCCTCAGCTCGCTCTGGGAGCGTGGGTCTGGCTGCCGCTGGGGTCCAGCGTCTGGGCGGGAACTGCAGGCTCGGCACAGGCCCCTTCATTCTGGACTCACAGCCAGGCTGGTTAAATCTCGGCACTCAGTTTCTCTAAAAGTGAGATCTCTCCAGTTGCCACCAGATGTCAGTAAAATCCCTCCTAAAATAAACGTGCGGCGGGCAGGTGGATGAGAAGCCGCGGGGACGCACCAGCTGGTGACACGCTTCGCTCTATCGTCTCCCCGCCACGGCTCCTCCCGTCCTGGGGGTGCAGTTCGTGTTTTTCCCTGGCTCCCCACTCCCTGCCCTGACCTTTCGCAGCACTATTCTGGGGAGTCAACTGTGAGGGGTCGGAGTAGGGCTGACCCAGAGACCAGCCAGCAGGACAGTGACTGTGGCGAGGGCTCCTGAGGCCACTCCTGGGGGGACGTGTGGCCCCAGGCTGGGGCCTCCGTGTGTTCCACCCAGGAGCAGCCGGTGGGCCTGGGTGCGGGCGCCAAGGACAGGGGTGGCCGGGGCCAGTGCAACAGCTCTGGCCGCCCTTCACTGCTGAGCAAACACCCTGGGGACGTCGCCGGCAGCAAAAGCCGCAGGAGCGCAGGTCACCCACTGCGCCAGGCCGGCTCTGCTGCGTGCCCTTCGCGCCTGGGGACAGCGGAGGTGACTGTGGCTGGCATGCTCTCGGGTTGCCCTCGGACCTTGCTGGGTCCGGTTTCAGGCACCGAGTTGGAAGCTGGCGGAGGCGGGGAGTGGCGGGTGGGAGGTGATGAATCCATGTGACCCGCACTGACGTCCTGGGGCTGATTCACCTCAGCCTGAGCTGGTGTGGACGAAGCAGCATCTCGGGTCCTCAGTCCAGGGGGCCGCTTCCTCTGCCTGCTCCAGACCTTGGCTTCCTGTGCCCACATCTGCGTGACTTGAAAGCTCACACACACAACTGTCTCACGCCTTTGCTGCTTTTCCGGTGGATACAGATGCACGCTGATGCGGACAGCCGACTCACTGGAAAAGACCCTGACGCTGGGAAAGACTGAGGGCAGGAGGAGAAGGGGACGACGGAGGATGGGATGGCTGGATGGCATCACCGACTCGATGGACTTCAGCTTGAGTAAGCTCCGGGAGATGGTGACGGACAGGGAGGCCTTGCGTGCGGCACTCCATGGGGTCGCAGAGAGTCCTTCACCACTTAGTGGCTGCGCAGCAGCAGCACGGAGATTTAAGTGCTACACAATGCTTATTACAGATCCAGGCTCTCTTCTGAAAGCTTGAAACAACTTTCTAAACTCTCACACTGGCACTTTATGGCTTGTTGGAGTCAGTTGAATGTTACTGTAGAACGTTTAAGATACTTAGATTCTCAGAGGTCTTGAATATCTTGCGTGTTTCTTGTAATACTTGTCTTGGAGCACCTTGGCTTGCTGTGAGGTTACCATGGTGAACCCTAATTCAGCTTGGATGGCCCCTCAGCAGTGCGGTGATGTGTTGCTGGGGGCGGCGAGGGGTTATCCATGGGGAGCCACCGCCGTCACTTGAGGGACACTGGACAAGCGTCACAACTCGTCACAGCTGCTGCTACAAGGGGATGGCATTACCCAACTGACAGTGTGGTAGGAGATTTAAATGCGATTCTGTAAGAAAAGTGCCCAGGGGGACACCTAGATGGAGCAATAAATGCTAGCAACTAACTAGTGATGGCTCAGCTTTAGGAAAATGCAGGACCTAAGACCTGACTCAGGGATGTCCCTGGCTGTCCGGTGGCTAGGACTCTGAGCTCCCAATTCAGGGGGTGCGTTCCATCCCTGGTCAGAGAGCGAGATCACACATGCCACAGCTAAGGACTCGTGTGCTGTAACTGAGGCCTGGTGCGGCCAGATAGGTTTTCTTCAGTTCAGTTGCTCAGTTGTGTCCAACTCTTTGCGACCCCATGGACTGCCACATGCCAGGCTTCCCTGTCCATCACCAACTCCTGGAGTTTGCTCAAACCCATGTCCATCCAGTCAGTGATGCCATCCAACCGTCTCATCCTCCGTCGTCCCCTTCTCCTCTCGCCTTCAGTCTTTCCCAGCATCAGGGTCTTTGCCAATGAGTCAGCTCTTCGTATCAGGTGGCCAAAGTACTGGAGCTTCAGCTTCAGTCCTTCCAGTGAGTGTTCAGGGTTGTTCTCCTTCAGAATGGACTGGTTGGATCTTTTTGCAGTCCAAGGGACTCTCAAGAGTCTTCTCCAATGCCACAGTTCAAAAGCATCAGTTTTTTGGCGCTCAGCCTTCCTTATGGTCAAACTTTCACTCACATCCATAACATGACTTCGACTGGAAAAAATCATAGCCTTGACTAGACGGACCTTTGTTGGGAAAGTGATGTCTCTGCTTTTTAATATGCTGTCTAGGTTGGTCATAACTTTTCTTCCAAGGAGTAAGCATCTTTTAATTTCATGTCACCATCTGCAGTGATTTTGGAGCCCCCAAAATAAAGTCTCACTGTTTCCATTGTCTCCCCATCTATTTATATATTTCCCCATTTATATATTTAAAAAAATCTGATTCTGACTCTTGAGTTCTCTCCAGTATTCTTGCCTGGAGAATTTCACGGACAGGGGAGCCTGGGGAAGGGGGGTGGTTACAATCCATGGGATCACCAAGAGTAGGATTTGGCTGAAAAGGTGGTGATGTGGGAGGGTTTAGAGGAGGCAGGGATGACTTCTGTCCCCTGCTGGAGGCGGGGAGGCTCCAGGGGTGCAGAAGGCTGAGTGGGGTCTGAGGACCCACTAGCCCCTGGCATCCCCAGCTGCCCATTTAGCATCCAGGTCAGGCAGCTCCTGAGGCCAGGGCCTTGCTCATTGCTGCCCAGGTCCAGGAGAGCAAACTTGGGGAGATGCCCCGTTCTGTCCAGACAGGAGATGGGAGGGGGGCGTGGAGCTGCCCACCCTGATACCCAGAGCTGCTGCCTGGAGCGCCCAGCGCCCACTGTGGGGAAGCAGTGGTGGGCCCTCCCCACGGTCTCGGCTTCCCCTCCGGCAGTGGCTGCGGGACAGCTCGCTGTGCCCAGGGCTGAGGTCTGCTCCTGATGGCTTCCAGGGGCCAGGCTGTCCCTCCCCAGGTGCCAGCCCAGTGCTTGCTCCTGTGCCCCGGCCCCTGCCCGAGGCCCAGGCAGACCTCCTACTGTGGCCCCCCACCCCCCGCTGCCAGTGCAGCCCGCAGGCCTGAGGGTGGCCTGTGTCTCAGGGAACATGGCCCCCTGCCTGGGTCCTGCTGCTGGTGGTTGGCGTCCTGGCTGAGCGAAGGGCCCAAGCACAGCCCGTAGGGTGGGGCCCAGCGGGGGTCATGCGGTATTTTTTCCTGAGTCACAACGCATCAGATACCGCCTGCCTTCTCATGGCGCTGGAGGCTCTCCGCAAGGTCAGCTGACATGCAACAGGGAGGCGTGTCCAGTCACTCAGCCGTGTCCAGCTCTGTGCGACCCCGTGGACTGTAGCTGCCAGGCTCCCCTGTCCCTGGGATTCTGCAGGCCAGAGCACTGCAGTGGGGTGCCTTTCCTCCTTGGGGGGGTCTTCCTGACCCCAGCATGGGGTCTGCATCTCTTGCGTCTGCTGCGCCGACAGGCGGGTGCTTTACCACTGTGCCCCCTGCGAAGCCTTCCCAGCTGAGCTCTCTGGAAACCCCCAGACTTTTCAAGGATCCCAATTTGGGAGGAATGGAGCGCATATCACCACTCAGCATTTCTTCCCTGTGTTTTGGATCCAGTGCAGAGAGGGATTTGTGAGTGTCTGCAGCGCCCCAGCCCCAGGACACAAAGGCCACCGTCAGGGCGAGGGCAGGAGCTCCAGGTTGGAGGGGTGAGTGTCGGATGAGGGGTGCACGGGCCGAGGGGGCCCCGGTGGGACTGCCTTCCTGTCGTCGTTTTTCCAAATCACGCCGAGTTTTTGAGGACCCGCTCTGTACTTGGGGAGACTTACCTGAGAGCGGGTTGTGTTGCCCTTTCCTTCCCTCTGTAAATCATATTGTGATTTAGATGAACTCTGAGACTGCGTCATTTGCAGAAGGAAGCACGTTATTAATGATTCTTTTTGTGTAAAGAACGCTCATCTCCTGATAGTCCTGCTTCTGAGTTTACATTTCTGGCGCCTGGGTGTTCACTCTGATATCACAGCCTCCCCACGCCGTGCAGACATCCTCACGAAGCGCAGTGTCTTCTGTCTCTCAACATGTAAACACGCAGCGCGCGGGGACTGGAGCCAGGCGAACAATGGAGCTAGGAAGTGAGGCAGGCGCTGGCTCTCAGCTCGGGGTGTTTCTCATTATAAGTTAAACTGTTGAAAATGATGGCTTAATAGGCACTACCTGGGATGTGGGTGAGATAATGAGGATGAAAGGCTGCGCTTCTGCATTTCCTGGCTTCTTTGTGTTGAAATTAGTAAATGCATAATCATGGCAAAATGGTTTTCTGAATTTAATTTTCACTCCTTCTACGCCCTCTGCCCGAGAGATAAACGGAGAAGAGGTGCCTTCTTAAGAGCTTTGTTCTAAAGCTGCCTGGGCAGCTCTCGGGGCCCCGCTGCTCTGGGGAGGGATGGGGTCTGAAGACAGATGGATACGAGGTCCGGCTCAGGTTGGGGGGTGAAGGCCCAGGGCGGTGGGCGCTCGGCTGGAGGCTGAGGGCATGGAGTAGGCGCTGAGTCCACCACGAGGTGGAGCCCTGGGGGCAGGAGACTCGGGAGAGTTACAGGCAGGTGGGCGGTGAGCAGAACGGCAGGGAAAGGGGTGCCCGCCTCCAGACCCTCCCCTGAGGCCGCCTCTCCGTCGGCCAGGCCCTCCCGGGCACGTGGAGTCTGCGTCAGGGTGACTCGGGTTTAAAGGAGAGCGGGGTTCAGCAGCAGCAGAGTGCAAAGCCACTGACGTGCCCACTGATTTGACTGGATTGGCCGGGTTCAGGGCCCGGGTTCAGTCCCTGGTGGGGGAACTGAGATCCCGCAAGCAGCGCTGCCTGAAAAAAACACAACAAAACCCAAAACAATTGTCCGGGGTCTGACTCAGCCTGTGCTCACCTTCAGTGCCTTCAGGGGAGCAGCTCTGGCGGCTTTCGCGGGGCGGGTCACGTCCGGAAGGTGCCCGTCTGCCCCCAGCAGTGATGGCCATCAGGGACTCCCGCAAGGATTCAGTGAAACAGCACACGCAGCAGTTCTAGCCCGTGGGACCCCTCCGCAGGCCGGCCGCATTCTCAGGGCTGGGCACCCTGGCTGGAGGGGTGTCTGGCTCAGCCAGGGGCACAGGCGTGCCTGGCATTTACGGAGGCGGCTTGACCAGCCCAGGCAGCATCACAGGGAGCTGCCCCACGGCTGGCCCTGCTCTGCAGGCCTTCTGAGCAGAGCAGAAGAATATGAGCGCATCCTGGGGGCAGGTCCTCATCTGGGTCCCACAGGGGACTTTGTTTAGTGACCACAGCCCAGCCCTCCACCGCCTAGGCCTTTGGACTTCACGTGGGCCCTCATGGAAAGGTTGTCCTTGGTGTCATCATACCGGCTGGCTCCCAGGATGTGGCGGTGGGCACAGAGGTCTCCGTGCACAGGGAAGCCAAGTGCATTAAACAGGGAGGGCTTCCCGGGCGGCTCCGCGGTAAGCAATCCACCTGCCAAGGTGGGAGGCTCGGGCTTGATCCCTCGGTGGGGTAGGTCCCCTGGGGAAGGGCGTGGCAACCCACTCCAGGATTCTGGCCTGGAGAATCCCAGGGACAGAGGAGCCTGGCGGGCTACGGTCCACGGGGTCACAGAGGGTCGGGCACGACTGAGTGACTGAATGTGTAAGTGGTTCAGTTGTGCCTGACTCTTTGCGACCCCATGGACTGTGGCCTGCCAGGCTCCTCTGTCCTTGGGATTCTCCAGGCCAGAAGGGTTGCCACGCCCTCCTCCAGGGATCTTCCTGACCCCGGGGTTGACCCCGCATCCTTCTGTCTCCTTTACCACTAGTTGCCACCGCAACAGTAAACAGGAAACTCTCACCGCGTGATTGCCTAGTCAAGTCCTGCAGCGTAGCCTGTGCGTAAGCTTTTGCGGAACAATGAATTTAAAAGAAAGGTCATCTACATGTAATAGCCCCCCTGCTTCCCTTCTTTCTTGCTTCCTGCTGTAGGGAAAAGAAGACAACTATGAGGAACTTCTTGGATTCTATGCACCTGACTCCTCAAACTTTGCGTTAATATACATTTTTCTTTATATTCAATTTCTGTGACAGACAAATTGCATGCCCTTAATTGAGTTAACACAGATTCGACCTGAAAGGAAACGAGAATGAACATCTGGGATGTTTCCTGAAAGCTTCCTTATTGCCTGGAGTGCTCGGAAAAAAATTCCTCTTCCTCAACGACACCAGTTACAGACATATCAGAGTTGATACCGGCAGCGTCTTTCCAGGGCGGGGGTGATCACGATGGCTTCTGATCCTATTATTTCAGAACTCAGAAGCCAAGTATTTAAAAGCAGGACTGGTTTCAGGGAGCCACCTGGAGCTGGAGGGGCAGATGGAGTCTGGTGAGCGGGGAGCTGACCGATCCTAGAGGGTGGCCAAGAGCCTGATGCATCTGCCTGCCAGGGGAGGCACGGGGCTCTCAGGGACTCTCGGCTGGGGGACACACCTCCCCTGCCCCTCCCAGCCCCTTGCTTCAGTTCTTCATCTTGTTTGCAGATGACGCTTGCCCATCTCCAAGGTTGTGTCTGGTGCTGAGAGCCCAGGTGCCAGTCAGCAGCCGAGCCACTAAGTAAACGATTCCCTCAGAGAAGCAGGACCTGTGTCCCCAGGCCGCACCTGCTGGTCTGGGCTGCACCCGAGAAAGCTCCCTTCTGTGCCCACACTTGCGGGTCTCCAGGCGTTCGAGGGCAGGGCGCCCTCCGTCTCTTTGGCTGCCTCCCCATCTTTCTTCTGTGTTTCTGCTCCTTCACGCCCATCCCTTCGTCCCGCTATGAGACACGGGTGGCTTCTTCAAGGCGCTGGTCCTCAAGTGAGTTCTGCAGGCCAGCAGGGGTAGCGGCACCGGGGACCTTAGAAATGCAGGTTGACTCCACTTAGACTCGCTGAACCTGAAGAGGGTGTGGGCTGAGCTCAGGCTCTCCAGGTGGTGCTGGAAGCTCCAGAACCACTTGTCTGATGCACGTGGGTCAGGAGGGACCAGAAATGCCACCGTCTCAGGGTGCAGGGTGGGGCTCAGGAGGGCTGCTCACTGTAGGACCAGCCCTCACTCATGGGAGCCCGCGTAGGACCACCCCCCATGGGAGCCTGCACACCCTCTGTGCAGGAAGCATGTTTAGTATCAATCTTAGAAAACATGCTCTGGGAGACCTGCTTCCCGCTACCAAGGACCTCTGGTGGGCAGCCGTGGGGCCTTCCTTCACGAGGCTGGAATTACCCTTCGTCCTCATTGGAAAATTGCACTTTCCATTTTTCTGGAGGTGGCGAGGTTGAGTGGAGTCAGTGACTGTGAAGCGTGCGCCAGACCTCTGCATTCGTGAGTTAGGGGGAGAGGCGGGACGTTTCATCCCAAGGAAAGTGGGATAAATACTCCATGCAGGTTGTAAGTGGTCCCTGAGCGGATCACAGCTGTGCCCTCTCCTCGCAGGTGTAAGGGGGTGTCTCCAAATCCCCGAGTGGAAGTTTGACCAATGATTCCTGTGCCGTGACACATGAGTGAGGGAATCCAGGTCCCTAACAAAGGGGAAGATCCGTGTGCTCGCCTCTGGTTCTCTAGGCGGCTCATTGGATAAGTGGTCTCTGTGGTCTCTGTGTGGGGCTTCCCTCATAGCCCAGTTGGTAAAGAATCTGCCTGCAATGCAGGAGACCTCGGTTCGATTCCTGTGTCGGGAAGATCCGCTGGAGAAGGGATAGACTACCCACTCCAATATTCTTGGGCTTCCCTGGTGACTCAGCTGGTGAGGAATCTGCCTGCATGTGCTCGGCAGACCCGCTGCCAGTGTGGGAACAATTCCAGGGCAAGACGGGGTCCATCCCAGAGTCCTGAAGGAAGCGGCAAGAGAACAAGCAAGCAAACAAACAAGAATCCGCCCGCAACGCGGGAGACCCGGGTTCCGTCCCTGGGTGGGGAGGCTCGCCTGGAGAAGGGAGAGGCTGCCGACTCCAGTGTTCTGGCCTGGAGAATTCCATGGGGTCACAAAGAGTGGTCTCTGTGAATCGAGGGCACTTCAGTGGACAGACGGGTTCCTCTCTTACCTGCCTCCTTGGCACGCACCAACCCCTCCCCACGCCCTGCCATCTGCTGGGTCATCTTCCCCACAAGCACAGTGAGAAAGCAAAACTGTAGCCACCGAGCTTCCTGATGATGGAGGCTGGTCTGGATAACAGGGGCTTGGGAGCACTCTGCCAGAAAGTCGTCTTAAAGATGTTCATTGTGTTCTAATCCGTACAAGTACATGGATCCCAATCTCCTAACCTTGGATGGCCATGTACACACAGCTCTATTTAAAACATGACCAACAGCATAGGGAATCCTGCTCAAACCTTTGCAACAACCCAAATGGGAAAAGAATTTGAAAAAGAATAGATGCGTGTATTATATATATCTGAATCACTTTGCTGTACCCCTGAAACTACACTCCAGTGTAAAATAAAACCCTTCACAGACCTTGACTGCAGCGTGATGCTGGTCTTGGCAGTGCTCGGATGAGGTCTGATCCTTCATCCTAGCGCCGCTTCTCAAGAGGGTCCCTGGCTCCTCGGGGAGTCCCCCCACCTTCCTCATCCTTCCCTCACCACGGGGCAGCGTTAGTTTCTGCCTTCTTCCCCGTCCCTTGGGGGTTTGCTAGAATGTGGTTCACATGAGGCTCTGTGACCTGCTCCGTCTCCCCGGACACTGTCAAGCACAAGGAGAGAGGCCCAAGAGCCGGGCGCGGCGCCACGCCGGGCTGCCGGCTGCGGGAGGGTGGGAACGAGTGCCCCCGTGGGTCGCGTCCCTGGCGGGACAGCCAGGCCCGGACGGCGGAGTCGCTGCTTCCTCTCCTCCTCTTCCTCGTTCCATGGGAGAGGCACCCTGGGGGTCTCTGTGCTGTGGAGCATGGAGCGGAGCGGCCACGGCTCCGTGCCCTGTGGTCCCGCTGCCCCCGGGAGGGCTGGGACCCAGGACAGCAGGCCGCCATCCTGTGCCTGGCTCACAGGAGTGCGGCTCCGCACCCCAGGAGGAGGCGGGAGCTCAGCCCGGCAGCTGGCCTAGGTGATTTTTCTTCCATCGGAGGGACTGTCAGCACTCACGGTCCTGGGAGAGAGTCTTTCTCCCTGTCACGGGTGAGATAAACTCCCCCCAACGCTGCGGGTGGCCAAGCTGCCAACTCCACATCTGCATTTCGTAGTTACAAATCAAAGATGTTGCCAGAACGCTCTGGTTCGGTTTGGGAAGGTAAATTGTAGTCATTATACTGGGGCACAGAAAGGCATACTAAATCTGAGGAGCAACACGCTGCCAAGACTGGGGTCAGCCCTCCAGGGGTGACCGAGCGCGGCGTATTTGCAAACGGGTCCGTCTTCCTCCAGATGATGGTGCTGGCTTTAACCAGCTTGCTGTTGGTAGGGAGCTACTATTGGTAGGAGCATCTCACGGATGGGGGGAGCTGCAACACCATCTCTAAACGTCGAAGACCACAGAAGGTCCTCCAGGTCTTGCTGGGGATGCTATCGAGGGTCGCCAAGGCTTGGCCAGAGGAAGTGCAGTCTTCACGAGGCCCCGCGGTCAGGCTGGCGGTCGATACCGGGACAAAGGAGCCCCAAGCGGGGCTTTGTCTGCTTACTGTTCAATAAAAGTGCTTTGCTGGGAGAAGACAGTGCAGCCCTCAGTTTTGAGGGCTTGATATATATGGATATTAAACTCGTCATCAGAACTGAGTGCCCACCGCTTCTGTCTCCTTTGAGAGCTGGGCAGGGTAATTGGAAAGCCGCGGCGGTCCTTGTGCTGAAGCAGCATAAATCTCCGGGGGGTGACGGGCTGACAATGGGCACCCTCCTTCGCTATCAGGGTGGCCCTTGTCTGAACTATTTATTAACCAAGATGTGAATGGGCCAATGAAGGGCCAATTTATATGTAACCACAGGAGATGTATTGCGACTGCCTTAAACATCGATTTCCTTCCTGGGTTTGTTCTTGGTGGGGTATAGACGCGCAGAAGTGCAATAATGCAGGTCCATCCTTATCAGATCTTGGATATTTCCCCAGACTGTCTGCAGCCATTAACCTTGCATATTATCTGACTTTGGTGATTAGTACCGGGCACATAAACCCGTATTGATGGCCGGTCTTGGTGGAGAATAGTCTGCTGAGTTATTGGGGGCTGGATTTTGCTGACTCTGTGATACAAACGATAGCATTAAGCTGGTGCTGTGAGATCGCTCATTTGTCATTTCTAGGAGTGCGGTGTGGCCACGCGGGGCTGGGCTACTAGGAGAAGCTTGTTGAGAAGCGTCAATCCCAACTCACTGCCCTGCCCAAGGCTGCGCTGGGGCAGCCACACCCACTGACTCTGGTGAAGACGAAGCCCTGTGCTCTCATTTTCTCATCCTCACTCTGCTACTGCTGTGTTCAGTCGCTCAGTCGTGTCCGACTCTTTGCGACCCCATGGGCTGCAGCACGCCAGGCCTCCCTGTCCATCACCAATTCCCGGAGCTTGCTCAAACTCATGTCCATTGAGTCAGTGATGCCATCCAACCATCTCATCCTCTGTCCTCCCCTTCTCCTCCTGCCCTCAATCTTTCCCAGCATCAGGGTCTTTTCCAATGAGTCAGTTCTTCGCATCAGGTGGCCAAAGTATTGAAGTTTCAGCTTCAGCATCAGTCTTTTCAATGAATATTCAGGGTTGATATCCTTCAGGATTGACTATTTTGATTTCCTTGCAGTCCAAGGGACTCTCAAGAGTCTTCTCCAACACCACAGTTCAAAAGCATCAGTCCTTTGGCACTCAGCCTTCTTTATGGTTCAGCTTTCACATCCATACATGTCTCCTGGAAAAACCATAGCTCTGACTATAGACGCTATACAGTAACAGAGTGTGGCCCTTTAAAGAATTGGACCATGCATCCATGTGGATAAGAGTTCAAAGGCATCGATTCTTTGGTGCTCAGCCATCGTTATGGTCCAACTCTCACATCCATACATGATTACTGGAAAAACCATAGCTTTGGCGATACAAATCTTCATTGGCAAAGTAATGTCTCTGCTTTTTCATATGCTGTCTCTGTTGGCCACAGCTCTTCTTCCAAGGAGCTCATGTCTTTTAACGTCATGGCTGCAGTCACTGTCCACAGTGATTCTGGAGCCAAGAAAATGAAGTCTGCCATTGCTGGCATTGTTTGCCCATCTCCGGGCCATGACGTGATGGGGCCGGAGGCCATGGTCTTAGTTTTTCGCCTCTGCTCATCCTGCTCTATCTGCTGTCTCCGCCGGGCAGACTAGTGGGGTCGCACCGTGGCCAAGCGCACTCAGACTCGGGCCTCCTGCCCCAGCGATGACACTCTGAGCGGCCGAGCCCCACATAGTCCTCCTTAGCACCCAGCAGCTTGGGTCTCCAGACCCCATAGAAAGTGGGCTCCCTGAGGTTGCTCATAGAAGGCAGCCTCGAACAGGGGCATCTCCCCTAAAAGACACAGGAGCCCACGTCCTCACAGTGTGGGGTGATGTTGAGCCCGTTCATTATGTGTGTGTGTGCCCAGTCATGTCCGACTCTTTGCCACCAGAGGGACTATAGCTTGCCAGGCTCCTCTGTCGGTGGGATTCTCCAGACAAGAATACTGGAGCGGGTTGCCATTTCCTTCTCTAGGGGACCTTCCCAGCCCAGAGATCAAACCCCTGTGTCCTGCGTCTCCTGTCTTGGCAGGCAGATTCTTTACCGCCAGCGCCGCCGGGGAGGCCGCTGGTCATTAGGATCAGGACCCAAGTCCCAACCTGCAAATGCCGTGGGTGAAGCCAACTTGAAGTTACGGCATTTTAAAAGCTGGGAGGGGCTGGAATGGCTGTCTTGCCCAGAAAACCATGATGTCAGCACGTGGCTGGTGGGTCCACTAGAATGGCATCAGGTCTACACATTTTGAGCCCATCCCTTCCCGTCGCCTGTCATCTGAAGATGCTAAAGGCAGCAAGTTGAGTGCCTACAAGCCTTGTTCAAGGGTTGGGTTTGCCCAGATGGCCGGCTCCTCCCTGCACCATGCCCGTGAGGCCACCCGTGAGCAGTGCTCGAACCTGGGGCAAGTGGCCGGGCTCATCCCCACAGGCAGTGAGGGAGAAAGCACCTCCATTAAGGGATATTTCATTCTGAGATATTTTCAGTTGAAATAGGCATTAATTGTGCTGCATACGGCACTAATAAACTCCTAAGTATGAAAGATAGCAACACATAAATGAAATAAAATTATCTGGGCATGGTGTGACGCTTCTGAAGAAGTTAACAATGGTCATAGTTTGGTTTTTTATTTTACTAAGGTGGATTCTTAACCAGGGAAGTGCCGCATAGTTCGGCATTTTAAACTTTGGCTTGGACAGCCACGCTGGGTCTCTTTTTGAAGTCAGAAGCCTTCCGTGGATTGAAATCGTGTCTCTTTAATGTCCTGGATATGGGAGCTCAGCTGAGTCGCCTTGGTTAGCCTCTCTGGTCCTCAGTTTCCTACTGACCCCGGGGAACTGAGCCCCCGAGGTTCTGACGGCTCCAGGAGGTACCTGCCGTTGTAAGCACGGCCACGGTGTGCTGTCTGTGAAGTGCGAGGTGAGTGGCGGGCCTTCCCCTTTGCCTTCTCATTCTAGAATTCTGAGATCCAGACCACAGGTGAGAGCTGGGCTAGGCTGGATTCCAAGATGGTGCCCAGAGACAGATGGAGGGAGGGGAGGACTCTGAGCTGGGTCCTCCGGGGCGGGGGCGGGGGCTTCTGCGGTGTGAGGAGGGCCCCCGTGTCTGGGGGGTGTCCCCCGCCATGGTGGTCCTTGCATGGGAGGGGCCCCGGGCCGCAGAGGAGGAGCGCCTCAGAGAGCTGCCCCGCGGCTCCTGGCCGTGGCTCAGGCAGAGGCCCGGGCCCGGGTGCTCCGCTCGGGCGCTCGGGAGCCATCTGCATCTTCAGGCCTGCCCGGGTCTCTCCTTCCAGCCTGGGAGGAAAGCTCGGGCGGTGACTTCTGACCACCTCGATGACGGAGGGAACGGTCAGGCTGACCGCCTCTCCCGAGACCCTCCGGCTCCTGCCCGCGAAGCAGCAGCGGGCGGGCGCGCCTTCCCCCAGGCGGGCGCGGCATCCGGGCCGGCGGGCACTGAGGTCCCGTGCAGTTGCAGAGCGGACCGGGCGACGCCTTCCTGACCTCCCACAGGCGAGAGCCAACCTCGCTCCACTGAGCAAGAAACGGGCCTGGGCCTCCTCAGCCTCTGCTGAGAAGCTGCCGTCAGAGCCTCCGCTTCCTCTTCCGAGCCTGAGACGGTGACCTCAGCGCCAGCCCAGAAATCCCGACTTTCCGGCTCGCGTCTCCTCCAGCCGCCCCGCCGCCCACGAAGTACCTGTGCGCCCCTCCGCTTCGGGAGGCCCCGCGTTTTTGCAGACGTGGGGCTTTCTGCCTGCCTCCTCCCCCTCGGTACCGGGTGAGGCGCTTGGCAACGCGCCGCCTGTTTCGGCCCAGTGGGCGCAGAGGCAGCCGCCGCTCCCCAGCCTCCGCGTCTTCCCTCCGGCAACGGCGCCTCGTACTCGCCTGCTCCGCGCCACGATCCCTCTTGCCCAGACTCACTTAGGGTGAGAGGTTGTTTTTTGTTTGCACTTCAATCGGTCCCCAGGGGTTGAAAATTTCTGGAAGTGCAGGAGGTGGATAGTGTTTCCAATTTGCTGTTTAATAGTATCTGTATTTGCACCAAACTGCTCAAGGCCGCAGGTAAAGCGCGGAGGGCCAATCGCACAGGAGTGTTTCTCTGAGGGAGCCTGGTCCCTGGCGATGTGTGGCCTGGAGTTGCTCTCCCATCCTCTCCTGAACTGCAAGCTGGCTGAAGACTGGGTTTGCCCAGGGAGCCTCAGATGCACCGTCAGACCCGTGGGGGAACTCCTCCGGCTGTGTCTCCCTCCGTGAGACTCTGAGCCTGGGGCCTGCGCCGCGGTCCTGCTGCATTTCTGGGCTTTATGTTCTGGAATTGTCTTCAGTGTGGGCTTACCAGCACCAAGAACTTAATTTCCTTATGATTGGTTGTTCTTTAGTTGCCAAGTCGTGTTTGACTCTTTGCAACCCCATTGACTGCAGCATGCCAGGCCTCCCTGTCCTTCACCATCTCCCGGAGTTTGCTGAAGTTCATATCTATTGAATTGGTGATGCCATCCAACCATCTCGTCCTCTGTCGTCCCCTTCTCCTCCTGCCTTCTGTCTTTCCCAGCCTCAGGGTCTTTTCCAATGAGTTGGCCCTTCATATCAGGTGGTCAAAGTTTTGGAGCTTCAGCTTCAGCATCAGTGCTTCCAATGAATATTCAGGGTTGATTTCCTAAAGGATCAACTGCTTTCATCTCCTTGGTGTCCAAAGGACTCTCAAGACAGCATAATCCTTTGGTGCTCAGCCTTCTTTTTGGTCCAACTCTCACGTCCATACATGACTACTAGAAAAACCGTAGCTTTGACTAAATACACAGAACATAAAAGTTTAAGGAAAAGTTTCTTAACCGTTTCGCAGTGTACATTTCGGTTGCATTTAGTGCATTCTCAGAGCGGTGCCATCATCGCCAGAATGTCTCCACCCCCCCAAATGGAAACTCGCTCACGTGAAACACCGACTGCCCATCCCCACCCAGGCCCTCTGCCCACCGTCCCCCTCTGTCTCGTGGCGGGACGACTCTGGGTCCCTCACAGGAGTGGGATCAGGTGCCCACCCAGGCCCTCTGCCCACCGTCCCCCTCTGTCTCGTGGGCGGATGACTCTGGGTCCCTCACAGGAGTGGGATCAGGTGCCCACCCAGGCCCTCTGCCCACCGTCCCCCTCTGTCTCGTGGCGGGACAACTCCGGGTCCCTCACAGGAGTGAGATCAGGTGCCCCACCCAGGCCCTCTGCCCACCGTCCCCCTCTGTCTCGTGGCGGGACGACTCTGGGTCCCTCACAGGAGTGGGATCAGGTGCCCCACCCAGGCCCTCTGCCCACCGTCCCCCTCTGTCTCATGGCAGGACGACTCCGGGTCCCTCACAGGAGTGGGATCAGGTGCCTACCCAGGCCCTCTGCCCACCGTCCCCCTCCGTCTCATGGCGGGACGACTCCGGGCCCCTCACAGGACTGGAATTGGGTGCATCCCTCCTGTTGCAACTGGGTCACCTCACTCCACACTGCCCTCACGGTTCGTCCCGTGTCGTTGTGGGATGGAGGCACAGTTCCCTTCCTTCTCTTTTTTGTGGTCGCGCCAGACGGCTTTCAGGATCTTAGTTCCCTGCTTGCTAAGTCACTTCAGTCATGTCTGATTCTTTGAGACTCCATGGACTGTAGCCCGCCAGGCTCCCCTGTCCATGGGGATTCTCTAGGCAAGCAGACCAGAGTCGGTTGCCATTTCCTTCTCCAGGGGATCTTCCTGACCCAGGGACGGAACCCGCATCCCCTACGTCTCCTGCGCTGGCAGGCTGGTTCTTGCCCACCAGTGCCACCTGGGAAGGTTGACCAGGGAGTGAACGCAGACCCTCAGTAGTGAGGGTGCCGAGTCCTAACCACGCGGCCACCAGGGAATCCCCTCCCTCCCGTCTCAAGGCTGAGCAGTGCTCACGGTACGGGTGGACCTCACTGGTTATCCGTCACCTGCTGGAAGATGCTGGGTTGTCTCCGGTTTTGGCCGGTGTGGATGCTGCTGCCACGAGGACCTGTTTGAGTCCCCACCGCGGGTCCTCAGAGGCCACACACATCCTTCTAGGCTTTCTCAGAGGCCGTCCTCTCATGGGGCCAACTCTGCCACCTCCCTTTCCAGGCTCAACACAAGTGTCTCCATCCTCCTGGGCCACCTGATGACAGGTGCCTGCCACCAGACCCTAGCCCGCTGCTGTATCCTTCTCATTCAGCCCCACATCTCAACCTCAGGTCTCTGAAAGACAGGATTAGGTGTGACCCAACAGACAGAGATGTATTCATCAGCTTAATACAGAGAGACCCAGAGGCTAGGACAACTCAGTGATGACCTGTCTTTAAATTCATTTTAACCTCTGCTCTCACCCTGTCCTTCCTCGATGTCTGTCCCTCTCTTCTCTTCAGAGCCCCGAGAACCACGACACCCTTATTCACGAGGAGTTGTTGGGGTGCCCCGTCTCCTGACCGCAGCATCTCTCTGTGGATGCTGAAAGCAGTACCTGACATCCAGTGGTCTGGCGAGCCAAGGGGGTGTGGCTCCAGGGGCCGAGGAGCTGGCCCTGGAATGACGGCAATGCCTTTGTTTGGAGAAATTCCAGGCTTTTATTTTCTTACAATAGAATGTGAACCCATCCACAAAGGGAGAAACTCTGGCGAAATAAATAACGAAAACCACTTTTCCTTGACGTCTCAGGTCGTTTGACCTGACCCCGCGCCTCAGTGGTCAGCCCTTTGGCTAACTACTGATGGCACAGAGAGATTATTTTCGCAGTTTCGTGCTGATTTCCTTATTCGTCAATTTCTCGGTTTTATGTTCTCGGGTTGGCCCGGGACCCACAACAAAGGCTTGGTCCATCAGGACAAAGGCACCCAGTGGTCACTCGCCAAACCACATACCCAGGAGAGGAGCAGTCACTGATGAGCTTCTCTGGGGACCACACCAATCAACCCAGCCTGACAGAGATGCTTGTTTGATCCCCATTCTACCCATCCGCCCGCATTCATCTGCAAATCCTGCCGTCCCACAAAAAGCAAGGCGTGCAGCCCCAAAGCCGGCGGGATGCTGCCGACGGTTATGAGAAGCCCACCCCGACGGTTAACAACTGTCACTCCGGTTCCCACCTCCCGCCCCGTCTCTCGATCCTTAATTTTAAACCCTTGAAAGCAAATGGAGAGAGCTGTGCCTTTTCTTCAGCACATCTGTGGGTGGTCGCTAAGGTGACATATTAAATGACCTCCCCGGGAGCCAGTTTTGTAATAAACCATTTAGCGCCTCGCAAGTCTGTGTGTTTCTGCTGGGTGGTTATTTGTTTCACTGAGATTAAAGAACTCTGAACTTCCAGCATGTGCTATTTATTGTGTTGAGCAGTGTTTAAAGGAAATCTACTGCTTTCCCATTGATGGGAGGCTCTAGCTAACAGCACTCTAAAGAAGTGGAAAATGCTCAGTTATCACCCAGTGTGAGTGGGATCAATAGTGGTTCAGCAGCGCCTGGTAATTGGAGGAGCTGTTACACACAAGAGCTGGTGTCTCCTTGAGTGACTCCTGTTAATCTGTTGTCCACCATCCTCCGATAATCAGACCAAAAATATGATGGGGAATTTTCCTTTCTTAAAATCAAGGTTGTGAAGAACATTAGAAATATGATGGGGAAAAAAAAACCCCTCATTGTTGAACTCAGCAGGGAGGAAAACCCAGGAGGTGGGCAGCTCTCTGCTGGACAGACGGAAGTCAGAGAGGCAGAGGGCGTGGTGCTGGGGCCACCTGAGAGGCGCAGTGTTGGAGCCTGGAGAGGCTGGTGCTCCCGACCCAGGGATGGAACTGTGTCTCATGCATGGGCAGCCTGGTTTTTGACTCCTGAGCCACCTGGGGAGCTCCAGGAGGCATCAGAGCCCATGCCCCCGCCTTGCCTGTGGTGAAGACTCTCAAACTTTCTGAGCTCTTCTCTTGGTTCATCCTTCACCGAGTCGAGGGATCCTCAAGCCCCGGCCAGGGGCGACCCTATCAGGGGATAGAGCTCAGCTGAGATCCCCGCCTTCTGGGCCCCGTGTCTGGTTGTGCGTCTCTTGCTCCTGAGAGGCAGGGAGCAAGCAGTGTACGCTGCTGACTTGCTCTCCAGGCCTGCGGGCAGAAGCGTGTCTGGGCTCTCGTGACCTGGGGGCCCGCGGGGCTCCAGGGGCAGGTCAGCCCTAGTGGATGGACCCTGTCTGGTTGCCTCCGCTCACTCCAGCCGGCCGTGCCAGATCCAGGCCAGCTCTGTTTTGCCGAGACTGTGAGGTCTCGGTATTTCCGAGTCCCGCCTTCTTGGGGCCAAACGCCCAGTGTCCCCCCGGGGTTGGAGGGCCAGGTCTGCAGTCGCGTCCGCACCACCCGCCGCTGGACTGTGAGCTGGTGGAGGAGCCTGACTGCAGCCTGCCTGCTGCGCCCGGGCTGCCTAGCCCTGCAGGTATGGGGCGCCTGGGGACGCAGTGACCTCCGGTGACAGGCCTGCTCTCCAGAGTCGCTCTTTCCTGGAGTGGGAGTGTTCGCATCACCAAATAGCCTCGTGCCTGAGGACCTGTCAGTTTGCCCTCATTTCTGGTGATTCCTCAAGAGGCTTCACTGGATACCCAGGAGCTGCCTCTAAGGACAGACCCTGACTTTTGTGTTGGATGGGCCAGTCTGCTTCCCAGATCAAATCCGTCGTGGCGGCGTTTGCTGAGAACTTTACCCGAAGGAGGGCTGCCTAGAGCCCTTCGAGAGGAGCGAGTTGCTGAAGTTCTAATAAGGCTTCCCCTCTGGAGATGGAGCTGCATATTTCGGTTATTCGTGTGAGGGGCTTCTCTGGGGCTCAGCGGTAGAGAACCTGCCTGCTGTTGCAGGAGACGCGGGGTCAATCCCTGGGTCAGGGAGGTCCCCTGGAGAAGGAAATGGCCACCCAGTCCAGGATTGTCGCCTGGGAAATCCCATGGACAGAGGAGCCTGGTGGCTACAGTCCATGGGGTCACAAAGAGTTGGACACGACTGAGCGCCTCACACTTTGACTTTCAGTGTGAGGTGTACGAGGGTGAGGGGCACTTCATGACGGGTACTGTTTTGGGGGTGCCGGGCACCTGTCCAGGCTGGTTGGTGTGCTCTGTGGGCTGGTCTAATGGTCTCAGGGATGACAGTTCATTCTCTGGTGTTAATGGTCCAACTTGAGGCACAAAGGCAGCTAATGGCTGTTTTCTGACATTTGTTACTGAGAGGAGGGCTTTTTCCCAGTCTCTGCCTTCGCTTCCCCCGATCGACAGAAAATTTTGACTTTTCATGCACATGTGAACAGGCAAACGCAGTTCCCTTTACAGAGGACTTTAAAATTTATTGACTTGTATTTGTTTGGCTGTGCCAGGTCTTAGTCGTGGCATGTGGGGTCTACCCACTTAATGCCTTCAAAACACTCTGAGAAGCAATCTGTAGCCAGACCCCAAGATAGCTTTCCGTATCTTTCGGTGGCATTTTTCCAGAAGAGCACAGAAATTTATGAGCGTGTCTGTCTAAAATGGAACTTCCAGACGGTGTGAGCCAGAGGAGGCTGCCAGCGTCCACACGCCGCCTTGGCGGAGGGCAGAGTCAGGAAGCGACTGGAGCCAGTGTAGCTGCGGGCTCACGGGCAGGGCTGCTGTCCACTGGCCAGCCTGGCCTGGCAGCACGGCCCAGGGGAAGGCCTGCTTCCCGGCCCCCGGGACAACAACACGCCTCCCATTCATTTGAGTACACGAGGCGCAAGGAGTGAGGTGGATGAGACGTGTGTCCTGGTGTAACCGCTGACATTGGATGAAGCAAGTTGCCTAATGAAAGTGAGCGGGGAAGTGCTTTGGCCAACCTGGAGCTGAACAGAATGGTTTGGGGGCTGAGTAAGTAACTCCAGGGCTGCTCACGAGACTGACGGTTGAAGGGGGCGCCGGAGTCTCCGCAGATCGCTGTCCAGCACCTACAGACGATGTCTGGGGGTGATTGCAAGCCCCTGCCCCGCCTCTCTCGTCTTCCGCCCGCTTCCTCTGGTGCTTCACGGGTGTTCCAGGGACAGCGAGCAGCATCGGAAGACTCAATACAACCCTCACTAGAAACTAAGAACACACGGAAGGGGAGGTGGCCTCCTTCCGCTCCTCTCCTGGGCCGCAGACACCTGGCGCAGGGACAGAGGCTGCCCGCCCACCCGTGCCGGCCCGGCATCTCCTCCATCTGCGCTCCGTGTCCCTGTCAGTCGCCTTCAGATGGTCAGAATCACTTGTGCTGTGCTCAGTCGCTCAGTCGTGTCCGACTCTTTGTGACCCCATGGACTAGCCCGCCAGGCTCCTCAGTCCGTGGGATTCTCCAGGCAAGAATCCTGGAGTGGGCTGCCAAGTCCTCCTCCAGGGGGTCTTACCAACCCAGGTAGTGAACCCAAGAATACTGGAGTGGGTAGCATATCCCCTTTCCAGGGGAACTTCCTGACCCAGGAATTGAACCAGGGTCTCCTGCGTTACAGGTGAGTTTTTTTTTCCCAGCTGAGCTACCTGGGAAGCCCTCTTTGTTGATGTTGGCAGCAGCCAAATGGGTCAGCCAGAGAAGGACAGAGTGCCCCCTTACATTATGTTGTTGCGTTACAAATGCAAATTTGCAGGAATTTAACAACAAAAATAGCAAACCAACTCCTAGCCAAGAACACGATTTTCCCGCATCATTTACCAATGAGTCTCCTGACTCATTGTCCTCTTGATGAACACGGCCCCGCGTCTGTCTGCAGAGGAGACCACTGTCTTCCCTAAGAAGTGTCCGTGCCCCACTGGGCAGGGGACGAGCCCTTCCGGGTGATCGTGGAAAGCCCCCAGCTTCCAGTTTCCCCTCTCCTTTGGCGTCAGGGAGGGGCCTCTGTTAGCCTCCCCATCTTCCCTGATGCCCCTCCACAAGGGACAGGACATGGGTGGGGCAGGGAGAGGTAGGGGCCCAGCAGAGACTGCCCTTGACCTGTTAGGGCTGCGGTCCTCCTGGCCTGCCACAGCCATGGCCCCCAGGTCCTGCTTCAGTAGAGCCTGTGTGATCCAAAGGGCAATCTCAGAATGAACTTTGAAATTTGCTCTACGGAATGGGAGGATTTTCCAAATTAAGCTTTATTTTATGTAACTGCTTTCTAATTGTGGTGCTGGAGAAGACTCTTGAAAGACCCTTGGGCAGCAAGGAGATCCAAGCAGTCCATTCTAAAGGAAATCAGTCCTGAATGTTCTTTGGAAGGACTGATGCTGAAGCTGAAGTTCCAATACTCTGTCCACCTGATGCGAAAAACCGACTCATTGGAAAAGACCTGATGCTGGGAAAGATTGAAGGTGGGAGGAGAAGGGGACGACAGAGGATGAGATGGTTGGAGGGCATCACCCTCTCAGTGGACATGAGTGTGAGCAAGCTCTGGGAGATGGTGAAGGACAAGAAGCCTGGCCTGCTGCCGTCCATAGGGTCACAAAGATTCAGACATGGCTTAGCGACTGAACACACACACCATTACCTGCCAAACCTACAGAAAGGGAACTGATAGACTCACAGATCTTTGCATTCTTCTTTGGACTCTCTCCAATCTCCATAGCATGTCAGAAGCAAGGCAAGGCCATCTCCCTTACACTTCATTTATCCCAAACAGACATTCCCCGCATCTGACGGTTTACGTCGTCGTGACGTCTGCCTGCATTCCTGGTGGTACTCAAGGTGTGTCTTGTGACTGCCGGGGTTCTGCATTTAATCTGAAATTAGGGTGTGCCATCTCCTGTCCCTGGAGACAATGTTGATCCCTGTCGCTCCAGCCTTGCCCTGAGCTCCTGGGACAGGGGCGGGACAGCCTGACCTGTAATCTCCGAGGCTCACGTCAAGATCCTGACCTTGTGGGAGCTAGGGGTATTCTGCAGTGTGTGTGTGATTTTTGGGTGGATCGTGCTTAGATCACCGAATCCTTTTCGGGAAGACCCCCTCCCTCCCTCTTCTCCTTTCTGTCCCTCCCTCTACCCCCTTTCCTCACCCCTCCCTCCCCGCTTCCCCCTGGTCCCTGCCCTTTTCCTACATCACCTGCTCTGATGCTCCTAGCTAAGCTCACTGCCCATAACAGCTCTCGTCTGCCCCTGCTCGGTCAGAATAAAACGTGTATCTTCCGGGTGTTAAATTTGGAAACCTGACTCAGGCTCTCAGCTGCTTCCCCTTGAAGCCTGAGCTGCTGGGTTGTCGCAGTGGAATGACTTGCAGGCACCCCAGCTTCAGCTCCCCGTCTCCTTCGGGTCAGGGCACTGACCACGCAGGGTCCTTGCTCTGTGGGCATGCCCCAGTTGTTTTAGGGGCTCGCTGGGCTAGTATTTCCCTGGGGGGTGAGCACGACCTGACCCCTGGAAGCCCTCCCTGCTCCGTCTGCCCCTAAACTCCCTTCCTTGGCTGAGGTGCAAGGTGAAGACAGGAAAGAGCCAGGTCCTCATTCTGCTGACACAGTGGAGAGGAAGCCAGGGTGGGAGATGCATGCCGGGGAGTCCGGGGGTCTCGCCCTTGCTGAGCTGGGGGTGGACCAAGCCCTCCTGAGAACTGTGGGCCCTGTGGGCGTCTGGGTGGTACAGCACACACTGGCCCGGGGACTGGCCTGGTCAGGGTCCATCTGTCTTCAGCTCCCCAGCTCTTCTCCCTAGAAAAGAGGCCCTCCCGACAACGTCTCTCAGGAAGGCAGACCCCCCACCCAGGGGCAGAGGACAGGAGGAGGGCTCCAGGCTTGCGGTGTGGATGGAGCGGGGACAGGCGGGCTGGCTCTCTGCCCCCCAGCACGGGCAGCTCTGCTCCCTCCCAGCGGGAGCCCCTCGGGGCCTTCTTCTCGCTGACTGAATGCCCAGGTGAATTTTCCCAGGGTCGGCTTCTGACGAGCCGGTGGGCGTTTTCCTCCGACCCTCTCTGCACGCTGGCCCGCAGGGCTGCTGAGCAGACCAGCAGAGGAGGCTGGAAACATGCTTTCCCGTCCCTTTCAGAATCGTTACTGGAGATTACGAGTTGACCTCAAGTTGAGCTTGTGTTTACACGCCTGGTTGAAAGCAACCGAGCTGGCTTCCTGGCACCCCCGTCCTGCCGGGCAGCTTCGGGCGGGGGCGCGATACTGGCAGGACCGGGGATCGGGTCTGCCGGCCTTCCCTCTCAGCACACTGCCGCCGCGTGTGGAAATTGCTCTGGGCTTAATCCTACTTACAGAGAAAACCGTCTTTTCAGGGACGTCAGTGCCATCCTGCTTCTGGGGCTTTGTCTTGTGTAGCTGGCCTATTAGAGTGTGGGATTCATCAGGGGAAACCTGTATTTTGTGACAGAAGGGAAAAAATGTTAAGTTAAATAAACAATAAGGAGATTTGGAAGAATTTCAGCTCCATAAACGGGCTTTCTGCCTTCCATTCCCGGGAGGAAGAGGTTTCCTTTCTCTTCGGAAAATTCAAAATCAGAAAGCATTAGAGACAGTTCTAATTTTGAACACCACTTTTCTTATTGGCATTTTCCTCCAGCAACCATTTAAGGATTTCCACTGTTAGTGTTTTGCTATAGAATTAATTTCTACTGTGTTACTTAAAAAGTATTAAATAATTTTTAAAATATCTAAGGGTAAAATGCATTCATCCTTAGGTGGTGTTTTATATTACGCATTTTTTGGGGGACTGGATACTGCTCCTCTTTTTACTAAAAATTGTATAGAAACAGTTTTAGATGCCTCGGCACTGGTTTCGTAAAATATTTTACAGGGTGCACGTGCCGGGAATGCATTTTCTTTTATGTATTTTCGTGCCGAGGTTGTTCTTCCCTGTCGGACCGACCGCTTTTGGGTCTGTTGTTAGCCGTGCCGGAGGCTCCAGGGCTGGCTGGCGGTGGAAGGATCTCTCCCTTCTGAGCTCGGCTGCGTTCCTAGCTTTTGCAGACAGATGGCACTCTCCCCTTACCCAAGAACAGCCCGAGCAGCGCTCCGCACACGAGCACACAATGGTCCCTGTGTAAGTCAGACGTGTATTTGCTACTACTCACGTGGAAGCTGGAGAGATTAAAAAAACACACAGCTACCCCAGGTATGAAAATTGGCACATTTTCTTATCTGTTTCTCTGATTTTTATTCTGCATTGGTGCATGGCGATCTTTGATCCGGAAGAGCAAAAGAAGATAGTGTTATGGAAGTTAGATTGGAAACGGCTTTGTGTGCGGCTGTGAATGTTTTTGGTGATTAATTTGTTGCAAAAGGCCCTTGTGAACATCTTAGCTTCCTCCTGCTTTGTACCATCTGCACACACGTGTGTGCAGGCGCACACGCACACACGAACACACACACACACGAGGTTTACAGCCCCTCACGCACACAGAGGGGAAAAAAACCCTGCTGTTGTCTTGCAAGTGTTACTTATCATATTAATTAAAATCTGGCCACACGATAACACCACCAGCTGTGTGGGAAAGCGAGGGAAATTAACAAACGTTTGATTTGTTGTCTTGCTAATGTGACACTTATTATACAGGTCACAGTAAAACAATACCTCAGCCAAAATATGCTAATGTGCGCGGAACTGTTGCGGTTGTAAAAACATTGGTGTTTGTTATAACGAGGCAAAATAGCACGCTACCTTTAAGAGAATGAAGTGATCTTTAAATCTAATGGCAGAACTAAATTTTTAAACACTGAGTCGTTGGAAGTGAAAAAAAAAAAGGGATTTAAAAACTTGTCCTGTGTAAGTTTCCAAAAAGCAATATAAGAACTTGTTTGAAATAATTTGAGTTCAAAGAAAGCACATTTGCTGCTTCCTGCTTAAAGTGGTTTTTTAGGATGAGAGAGGGAATTCTGTGGACACGAGCAGACTGCAGATGCTGGGCGTGCTTTGTCATCAGTCAAATGTGCAAAGATGGGGGTGGTTTACAGTTGGGTATTGCTTAAGGAGAAATAGTAAATTCGTTTATTCATATAAATGCCCCTGCTAAGAATGACAGTTGAAATTGGTTTTAAAAATAGTATTAAAGAGTTTAGTACCAAAGAGTATAATTTTACAGGAATTTGCTGTTGCCACATGCTCCCTGCCTTCCTCCTCACTTGGCTCCACACCCACCCTCAATCCTGCAACTAAAACAACGCACATGTTTTCAAAATGCCAGGCAAACTTCTTCCCTTTCTCCACCACTCTCTGAGTCAGCAGTTAGAACCTGTGTCTGTAAGTCCAGGCTCGGTGGGGGGGGGGGTGGTGGGGGGGCGGGGTGCGGTGTGAATGCAAAGATAAGTCACCTCAGACATTCCTTGGAGGTCACATTCAGCATTTCGCGTCTACGAGCTCACACGAATATCTGATTTTTGCCTTCCTCAGCACTTTCTCATCCCAGCAGTTTCTTTTCCTTCCTTCCCTTCTGGGGTTCGGTCACGGGGTGTACGAAGTTGAACATTTGTTTGACAGTCCCTGACAGCAGGTTATGTAGATTCTGCCCAAGAGAACAGTCATTGGGAGCAGAATTTTGAGCGAGCCTTCCACATCCAAGGCCAGAGGGTGGGATCAGACGGCACGGCGACACCCATTCCCGTGTAGGGCCAGGGCGCTGGGAGCCGGGAAGGCTCAGGTGCCCTGGCCGGCCAGCTCATGTGCAGCTTCAGAGCCTCTTGCTTCTCTCCGGGCCCTGTCCTTTTAAGTGTGAATTCTTCCCACAACACGGGTCTAGAAGCTGCGGGAGGTGGTGTGTGGGTCCCTGCGAGCTGACCTTGGGTCTCAGCACTCACCCTCTTTGGGGCCCCACCGTAATGAATGCAATTTCTGACTTCGTCACTGTACGTTCCTTTGGCAGAGGGAAAATTGCTTTGTATCTGTTTATCACAATATCCTGAATAATTTGCTTCAATTAAGTCAAAATGGCCATTTCCGAATGCCTGGGGTTCTGGGGCAGTTTGGGCTCTCAGTTGTGAGTTTCGAAATGCTGCAATAACACTTTGCTTCCAAGCCATCTAACCAAGCTCCACGGAGAGGGACCCTTGTCGCTGATTAAATCTATATAAATAAACACGTCTGTGTCTGTGGGGAGCACAGCGCGATTAGGTTCAAAATATGACACTGCGCACACATATTCTCAGCCATTAGGAGGTAATTTTCAGCTCTGTTCAAACTGACAGAGCAGGCAGAGGTTAGCGCGCCAACTAAACTTCCTTTTCTCCAAATCCAGTAGCTTTAATTAAGTCTGTGCAGCAGAACTGGCATTTCAACATACAAAGACGTTTAACTCTGACCCCCCAAAAAAAAGTTTAAATAGCTTTGAATGGATTTTTTTTGTGTGCTTTGAAGAGCTTGTTTTTTCGCAAACATTAAATTATTAATGAAAGAGCGAAAGCAATAAATCGCAGACAATAATACACGTTAGAATTGTGGCTGCCAGATACACATGGCAGCAGAAGGACATTCCCAGTGTTCTTTAGGTGTTTTTTTTCCCCTCCTGCCCTGGGAGATACGTACAGATTCAGGGAGCAAGATTTGGTGTAAACTTTCCAACTCAGGGTAACCCGGGGCAGGCCCACAGTATGTTCAGTCCCGTTGAGGAGCGCCAAATCAATAGCAGAGACATGCCGGGACAATTCGAATCTATTAAATAAATGTCATCCAAACACCATTACGTATATTAAAAAACACACTTAACGTTGATGAAAAATCAAGGTATGTTATTCTATTAGGGGAAGATGATTGAACAGGGAAATGGACCCTTCAGGCAGCATCACTAAATAGTTTCCAAGCCTGAGCTCCTCAACAGGCCCCTTACCTACCCCACAAGGAGGCCCCCCCCAAAAACCCCAAGAAAAACCTATTTTCAGGGGTCATCGGAGTGAGGTGGGTCCTCAGCGTCATGAAGGCCGGCTGATTCGCTGAGGCTGTGTTAGAATGCTAGCATTTTGTGGAAGCCAGGCTGGTTAGTGTTATCTACTTAAAAAAAGTTACAAGTCACCTGGAGAAAGGCTGTTGGGACTTTGGGTGTTTCTCTGTTCACCTCCCGTGTATGCTTTTCTCAAAGCGTCCAGCCTTAAACCTCAGGAATATCCCAGGGCAGGAAGCGTGCAGATTCTCTCTGGAAGGAAGGACCATATGCATTTGCCCACGTCCTGTGACGGATTTACACGGCGCTGGCTGAGTGTGCCGAGTGACCGGTCAGCTGCAGCCGGCACCTTTGCATGGCGTGTTTACACTTTCCCTCCATTTCAGGCAGATAGACGTATGCCCCGACTTGAAAGAGTTGTCAGCTGGAGAGAGCCCTTGCTTCTGTGAGTCTTTTTGTTTGTAAACCTCCTCTGCGGTTCGTTATTCGCCCTCCTTCGGCTCTCTGGGCCCCTCTGACTCGGTTAACCGCCCGAGGCCGCCGGCTCTCTGAGCTTGTTGTCTGCCCTGCACCTTGCTCTGGGGGGAGGCTCCGAGCGCGTCTCTGATACCTGGCTACTGCGCGTCCTCTCCTTCTCGACACTTTAACCTCTGCGATTGTGCTCACGGTCACGTTAATTGTTCCTCGCGTGAAGCCTGCCACAGCCCATTCTCATGGCGCAGTGGCGTGCGCTGTGGTTTTCAGCTTGCCTAAGGAGTTTGGAAAGCTGGCATGTGAAAATGGACAGTGCCCCAGGCTCCTGTCCATGCTGCAGTCGCTGTTCAGCCCAGAGCAGCTACGGGCTGCAGTTCCTAGAGGGACAGGGCGCTGCCTTCATCCCTTTTAAAACGGTGCATGACCTAAGCCCAGATGAGACCCACCAGCTTTAGTATGTAGGAACACACCCTCGTATAAGTAACCATTCAGTGTGTGACTCTGTTGTTCCCTTACTCAGAAGGGACACAGGACACTTTCTGACCTTCTAACATTAACTCTCACTCTTCCACCTGCCTCGAAAAACACCTGAGCCCTGAACTACGTCCCTCTGTCTCAGCGATGGCTAAAATGAGCATTATTCTGGTTGCCCCTGCTCCCATGCCGTGGCAATGTGGCATTAATATATTATTTATTTCCTCTAATTCTCCACAAATACCGGGGAGGGTGTGGTGTAGAGAAAAGAAATTCAAAATATACCATTTGGGTTTTAAAGACAGTTTTTGAAAAAGAGCAATTTCCATATATCAACACTTTTTGGTGAGACCCATGAAACATTTTGATATGATTTAGCAAAAACAGTTTTTGCATCGGGAGCGTTCTAGCAACCTCATCTGCATATGTAAGGAATGCAAAATGGAATCACATTAGGTGTAAATTCAATGCAAAAAAGGACGCCCTTCGTTAATGCAGCTTTACTGTCAGAAATTCAAATGCCCTAAGTAATAAAAGCCAGCCTTCCGGTTCTCAGCAATTACAGCTGGTGGTTTGCACAGCTGGCATTGTGTGGGCTGTGATGGTCCCACCTTGAGAGGGGAGCTTCGGGTCTGCTCACCCCAGTGATCCTGGCAGGAAGGCCTGGGGGCCGCAAATCAACGGTGAAGGATGGTTTTCTCAGCTGAATTGTAGCTTCCATTTCTAAACTGAAACTGCTGGTAGATGGATCTTTTCTTATTAGAAGAGATGCCAGTTATGACCCTGGGGAGAATATAAGTCACAGGGTAAAACGGACAAGTCTCTCTCTGCCCAAGAGGAAACTTGGGCTCTGGTTGGGGTGTGACGACCACAGGCTTGGTTCTCCGTCCACACCAAACCAAGTGGATGTTGTGATTCTCCGGTAGGGCCCTTGGGGAAGGCTATTCTGTGTAAACAGATAGTTTGGAAACAGATTCCCTAGGCCCAGTGAGGTTGCACACAGCACGGCCCACCCAGATGCTGGCCCCGCCCTAGAACTGAAATCTGTTGCACGCTCAGGTGGAGCGAGCGGTGGACCTGTCTTATGCGATCGTCAGCCTTCGGGCATGTTTCCATCTCAAACCTGGGAAACTGAGACTTGGGGGCTGTGAAACGTTTCAGAGACATTATCCAGTGGGCCAGCCTCTGAACTCAGAGTGATCACATCTCCTTTGGGCCGCAGGATTCCTCTTCTCTTTCCTCCTCCTCCTCCCCGTCTCCTCCTTCTCCTCCTCTCTCTTCTGTCTCTCATATTACCATTACCAACATCACCGCCACCCTCATCATCACCGCCACCCTTATCATCACCATCATCAGCACCACCACCATCATCATCACCGCCACCCTCATCACCACCACCCTCGTCATCACCATTATCACCACCACCATCACCACCACCACCATCACCACCACCACCATCACCACCATCATCACCACCATCACCACTATCGTCACCACCACCACCATCACCACCACCCTCCCCATCACCATTACCACCACAATCACCCTCATCAGCACCACCATCATCAGCACCACCCTCATCATCACCACCACCATCATCATCATCACCAACATCACCGCCACCCTCGTCATCACCATCACCACCAGAATCACCGTCATAACCACCACCATCACCATCATCACCATTATCACCACCACCATCACCATAATCATCACCACCATCACCACCACCATCATCACCACCATCACCACCACAACCATCATCACCACCCTCCTCATCACCATCACTATCATTACCACCCTCATAACCACCATCATTACCACCCTCATAACCACCATCATCACCACCATCACCAGCACCCAGTGGTGAGCACCCGGTCCTGAGGATGCAGGGCTCTCTGGAGGTATTCCAATCCCCAACAAGCTCCTGGGGCCCCCTGGCTTCTCCCTGATGTGGGGCGTAGGCCTTGGGGACTCTCCTTCCCCTCCCTTCAGAGAAGCTGTATAAGAAGATGGTTATGTGGTCGCTTCTGAGCAACTGGGCTCAAGTCCAACTGTGGCAGGTGCTGGAACCTTGCAGCTCCCTTACTCCTGTCTCCACCCAAATCCTCTGTGAGCTTTCCAGATTCTGCCTCTGCAAGACAAAGGTGCCATGTGTTACCATCACCTGCAAGCAGGAGGCTGAGAGCAAGAGGAGTTTAGAGTCAGAACTCAGGGAGTCAAGGCTGGTTCAGCCCTCACCCTGAAAATGCCAAAAATGAAAGGAGCAACACCTTCTAGTTCCCAAGCATTTGAGTGGAGATCTATGGAGAGAAAGCCTTTTGTAACTCTTTCAGAAAGCACCTTGTGCATGGATGAGGATGACGGTAATGGTGACTGATGATGGTGATGGTGGTGGTGATGATTATGGTGGTGATCATGGTGATGGTGGTAATGGTGATGGTGGTGATGGTGGTGGTGACGGTGGTGATGGTGGTAATGGTGATGGTGATCGTGATGGTGGTGATCGTGATGGTGGTGATGATGGTGATGATAATGGTGGTGGTGATGGTGATGACGATGATGATGATGGTGGTGGTGATGGTGGTGGTGACGGTGGTGATGGTGGTAATGGTGATCGTGATGGTGGTGGTGACGGTGGTGATGGTGGTGATGATGGTGGTGATGATGGTGGTAATGGTGATGGTGGTGATGATGATGGTGGTGGTGATGGTGATGGTGGTGATGATGATGGTGGTGGTGATGGTGGTGGTGATGGTGGTGGTGATGGTGGTGATGGTGGTGGTGATGGTGGTGATGGTGGTGGTGATGGTGATGGTGGTGATGATGATGGTGGTGGTGATGGTGATGACGATGATGATGATGGTGGTGGTGATGGTGGTGATGGTGGTAATGGTGATGGTGATCGTGATGGTGGTGATCGTGATGGTGGTGATGATGGTGATGGTGATGGTGGTGACGATGTGATCACCACACCCTCCACACTGCGTCGTGGTTTGTGCTCAGGTCCAAGGGGCCTGGGGCTGCCTGCTGCAGGCTCCCTCTCTCAGCCTCTTCACAGCACCGGATTCCACGAGCAGACTCTCCTTCGCTGTCTGTGGGCGCCGCATACAGCATCTCAGCTGCAGTTCTATGCCGGCAGAGGCTCACTTCTGGGCAGGAGAGGACGGGGTCAGGGGTCAGAAAGCCCTCACCCTCTCCCAAACCAGCCTCTGAGGGACCAGCCTGGGTTTCTGAACACGGGACGCAAAGGGCACCTCCTTGCTCAGGTCTCAGCCCGCATGGCCTCTGCCACCTCTGCAGCTGCCGAGAAATGTGTTACAAAGTGCGCGCCTCTCGGGCGAGATAAGGGAGGCCGAGCCTCCCTGCATGACCCTGAGTGAGCAGGCCACCTCTCCCTGCACTGGGCCCCCATGGAAGAGAACACGAGGAGGCTGAGCTCAGGGGCCTCTGTGAGCGCCCACACACAGGGCTGCTGCCTGTGGAGGGGTTCCAGCCTCCGACTGATGGAAGCTTTGGGGATCTGAGGTGTGAATGGTGGATGTAAGGTCTGCTGGTCTGGGGGCCACCTGAGGAGCACGGGGGTCCAGGGCCAGGCCGGGGTCACACGGTGGTCAGGGGGCCACCTGAGGAGCACGGGGGTCCAGGGCCAGGCCGGGGTCACACGGTGGTCTGGGGGCCACCTGAGGAGCACGGGGGTCCAGGGCCAGGCCGGGGTCACACAGTGAGCCTGTGAGCCCCCCCCGCCACCCTGCGGAGCACGGATCCGGAGCCCCACCACCCTGGAGGAGGTGCTTCTGAGCACTGGCTTGTGTCTGGTGGCCACCTGTGCAGGGAGCACGGGGGGGGTCCAGGGCCAGGCCGGGGTCACACGGTGGTCTGGGGGCCACCTGAGGAGCACGGGGGTCCAGGGCCAGGCCGGGGTCACACGGTGGTCTGGGGGCCACCTGAGGGAGCACGGGGCGTCCAGGCGGCCCAGGCGCCTGGGCCGGTCACACGGTGGTCTGGGGGCCACCTGAGGAGCACGGGGGTCCAGGGCCAGGCCGGGGTCACACGGTGGTCTGGGGGCCACCTGAGGAGCACGGGGGTCCAGGGCGGCCCAGGGCCGGGGCCGGGCGGGGGGTCACACAGTGAGCCTGTGATTGCCTCTCCTCTTCCGCCCACCCTGCCGGGAACCACGAAGATCCGGAGACCCCACCCACCCTGGAGGAGGTGCTCTCTGAGCCTTCTTGTGTCCTTTCGTTTTAAAAATCATCGTGAGTCCTAACACAGGTGTGGATTCAGGTGACTACTGCCAGCAAAGCCAGGGTGGAGGACTGCTTCGCCTCCCCCAGGGTCCTCCAGGCTGGCCTCAGCATTCACACCCATGGCAACCAACTGCCCCGGCGTTTCCGGCATGTGGAACATTCGGCGCTAAACTGGAAAGGTGCCAGGGAAACCGAGACCTGTGGTCACCCTCCCACATCGCCCCTGACCTTGGGACCCTCCGGGCTTTTTTCCATCATTGGTGGTTTTGAAGAATCTGAAATAAGTTGGCTTGCCCAGTAACCTCTGGGGCTGTGTCTCTCAGGGGGTCGCCTCTGAGCTTCGTCCAGGTTGCCCTGTCCCTTGACGGGGGGGGCTCTCTGGCCACGGACAGTGTTATTCCCCGACGTGGACGCACTGAGGTCTGCTTGTTCACACCCCTGCTGAAGGGCACCTGGATCGTTTCCAGTGTTCGAGTTTCATGCGTGCAGGTGGTCTTGGGGGTTGGTTCTCGGGAGTCACACGGGAAGTGCTCTCAGCTTCCTAGGATGGGCCAGAGTTCCCGGGAGAGGCCCCACGGCCGCCCTCACTCCCACCAGCCCTGCAGGGGCTTCCGGAGGCTCTGAGCCTGTGCTTTAAGCTCAAGGGGCCTCGCGGGGCCCTCCTTTGGGGGCACTCAGCTCCAGGCCACTGCCCCGGGACACAGCCAACTGGGACAGCGCCCCCGCAGCCTCGCTGAACACCCTGCCACGCACGAGACAAACCCGCGTCTCCTGTGTCTCCTGCGTTGTAGGCGGATTCTTTGCCCACCGAACCCTCTGTTTTCACTTCCCAGGAATTGTTAATGGGCTTTGCTGGTGACACTGGGCAACTATTTATATAGGATTTACACTGTATTTCCAACTATTTAAACAGTGCTTGAGTTTATTGGGCTTCCCAGGTGGCTCAGTGGTAAAGAGTCCGCCTGCCAATGCGGGAGGCATGGCTTCGATCCCTGGGTCGGGACGATCCCCTAGAGAAGAAAATGGCAGCCCTCTCCAGTATTCTTGCCTAGGGAATCCCATGGGTCCTAACGTAGACAGAACAGGGCTGGGAGGAGCCTACAGGCTTAACTTAAAAAAATTAATTCTCATTTTTAAATAAAATACTGCAAGATAAACAATTTGAGGACACGCAGTAAACTTTGGCTGATCAGGCCTTGTAGAGGCCCAGAATGGGCGGCGCTGAGAGCTTTTGTGTTAAAATATGGACTATTCTGGGCTCTCAGATCCTCCTCACTCCCAAGCCAGGGATCCAGTGGATGTGGGAAGTGGCCCAGTGGCTTCTAAATTGTTGTGTAAAACGTAGCCAAAAATGAACAAAAGTAGCCAAAAAAAAAAAAAAAGAAGATGGGATATCTCAGTATTCTTCCCCCAAACGGAACTGATTCCCTGAGTTTCTAGTCAGTGAACTGGACAGTGGGAAGCAAAGCAAGTCTATTTCTCTCTTGGAGCCTGAGTTCACTTAAGGATTGCTGGAGGAGACTCAGGCGCAGATATGACGGGCATTTAATGAACACGCGGGTGAGGGCTGGCCAAATCAGAGCGAGGAGAAAAATATTTGGGGGAGATACACACAGGTCAGAAGCCTCCTCAAGCCCCCTCGGTTCGGCTGAAACAGATCCACACGAATGTCCAGCAGTATTGCTTGGCCAGTTTCTGAAACAGCCAACCCACCCACAGGGCCGGAGGCCTTGGGTCGTCACATGTGGGTCCCTGAGAAAGCACACGTCACCGTTGGTGCCTGAGGCTTAAGGTACTGAATCAAATCCTTACTTTTTTTTTCTCCCTGAAAAATGTAACTTTTAAATAACAGCATATTTATTCATTTGATTCTAATTTCCAATAACTGAAACAGCATCCAATTTAGAAGACTATATCAAGTGATCCAAATACCTCAGTGCCCTTGCAATTAAATGTACTTTATCAAGCGCTGCCTGATTGACTGTTGACCCTCTCGGCTGCCCGGGGAGCCCGCGGCTTCCGGCTGGCCGTGCAGGCCCTGGTCCGTGCTGGGCGCCGGGTCTCCACCTCCACCGGCCACACCAGTCCGCCCGGGGTCCCCAGGCTCGGGCAGTGGGTCACCGCGGGTGGATGCCATGTGTCCGTGCGGTGAGCAGGCACGGGCCCCTCCTCATGGAAGCTGATGTGTCTGCTCTTGGGGAATCGGGTGCCGGGCCGTCCAGCAGGACAGGAGGTGTTGGCGTGGGGTGGGGGTGGGTCAGACAGGCCCTGGGCTGTGGCAGGAATTTTACTTTTTTCCCAAAACAACAGCAGCTGCTCTACATCCTGGGGCTGGGAGGGCAGTGGTGAGGTATGCGCTCCTTTTCTTTTTTTTTTTTTTTGAGAGTTGGGTTTGGCCAGTTTGCGGACATTCATCGGAGGATCCCAGAAGGGGACGCTCGTTTCTGGCTCCTTCCTGGACTCTTCAGCCCAGCGCCCTGTGGACGGGCTAAGGACTCTCCCGCGATCTGGCCACGATCTTTGACTTACAACTCAAAGAAAGCTCAAAACCCCCAAAGGAGACAGGGAGCCCTTAGCGCCACGTCTGCAGGGCAGATTCACTGCGTGTTGGGGTCCTGGGGAGCAGGGGGGCCTTCGCCGTGGAGGCCTGCTCTCCACGCGGTGTCTGGAGCCTCACTGCAGACTGGACAGGGAGCTTGGGAAGATGGCCAATGGAAATAAGACCTCCTGTGCCCAGGGCCGCAGCCTCGGAACCACCTCCCCGTCTGGGTGGACGCAGGAGACCGCAGCCCCCACGGCCCCCTGGCCTTAGGAAGAGCCAGGTCGGCCGGCGCAGTGCTGCGGCGAGACCCTCGGAGGCCAGGCCCTCTGCGGGCCAAGTGTCCTTAGAGCAACTGGAACCGTTGGTTGTGAACCACAGTCAGGGTTCAGTGAAAGGTCTGACGTGATCTCGAGAGCAAGTGCTCAGTGTTCAAAACAGGTTAATCACATCCACGAGACCTTGGCAGCCTCTTGAGAGAACAGTTTGAGAGGGGAATGTATGTGTCTGCACATGTGTGTACATGTATCTGTGTGAATATGTGCCCTGCACAGCACGTGTGTACACATGTGCACGAGTATATACACGTTAGCACGGAAATGTGCACACGCTTAGGGGTATGTGTACACACACATGCACATGAGTATTCACACATGTTAACATGGACATAGCACATGCTTGGGTGTATGTGTGCTGTGCCCAGCACGCATGTACACACACGCACATGAGTATACACACCTGTTAGCAAGGGCGTGTGCATACGCTTAGGTGTACGTGTGCTGTGTGCAGCACGTGTGTACACACAGGATTATAGATGAAGAAACGGAGGATGCACCCGGCTGGAGCCCTGGGGGCGAGCGTGGCAGTCACTCAGCGTCTACCTTGCGAGGGGCCCGGTGCTTTGGTGATGTTTTGGACCCAAGCACAGCTGCTGAGGGGTGGTTTGCTGTCGAGAGTCCTTGTATCGTTCTGGCAGGTGGGGGCCCCGGGGGCCGGCAGGTTAGGTGGTCTCCTCAGGCAAGGCCTGAGGCTGGTCAGCAGGGTGGTGCCCTCCTGCCCTGCCCGTCTCTCCAGAGCCTGTGCTGCCAGCTCGTGGCCGCTGCTTTGAGACCTTGCCGTCTGAAGGGCAGTGTGCATACTCGCTCGCCAGAACGCCTGGGGATGACTGTCTCTGATGCGTCAGTGAGCCTCATGGCTCTCCGGAGCACAAGTGACCCGGCTCCTGCAGGGCCCACATGCTCCCTTAGGGGGGCAGATGTGCTCACAGCAGGCGGTGGTGGCAGACCCATGGTGGTGGGTAACTTCTGGGCCTGCGGGAGGGCTGCCCCAGATGATGTTGTCGGGAAGGTAAGCGTGTGAAGCAAACAGTGGTAGATTCATGGAAAATAATTGATCCTTAATGTCTGGAATGTGAATTAGAATTAGGTCCTCTCTTGCAAGTGACTCTTAGCATTTTATGGTGAAGTATCTGGGGCAGATTACAAAAAGGACGTTATGCTACAAATGCGTGTGCCCATCACCAACCGTAAAAAGTAAACTGCGGCGAGTGGTCTCTCTGCCTCTCTGCTCCCCTTCCCTAGAGGTGACCACCATCCTGAACCGGGTGTTTCTAGGACCAGAGGCAGTGCTGACGGGCGTGCGGGAAGCCTGCGCAAACAGGTGCGTTTGTGCTTCTTGGTGCCGCCCAGCATCCTGTTTCAGAGACTCCCGTATGGCGGCAGCAGGTAGCTTTAGCTCATTCGTCTCACTGGTCTTGTTTTACTTCAAACAAATGGGCCACAGCTTGTCTCTCGACTGGCTAATTGATGGACATAGAGGTAGTGCCAACTTTTCCCAGCGTCTGCAGTATGCTAGTGAGCGGCTCTGTACATACAAGCAAGTTTCTCTGGGTCTAAAGCTACACCAGTTGCTGGGTCTCGGGGACGTAGCTCTTCACCTTTTCTAAGTACCGCCTTTGTTTTCTAAATCCCTGGGAGAGCCTCAGTGCTGGAGTCAAGGGCCTGTGCCAGTGAACAGACACATCTCAGAGCAGCCTCAGGAAGGGAGCAACTTCATCCCTGACGCTTTGTAAATGACGAGCCGGGCGAAGATGCCGTGTGTCACGGGCTGATGCTTGCCAGAGCTGGGGTCCCCCACCTGTCTGATTCAGAGCATGAGCTCCAGTGGCTCAGCTGCTCCGAGACCCTGGGTCCAGCCCCCGGCTGAGTGACTCTGCAACAGGGCCCTCCTTTTCCAGGGCCGGTGCTGACGTTCTGCCAGCCTGGCCCTGCCCATCTCCTGGGGCTTGGCCCTCTGCAGAGGGGAGCAGCTGGCAGAGGAGCCGAACCCCACAGCCGTGCTCCAGGGCAGGGGCGCCTGGGCGGCCCTGGAGCAGGGCCTTCTTGCTGCTCCTGTCCGTCTGCCCTGACGGCTGGGCACTGTTCTGGGGGCGGGCCAGCCCTGGGCGGCCTTGAGTCTGGGCAGAGAACTGGCTTGGTCATTCACTCTGTGAACACAAGCGAGTCGCTCACTCTTTCTTGGCATATCCTTATCTGTGGAATGGGGCCAGTAACGCATCTTTCTCAGACATTTTTGTAAAGAGGAGTTGAGATCATCCGCCGAGGCCCTTAGCGCAGTGCCACCAAGGATGCTGTCAGTACAGTCCACCTGCTCCTGTGATCATATCACATTGGAGGAGACGCAGAAGCCAGCCCAGCCCTCCAGTTTATAGGGGAGGGGAATGAGAAGGTAAGGAGACCCGCCAACAATTGCAGGTTTAATGGTGGAGCCTCACCCAGGCCTTAACTCCATCCCTCCATCGTCACCCGCCATCCCTCCATCCACCCACCCACCCCGCCATCCCTCCATCCACCCACCCACCCCGCCATCCCTCCATCCACCCACCCACCCCGCCATCCCTCCATCCACCCACCCACCCCGCCATCCCTCCATCCACCCACCCACCCCGCCATCCCTCCATCCACCCACCCACCCCGCCATCCTTCCGCTCAACAGTTTATTAAACATCTGGGTGTCAAGCGTCGTCAGTGGTGACTCCTAGATGAAGCTCGTGGTTCCCAGGTTGGAGCCTGTCTTGGCTTCATGGGAGGGAGCTGACAGATGGCTAACTGTCCTGCCGTGTGGGAACTACGCTGACACGGGCACAAGCCGGGTTCCGAGGAGAGAGGGGCCCGCTTCCCAGCCTGGGTGGGGCGGGAAGAGGGTCAGGAAAGGACTTCTGGATCTCAGATGATGGGGGCTGGTGCTAGCTCGGTCCAGGAGAGTGTGTGTGTTTGTCTGGCAGCGGTATCACCTGATGTTGGGGGGGCGTGTACCTTGGTCCAGGAGAGTGTGAATTTTCCGGCAGCAGCAGCACCCCTGGGAGGCTGTTAGAAATGCGGTATCTCCGGCTCCACCCCAGGCCGCCTGCACCAGGATCTGCACTCTCACAAGACGCCGGGAGGTTCCTGTGCACACTCAAGTCCAAGTGTGTCTGCTCCACAGCGGGCGCCACGCTCCCTGTCGCTCCCGGAGGCACCTGGTGAATGCCAGGGCTCGGCGGGCTTCTGACACAAGCTCCTGCGTCCTCCCTGGTTACTGGGGCGCACGCACAGCCTCCCTGCTAGTCTGGCCTCCTGCCTAAAGCATCACAGGCCCGGGGGCGGCTGGGTGTTTCCTGTGTGTCCCGCAGGCTTTTAAAATTTAAAAATAAAAAACTGGAAAAAAAAAAAAAAGGCACACCATGAGCAGAACAAGGGCGTGCTTTTCATGAAAAGCGGCGTGAATAATGCACAGGCGAAACGGCCTCTATTTCCTTCATCTGAGCAGGACTCTCCCCAAGGGAGGGGATGGGCACCCACGTGCCTGGGGGGTCTTCTCAGCGTGGCCTCGCCTGCGGGTTGTGTCCGGCGCGATCGGAGAGACCCGCCCAGATGGAGAGAACGGAACAAGGCCTCAAGGAATAAGACATTGTTGACTTCTGAGAACACGCGTCAGACGCATCGATCTGAAAACCAAATGTTGACCAGTGAAAGGCTATGGTCAATATTTCACCTTGAAGGTCAACACGCATGGATGGCTTGCAGAAATGTATTCTTTCGTGCATTTTGGAGGTATTTATTAGCAATCCTTGAGAAATAGTTAAGAGTTTTCACAGGAGGGGGCGGCCTGTGCCAACGTAACGAGCTGAAGCTCTGTGTCGGCTGTGAGGTGTGGGGGCAGGTGACCTCTGTGTCTCAAGGGGGCCCAGAAACCCGGGGGCCAGGGCCGGGGGAGGGGCCTCCGCGCCTCCGCTCACCTTCCGGTCCCGAGTCCACCCCCGGCTCTGCCTCTGCTGACCCCAGCTTCCCGAAGAGGCCGACCCGGGTCAGCGGACATGCTGCCTGCAGCGGCGTGTCGCCTCGAGGAGCCGCTCGGTGGTGTGTGGACGCGGGGTGGCCATGGGTGGCCACAGACATCCCGCAGGGCCCGGCCAGTCCCACCCGCTCAGCGGGGCCCCCCACGTGGCTTTCCTGAGGGTGGAAACCCCGCTTCTGCGTGTCTGGCCGTGGACCAGCTTCTTTCCTAGGGGTGGAAACCCTGCTTCCACGTGTCTGGCCGTGGACCGGCTTCTTTCCTAAGGGTGGAAACCCTGCTTCCGCGTGTCTGGCCGTGGACCGGCTTCTTTCCTAAAGCAGGCACAGGGCTTTGTCTGACTGCTCAGTTCGGTCCGACTCTGTGGCCTCATGGACCGCAGCCCGCCAGGCTCCTCTGTCCATGGATTTTCCCGGCAAGAATACTGCAGGGGCTGCTGTGCCCTCCTCCAGGGGAGCTTCCTAACCCAGGGGTCGGACCTGTGTCTTCTGGGGCTCCTGCTCTGCCGGGCAGATTCTTTACCACTGAGCCACCGGGGGGCCCGTCACATAGCTCCAGTTACTGCCAACACTCCCAGAAACGCACACGTGCCCCAAATGAGGGAAGGCCACTCTTGGTGCTGTGTGGCGCTCCACCGAGAGTGGGGTCACCGTGCCAGAGGGTCACCTGAGCATCCTGTGTCCCTGCCTCCAGCTGCTCCATTCTCAGCAGGGGGCGTGTCATGCGGACACGGGGTGACCTCACTGTGCCTTTGGGGAGGTCACACCCGGGAGCTGGCATGTCAAAGTGCATGGTATTTACATTGCCAATATCTTCCTTTCACACTATCAGGGCATTGCGTTGACTTTTGAAGCTAAGTGGGGTAGATTCTACAGTGTATTATTTCTTTTCGAGGTAGCACAGGAGGGCGTGAAACGTTTTCATAAAGTGAGGCCTGGGGTCTGAGCGGGCCGAGCGCCTCTGTCTCGGGCGCCCTCTAGAGCAGGCGGGCGGTTCTTGTCTGTGTCCTGTCGCCTTGCCCTGGCCCACCGCCTTCTGGAGCTCAGAATGTGTCCAGGGTGTGCGATGGGGTGGGACACTCCCTCCCTCTGGGAATAGGTTCATTTTTGGTCCTTCTCACTGTGCTCTGCTCCCTCCTGAGCTTCTTCCCTCCCTCTCACATTCCCACCATCATTCTCATTCAAATACCTGGTGAAACAGGTTTTTCATATTACATTGTATGTCATTGTTCAGTTGCTCAGTCGGGTCTGACTCTTTGAGACTCATGGACCGCAGCACACCAGGCTTCCCTGCCCTTCTCTGTCTCTTGGAGCTTGCTCAAACTCGTGTCCATAGAGTCCGTGATGCCATCCAACCCTCTCATCCTCTGTCATCCCCTTCTCCTGCCTTCAATCTTTCCCAGCATCAGGGTCTTTTCAAATGAATCAGTTCTTTGCATCAGGTAACCCAAGTATTGGAGCTTCAGCATCAGTCCTTCCAGTGAATATTCAGGACTGATTTCCTTTCAGTTCAGCTCAGTTCAGTCGCTCAGTCGTGTCCGACTCTTTGCAATCCCATGAATTGCAGCACGTCAGGCCTCCCTGTCCATCACCAACTCCCGGAGTTCACTCAGACTCACGTCCATCGAGTCCGTGATGCCATCCAGCCATCTCATCCTCTGTCGTCCCCTTCTCCTGCCCCCAATCCCTCCCAGCATCAGAGTCTTTTCCAATGAGTCAACTCTTCGCATGAGGTGGCCAAAGTACTGGAGCTTCAGCTTTAGCATCATTCCTTTAGGACTGATATTTATTATGTCACACATGTCAGCTATCACGACATCACGGGACAGGCATATTGCCTTCCTTTTTGGTGTTTGTGGTCACGTGGTTATCATAGACTGTGCATGCTCGGTTCTTCTGTTATAGTTTCAGACACTTATTATCTTTTCTCATTGATCTTAACATTCAAATTATATCCATTCTAAGAGACACATAAGTAAGCATTTAGCTGATGACCTACATCAGAATTTAAATCATACTTCACAATAAAGTGGCAAAAATGTGAGCTGGCTGATTCATTATAAGATTGCCTCTGATTTCACTCTCATATGTAGTGTTGGATATTTTTAACTTAAAAAGCTTCCTTTGATTCGCTTTTTCTTTCAAAGCGTGTGAGGCCCTTATCATGGATCTCCTATAACGATCGAGGCAGCAGGCTGTTTTGGTTCGTGAATTCCCCTTGTCACTAAACAGTACCCTCTTCAGCCTCCAGCCTGCGTTTCCATGTGTTTGGTGACGGGCGAACGTGGCGCCGTAAATAAACGGAAGCCGGGGCGGAGGAGGCCCACAGGAGGCATTTTCCGGAAGAGACTCAGTGCACCTCTGCCTGCTGGGCTGAAACCTCAGTTCCCGGCTCGTCCTCCACGGGAAGGAGGACCCCACTCCCTGCTCCGCCGTCCTGGGCAGAGTCGTCTCAGATGAGGGCAGGCAGCTGGCTGGGGCGGCCTTCTGCAGTGTGGAGGCCCTGGGGGTCTGCCGCTGGGGCCCCCGTTAGCCCGTAGTCACCTCCCCATCTGTGCAGGGCGGGCGGGACCAGACCCCGAGTCTCCCGCCCAGACCAGCCGGTGTGGGCCTGCGGCAGCCTCGGGCTCAGGTCCCAGGCGGGAGGACCAGAGCCGGACGGTCAGGAGAGGCACCAGGCGCGCCCCGGGTGGCTCCTGAGTCCCTGAGCTGATTTTTAAAACAAGCAAGACTTTTCAGGCAGAGAATCAGGAGACGGGAGGTGCGCTAGGCGGGCGGTGGGGGCAGTGTGTGCCAAGGCCGGGGGGCCCGAATGCGGCGGGCGCCTGGTGAGAGCAGGGTGGTGAGCCTGGGCACGCACCTGGGCCGGCAGGGTCGAGGTGAAGGCGGCCTTTGTGTCAGGAGGACAGTTTGGGCGGCTTGGGGACTTGCAGCAGGGAGCCAAGAGCAGAGGACGGATGCGTGAGACGCCTGGGAGCCGGATCTGGCCATCCATGCTGGTGCGTCTGTGGAGGGAACGTGTAGGGGGCAGGTTAGGTTGGCACCCAGGATTTTGCCAGGGGGTCAGATGAGTTCCCAAGTTCAAGTTCAAGTCCTGTCCTCAGTCTGCCATCCTGACAGGCAGGAATTATCCTTTACAACTTCATCTCAAATGTCTGGTTACCTTTTGGAATTTGAAGGCACCCTCTGTCCTTTTTTTCACCCATGGTGTGGACGTGCTTAAAGATGTCACCATCCTCCAGAGTCTTAGTGAGTCTAAGAAGTGGCTTCTAACTTGCCTCAAAGAAGTACATCCTCCATAAATGGCAAATTTGGCAGAAAAGCTGGGCAAGGTCCCATGACTGCATAAAAAACTAGGGTTCGTTTTACATAAAATATCAAGTTGGTCTTTAAATAGCAGTCTCAGAAGCACAAGCCATTTTATTATCCATTAAGTCATTTAGCATCCACTATCCAATTTTTCAAAGTTATTTTCCCCAGAGGGGCTGCTGATACACAGTATTCTTGCAAGAAGGGTGGTGGGAGGAGAGGGGAGAAGTTGCTGAAAGAATAGTGAGCAGTCTCTTGTTGCATTTGCTTTTGAATTTAGGGAAAATGCAGATATCAAGTCTGAGACAAGAAGTCAAAAGGAAAACCCTTAGATGCCACTGTAAGGCTGTGATGGGTGCAGTTCAGTGAGTCTTCTGCTTTGCTGCCCTCGTTGTTTCTACCTGTGGCACCTGCCGTCATAAGTCCATTACCCCGTCCCCACTGTGGGTGGGACCCTGATGCAGGTGAGAGAGAAGCTGTGATCCCCAGGCCGGCCAGAGCCCTGTCTGTCTGGGGAGACTGTGTCTGCCACCGCTTACTTATCGTAACTCACAGACCCTCCAAAGAGCTTGCTGGAGGCCCTTGGACTTGGAGGCCTTGTTTATAATTTTAAAAGGCTGAAAAGGCAGGGGTCAGCTTTCCAGGGGTCTTCAAATACCCTAAATGTGCATGAAAGATTGAGTATATATTTTCATAGGCTTTCTGTGTCTTGAGACGAGAATCCAGTATTTATCAGATTCTCAAAAAGGCTAGTTCTTTGCACCAGAAATGAGAAGAACACGGCACCAGAGTGTCACAGTCGTAAGAGGATAAACGCACTCCAAGTGCAAAGCTGTAGGTCATCCCAGCGACCCCTGGTCAACGTGCTGCCCGTGATGGGGTGGTCAAGTGCAGGCCCGGATGAGCGGAGCTGGGCTCACCGCAGCTCCAGGTGGGGGTGGCTCCCTCCAGCCAACTCCCTCCCAGCTTGGCCTCCGAGGCCGAGCCTCAGCAGTTGGAAACGTGCGCGTGTCTCAGACTGTGGAGCGTCTGTGGATGGCGTGTCCTGGGGGGGCCGGGGGGCCCGTGTGCGCTCCCGGCTGCCCCGGGGTCACAGACATTCAGGCTTGCCTGGGGCCACGGGAAGCCTCCTTCTGCCTGTCGACCTGCCTCGGGACCCTCTCTTCCGGGGCGTGGACCACTGGGGGTTGTGTGTGAGTCGGGAAGAGCTTTAGAGGAGCTGGAGTCCTTTGTGTTCCTTTAGTCAGGAATCAAACACCAAGGTCAGTCCTCAAGGTCAAGCAGGACCCGTGTGAATTGGGGTACTGGGTCCCCCTTCCCACCCAGTGGGCCTGACGGCCAGAGCGTCAGCCTGTCCATCTGCTTTAATGCTTTGGTCTGGTGTAATGGTCCTAATCGATCCCCTGGAGAAGGAAATGGTAACCCACTCCAGTATTCTTTCCCGGAGAATCCCATGGATGGAGAAGCCTGGTAAGCTACAGTCCGTGGGGTCACAGCGTCGGTGGGGACTGAGTGACTAACACTCTCCTGTTCACCTTTTCTCATGGACTCAGAGATGACAGCTGTCGAGCCCTTGGGCGGCCACCAGGCCGGGAGTCTGGAGGGTGAAGTGGACGTGTCCCAGGGTGGGAGTGGGCGTTCCCCAGAGGCGGGGCCCCAAAGGCGGTGAGCAGGAGGGCGTGGCCCCCAAGGCTGGTGCCGCCCAGCAGGGGTGGCCGTCTGTCCCCGCTTGGCCTGTCGCTCTGGGCCTTCACTTGGCCGTTCCCCTGTGCGGACGGCCCTCGGCCTGCCTTCGGGTGTCTGCTGACCACGCACTGGTAAAGGCTCGGGGGAGACGCCCCCCTCTCCTGCCCTCACCCCCTTTGATCTCTCTCTCAGCCCCTCTTGCGGGCACGCCACTTCCCACCTGACTCTGGTTCCTCCCCCGCACCTTCCGGCCCTGCGGCGCAGTGATTCTCTGAGTCTAAGATGCTTGCGGGCATCTCAGCACTTCTTGAGCACCTCTGGGAAGGCAGGTGTTTTGCATGGCGGGGAACCAGGGGAAGGACAAGCTGACGGGAGTTCTTGCCGTTTGCAGGTGATAAAGGAGTGACTGACATTTTGTGTGCCTGGGTTCGCTTGATTTTTGCTACCTGTGAGCCAGGTTTTAATGGGGTTTTTGTATTGGATAAACTTTGTGATCTAAGCAGACTGTAGGATTAAGTTTCAGAGTCCAGTGGAAGCAGCCATTACCGGTGGCCGAATGAGTCTTTGATAAGCCTGAAGATTCATGCCAATGGTGATCCTGGTTTCAACTTGATAGTTGTGAAACGAACTCTCTCTCTTTTTAAAGCACTTCTCCGAGTGAATATTTTGGAGTGTAATTTCAGGTTAGGAGTTATACAACACATAAATATGTGTTACCTTTCAACCTAGCAATTTCTTGTCCTGGAAATTATTGTAACAAGAGAATCAAGAATATGCACAAAATTTATACGATAATATAGTCATATTGCTATTTATAATCGCTAACAATTAGCCTGAATGTTTATTTAAAAGATAAATAAAGATACATGACAAATCCATGCAGGCCTATGTGTTGTTCAGTTGCCCAGTCGTGTCTGACTCTTTGACCCAATGGGCCGCAGCACGCCAGGCTTCCCTGTCCTTCACTATCTCTCAGAGTTTGCTCAGACTCATGTCTGCCGAGTCAGTGATGCCCTCCAACTGTCTCAAAGCATTAAAGCTCAACAATAAAAATAATATTAATCCCAGCAATAATACAGCTAACTCCTAATCTGTTGCCCTCTTCTCCTGCCCTCAATCTTTCCCAGCATCAGGGTCTTTTTCAATGAGTCAGTTCTTCGCATCAGGTGGCCAAAGTATTGGCGCTTCAGCTTCAACATCAGTGCTTCAATGAACACTCAGGACTGATCTCCTTTAGGATGGACTGGTTGGATCTCCTTGCAGTCCAAGGGACTCTCAAGAGTCTTCTCCAACCCCACAGTTCAAAAGCATCAATTCTTCGGCACTCAGCTCTGACCTCCCTACATGACCACTGGAAACAACGTGAATTTGTGGGGGATGCAAACGAACTCCAGCCCTTGATGATAACGCTGTAGGGCATTTCGGGGAAGGCTTGAAGGTTCAAACTCATGATGATGCGACGGCTGGGCGGATCAGCACAGCTGTGTCTCCCGGCGTTCCTACCGCGAGCAGTCTGACTGCTGTACTTTTAGCCGCCTGTCAGCACCTGCAGCTTGTTCCAAGCAGCTCTGCTGGAAAGCCCACCTGAGCGGAGGGCTTCTCTGGAAGGCCAGCTCTGAAATCCTTTCCATTGTTGGTGCAAAACCATCCAACCCTGATCTAAATAACCAACGATTTCTGCTTCTCTATTTAGAGCCGCTGGTGGTGATATCAAGCGAGGCCAATGTGGTCTTTTTCCCTCCAGGTTCCCTTCTTCGTGCTGCCTGGGGAGCGGGGGGCCTGGGGGGTGCAGATCTCAGAGCTGCGGCCCCAGGCGGGAGGTGCCGAGCGGTGCCTCTGCCTTAAATGCTCTGTGCTCCACAGTGCTGATTATACGCTATTCACAACCGCCAAACACAGAGGAGGAGCGGCTCAGCGCGTGATAGGTTAATTTGGAATGTTTATTTGTTAACAAACAAATCTCTGAAAAGTACCAAATAAAGCCAAAGGAGAAAAGAAGGAAGGCCCCGACAATCTGAGTTGTCTCTGCAGTGTCTTTGCAGCGGAGGAGCTGCCCGTCTCCTGCTCGAGAATTCAAATGAATTTTGAGAATCCCCTTACAAGTGACAGCCCGGAGTGTGGGAATGATAAACGGCTCTGGCCTTGATAATTTTTATTAAGCACTAAATGTCACATTTAACCTGCATTACTGGAAGCAATTACCCGTGTATCAACAGTCAGGCAGCGCTGAGCGGGGCCTGGAGCGGTGCACGGGCCTCCATCTGGGAATAAGGATTTTCAATTAGGAAGCACAGAGCTGCGAGGGGCCGGGGTCCTCCCTGGCTCCCAGAGGGGCCCCGCTGGGAGGGGGCCTTGAACGCGTCATCCAGGCGGGGTGAACGGATCGCGCCAGCCATCTGCTGCCGGAGCCGAGCTCACTTTATCAAATCTCAATATTTACAGACGCTGATCAGCTCTTGGGGCCAGGATGGCTCCCTGCCAGGGAGTTCTGGGAAATTCATTTTAAGGTGTGTTTCAGGAGGCTAATTAATTTACAAGCACCTGTTTCATTGCTGGGAGCTGTTAGCACAGCAGATGAGCCTCAGCCCAGAGGGAGAGACTTTATCCAGCTAAATTGATTTCAATTGATTTTAATTTGCTGATGGCACAGTTGTAGGTTTAACGTGAACATAGCCTGGAGCCCCCCCCCCCCCCGCCCCTTTTTTTCCCCTGTCTGGAGTCAGCCTGTGGCTGGCTTATTCCTTGGCCCGTCGCGGCAGGGAAGTGGCCTCTGAAGGTTTGCATGGCAGACACATGCTGGTGCTCTTGAAAGCGATATTCACTGAGCCTAATCAGACGTTAGGGTCGAGTCACCAGCTAACGTCAGGTTTGGGTTTCTGATAAACCATGAGTAGGTTTTTAGTGCATGTGTGTCTAGGAGACATAGTTATTGGTTTATCTGAAAGCGTTAGTCACTCAGTCATGTCCAACTCTTTGAGACCCTATGGACTGTAGCCCCCCAGGGTCCTCTGTCCATGGGATTTCCCAAGCAAGAATACTGGAACGGGTTGCCATTTCCTTCTCCAGGGATTGAACCCAGGTCTCCTGCATTTCAGGCAGATTCTTGACCGTCTGAGTCACCAGGGAAGCCAGGGGTCCTGGATTTTACCGCCTGACCCCGGCCACCCCAGGTGGGGGTCACTGAGTTGTCCAGGAGCAGGCTGCCCCCCACACCCAATCTGGGTGGTCTCCTCTGCTGCAAAGAAGTTCTCATCACAGAAATGTGGTTTTCGCATACACATCAGAGTCTGGATCAGAACTTCTAGCGCAGGCCGTATGTTATGCTGACAATTGGTGTAAACACATCCTGAGTGAGAACCACCCTTCTCGGAAAGCTGGTGTGAGTCTATCCCCCCGACCCCCGCTTCCTAGGGGGAAGCCTCAGCTCCCAGGGTTCGGAGGTGAGGCTTTGGGAGGTGATCAGAGCACAGGGTGCAGCCTCATGTTGGGGTTGGTGTCCTTCCAAGAAATACGGGAGAAAGCTGCCTCTCTCTCCTGTCCAGCTGCCCCCGTCTGCTCCCACATGAAGACACAAAGGAGAAGGCAGCCGTCTGCAAACCAGCAAGAGGGCCCTCACCAGAACCCGACCATGCCAGCACCCAGATCCCCGACTTCCAGCCTCTGGAACAGGGAGAAGTGAGTGTCTGTGGTTTACAAGCCTCCCTGCTTGGGGTGCTTTGCTGGGGCAGCCCTCGAGGACTAAGAACCTGACAGATTAGGTCTTGCTCAGCGCTGCACAGCCAATCTGGGTGAAGAGCAGGTCCCTGGCTGGCATTACCCTCAGGTGACAGGCAGAGCTTCTCTTCCTGGGATGATGACACCCTGTGCACCCCACTTGCACTGCCTTCTCCCCGGGCCTGGTCCCTCGTGGAGACAGGAGTTCGGGTCCTCTGGCCTCCCCTATGCTAGGTCTTTATTGTATCACAGGACCGTCCTGGTTGTCACAGTCTCTATCAGCGTCATCCAACCCTTAATGAAAAGTTCTCTGCTTATTTTTAAAATATTTAAGCTTATTTTTTAAATATTTAAGCGTATTTTTGTCATTTATTCAAGACATCTTTTGGCCTATCTACTTGTACAAAATGCGGTGCTACACTCTGAGGGATTCAAACCAGATGCGGGACCTGGATTCATATAACAAACAAGCGTCTACATGTGTGCTCAGTGGGACTTCACCTGGTGTTAAGACTTAAGAGAAAATTCCCTTGTGTGGCTTCCTGGAGAGCTGGATGCCGTCCTGGTAGTGGCCACAAGAACAGCTTTCAAGAGGTGTTTCTCAGGATGCCCTTTCAGACGGGCTGCTGGTAAACCCAAATCCAGGGCAGTACCAGTCTGACGACAGGGTCCTGAGACAGTCCTAGCCGTGCTCTTGGTCTGGTGCTGGGCACAGCAGCGGATGACCACGTCCTTCACCAGCCGTCCTAGTGGTGATGTCTCTGGATGAACTGTTGACAAATGCCCAGTAGCAGTGGGCCAGGTGGGTTTTGCTGCCTGAACAGAGCCTGCTGTGCAGACACCTCATGAGGCTTAAAATGGAGAGCCAGAACCAGCTGCTTCCCCAAACATCTTCATTTCAGTACTGCCTTCCTGGAGTTTTCACTATCCAAGTGCCATTGCCATATAATTAGCACTTACTAATTTCTGTTAAAAATTTTTAATTACTGCTTTAGCTTTTAAGTGAGCAGCACCCTGCCTGGAGTCACGGATTTGACCCTTGTTCACTTTTCTTGTCTCGTTACGTGGTCATCCACAGATCACTAAAATCACCCCGTGCGTCCTGAAGATGGTATAATCCCAGAGCAGAAGAGTCATCGGAGTCCTTCAGAGAAAACGAGGGGCCTGGGTTCCCTGGGGAGCCAACTCTGAGGGGGGACCGCTTGCAGGACATTTGTTCTGCGGGAACTCTGGGGACCTACAGCTGAGGGCAGGAAGAAGGTGGGCTTGGGCCTGCAGACAGTGGGCTGGACACAGAGGCAATGAAGCTCCAGCCGGCCCCACTAGGAGCCCTGAGCTTGGACGGTCCCTTAGCTGCCTGGGATGCAGGCTGCACGGTGAGGGGTGCCCTTCGGCAGGGCGGCTCACGCCAGCTTGGCGGTTCCCGAGCCAGGCTGCAAGCTGCAGGCTGTCCACCTGTGGAATCCCCTGTGTCTGCAGGTGGGCACCTTGAAGCCTGCCACACGGGTGGGAGACAGGCGGCTCTGAGGGCTGATGCTTCTTCACCACTCACAACATGCCACAAGCCCTCTAGACGCTTCAGCATAAATAAGGCATTTTTATTACTCTGGTTTAGTATCTGACGAAACTTTTGTCCAGAAATGGCAGAGCTTAGTGCAAGGCCCCACACCTTGGGGAGTGGACGAGCCAAAAAGTGAAGCCTGGTGGGATAACTTGACTCCCAGTTAAGTTCCATGTCTGCATATCTGTCCATGCACATGTATGTACTGTGCACATACATGGGTGCAATTGGACATATACATGTACATATCACATGGTATGGGCCTAGGTATGCAGATGTATCTGTGAACATATCTGACTTCCCCTTATATGCGAGGCCGGATGCTATCGGAGGTGGTGTTGCTTGAAAATGTGCTTTGGTTGGTGGATGAGAGAAAAAGAGAAAAATCACTCCCTATTGTGAGCTAAGAACCATCCATAAAGGAGGGCGCCTAAGTGTACAGCGTGTGGGTGGGTCGCCCGCGAGGATGAGAAGGCAGGGGTCCAGCAGCCAACGCCCAGCACCTGGAGCCCAGGACTGTGGCTGCCACGTTCCCGGCACAGACTCCTCCCTGGAGACGGTGAAGGAGCGCTTTGAACATCCCCCTGAGAAGGCTGCTTGTGGTACAGGCAACCACCAGCTCACTGGGAGGAAGCGCACAGCCCACCTGGTGACAGAGGCGTGGCCTCCGAGGTGCCTCCTCCCCTCCTTCCCCGCCTCCCCGCCCGCCTGTTGTTGGAAGCAGAGCAGGGGGAGCTGCCTGAAGACCCTGTGAGGCATGTCCCTGTGTGCACAGGTTCCGTGGCAGACTCGCCAAAGATGAAGGCTCTGAAATTCAAATGCAGTTCAGCATGGCTGCAGTATTTTAGCCTGGAAAAAGCCCCAAACGACTTTTATAACAGTGCTCATCTCAGCCATTTGGAAAAAACACAGTAAAATATCGGTACACATTAGAAAATGCCATATTGTGAAACTTCCAAGATAACCAGGTGGCCAAATGCTCTCAGGGGAACGGAAGGAGTTAACTTGCCGCAGGAGATCATTAATTATAGCCCCGATGAATAATGGCAATTGGCATCAAACATGTGAAACTGAGCTATGGAATCTATCAAATCCTCTTGGTACCTTTACAGCTGTGCCATCTGCCGTGGGAAATCCTTGTGTTTCAATTTTCTAGGGGATGGACTGGGAGCAAGCACATGAGCAGCTCATCCCCAAACAATTGAGGTTAAAAATATTCTTGTTTGCCATACCAGGAATTGTCAGGTGAGGCATCAGAAGAATTTTGCTACCCGTGTTGACACTGAGGTAGCATTAAGGCACAGATTTTGAATAAGTGTTCATCGGTAGCATTTCTAAATGGAGCACATATAATTTAGCCTGGACTGGGTTACTCTCACGTATGCAAAGGTTGAGGATAAGTCCATAAAAGCCGCAAATATGTTTGCTTTATTCCAGTCCGAGTCCTATGAAAAGAGGAGGAAAACAGTCGTCCACAGACAGGATCTGGCAGGCTCCTCATGGCCGTTCCTGTCCTGAGAAGCAGGGCTTTCCAGAAGAGCACATGGGCGACTACCGAGGAGCAGGACTCGCGTCGGGAAAGGGCCGCAGTTCAAGATGGATGGCGTGATTTCCATTTTAAGAAAGACCCGGATCCCACCAGACAGGGCTCATTAATTTAAGACAGTTGAACTCACAAGCATCGGAGTTCACAATTCAATTATGGGGGAAGATAATCTTCCTGGGGTGGTTTATTTAGCTTGTGATTCTTAATTAACTCTGCTCCGCGAGGGAATGCTGGCGGCAGCAGCCTGGGCCGGTAATCTCGGGGCTGCCGATCTCATTTTAGGCCGCTGGTCAAGGGCCGGTCCCGGCTCCGCCGCACGTGGCTGCCTCGCGGGAGTCCACGTGAGCGTCAGCATGCGGATGCTTGAGCAGGAAGCGCTTTCTAGAGACGGTTCTGTCCTAACCCCGCTCTCAGCATCTGACCCTGCTCCCTCCACCATGGTGGACGCCGAAGCCAAAGAATAAAGCTCCACAGTTTCATTTCAGGTTCATCAGGAGGATTAGGCAGTTCACTAGGGCTCGGCTTTTTTCGTTTGTTTTTTATTTCATTTTAGATAATGATTCTACTGATAATTTAGCTGTGGAAAAGCAGTACTTAGGCATAATACTTAATTCACCAAGCAAGGCGGGTTTGTTGCATTTTCACGTGTGGGTTGTGGGTTCATAGTTTCCGTTTGAGTTAATTTCTTTGGGAAGGCGTATGCTTAGCTCACAATACTTTAAATCAAAATGAAAGGTTATTGAAAAACAAGTAGCTGTATACTCTGTTTCTCCTTTAGACACTGGCTCCCTTTCCTTCTCACCTTCTGTTCATCATCCCACCTTCTGTCTTCGGTTAAGTTCAGTTCAGTTGCTCAGTCATGTCCGACTCTTTGTGACCCCCATGGACTGCAGCATGCCAGGCCTCCCTGTCCATCACCAACGCCCGGAGTCTACACAAACGCATGTCCTTTGCATCGGTGATGCCATCCAATTCACTATTTTCTTAGCTATGAATATGAGCGGCTTCAGCGAATTGACTCTGTTTCCTGGGGTACATCACATTCTGAAGTTTTCTCTCATCTCTCTTTCACGTGAATGATCTCCACTTTTTTGTTGTAGTAAAATTTTTGCAGAAATTTCACAGCAGTTTTTTTTTTTCCTGTTTCTTACTTTTGACATTGAGGGGAGACCGTTCTGCCTGAGACTGCAGTTTGCTGCCCAGAGCAGGTGATTCTCTGGGGCTCCCATCTCATCCTCTCATTCCTGCGTCTGCGGGACCCCCACGCCAGGTCCACGGTGTGGAGGAGGAGTGCTCGGTGTCCAGGCTGCCCCCCCAGAGTTGCCGACCATCTGTCCTGGGCTGAGTCCTCCAGGTTCGGGGTATATCCAGTCCTCTAGCGAGATGCCCCCAGATTTCAGGGTTGCCCAATTTGCTACTGTTAGTCCTGCTTCACTGTGGGAATAACCACCTCTCCCAGATCTTGCCTCCTGGTCCCCAGCCTGCTGCCAGGGCTCAGAGTGCATCTCCCTGGGGGAGGACGGGGGCCTGGGTGGTCCTGCCCTTCCTTCCTCTGCTCCACCACCACCCCACCCCCCACACACACACCTGCACTGTGGCTCCTGCAGACGGGCCTGTGGCCGTGGCCCAAGGGTCCCCACCCCCGGCTGCGGCAGACTGCTCTCCTCTGGAGGGAAACTGGAGGCCCAGTTCTGAATCCTGTTCAGTTTGACCAGCTGTGTTGTTCAGACCACATTCCTCGAAATTTGCGGCGGTCACTGGAGCCAGCGGCTGCAGATCAGGCCCTCACTACTTTCGCTTCGTTTCCAATTCTGATCACTTTTGAGGGTGGGACGTCCTCACCGTTTGCAGGCACCATCACGCCTCCTGGAGACAGTTCATGTGAAGGAGACCCAGGTCTCAATATAGTTTTGTGAAAGCTGAGATTTTTGTGGCTTTCACACATGTATGAGAGGCAAATTATTAATCAGCAACAGAATAATTACAATGACTTTTCAGTAATATCCTGTACAGATGGAGTGTTTTGATCGCTGGGAGAGGGGGAACTGGGACTCATGGACATACTAAGTATTTGACCAGTGGCATCAAAAGTGATCCAGAACTCTTCAACTGTCCTTTCAACTCCTGCCCCACAGAGGTGGGAAAAACAGGCATTTTACCAGGAAAAGCACCTAATATTTCGGAGAAATTACTGTAGTAGCAGAACAGGAAAGAAAGCAGAAAAAGAAAAAAAAAAATTGATGCAAAGTGCCTTAGCCAACATAGATGGATAAGGTAGCATTTGTCCTTCAGGAGGTTAGAGTTGGGTTAGAAATGCAAGGAGGCAGCTTGATGCCCAGATTTGGGGGTGCGTGCCGACCTCATCCGAGAGAAGAGCCCGCAGTGACTCCATCGACACAGACTCGGGACAAAAGGGGGGCAAGAGCAAAGTTTGTGTCTAAATAATATAATTAATGAACGAAAGCCGATTAATCTCCACGTCGTACCTAAGATACGCCATTTAAAAATCTTCCTCTGCGTGTGTGTTAAGTTTGAGATAGTGTGTGTGCGTGTCGGTCTCCTCAGCGGTGTCTCTCTGTGACCCCCGGAACTGCAGCCTGCCAGGCTCCCTGTCCATGAGATTCTCCAGGCAGGAATGCCGGAGGGGCTGCCCTTTCCTCCTCCAGGGCACCTTCCCGACCCCGGGATCGGACCTGCTGTGTCTCCTGCATTGCAGGTGGATTTGTGACCCGCGGAGCTATTGCGGAAGCCCCATTTGAAGGTAGGCCTATTAGTAAAGTGTAAGGCATACATCTAAAGCGGAATTGTGCTTTTATTAGAATAAACAACAACCCCCCACAGTACCAGGTTAGGGACAGAGGCACAGAGAGGCCTGCCTGGCCTGCAGCCAGGTGGCTCAGCTGAAGGGTCATTTTCAAGACCCTGCTCTGCGTCCCCGGCTCAGGGGAAGGTCTCGGAGACCTCTCGAAGGCTGAGCTCTGCAATCCTAAGCTTCTGAAGTGATGGTAAAATCACATCATGAACAGGATGGACGTTTGCGTGTCTGTAATCCCGTTTAGTGGAGAAGGCGATGGCAACCCACTCCAGTGCTCTTGCCTGGGAAATCCCATGGATGGAGGAGCCTGGTGGGCTGCAGTCCATGGGGTCTCAAAGAGTCGGACACGACTGAGCGACTTCATTTTCACTTTTCACTTTCATGCACTGGAGAAGGAAATGGCAACCCACTCCAGTGTTCTTGCCTGGAGAATCCCAGAGACGGGGGAGCCTGGTGGGCTGCTGTCTATGGGGTTGCACAGAGTCGGACACGACTGAAGTGACTTGGCGGCAGCAGCAGCAGCAATCCCGTTTAGAGCCCCTGGGCACGTCCCGCCAAGTCACAAGCTAATGGACCACACTGCAGGCTTCCTCCGGACGCCTCCTCACCCAAGGGCATGGCGTCCTCGTCTGTGGCTGATGCGGGGAGGCAGTTATGGGTCCATAGCCTCTGACCCCACACTCCCCGTCTCCTCCCGGACTGAACAGTGGGGCAGGCCAGGCTCTTTCCTCCTGAGCACCTGGAATTGTGTTTGAGTACGTGGGGTTTGCTTTCCCGAGTGAGCTTGGTGCCTGGAGTGTGACATGCTGTCATAGAAAGACGTCATTATGACATTGTTGGACTCTGAGCCAATTGCAGGGCCTGGAGGCCTGCGTGCCTACGAGACTTCAGGAGCTAATGATGTAGTTCCTTGTGCAAAACTAGGAAAGTTATCTAAATATGTAGCGTTTGAAGGAAAAGAATAATCAGGACATCTTTGGGGAGGGGATGAGGATGACTAATTGTTTAAACTGGACAAGCAGCTTTGCCAACAAACCACGTGCCTCAGGCATCTGCTGGCTTCGCCATTCAGCTGGTTTATTTATGTCACCAGGATGGATTTCCAGCATTTGTATTTTACGGATTAAACAAGGTCTCTAGGTAACACTGTTGGAAAAACATCCTCCCAATTTTATCTGGAAACCATAAGCCTTCTGATTAATAGTATTAACTTGAGAAATAATATTCTTTTAAAGCAGGGAGAGAAAAATAACCCTAATGGAGCCTAGGGCAGGGATGAGGAGCCCGTCAGGAGGGACTGCAGGGCTGGTACTCTTCCGGGGCTGAGGTCTAGCTGCAGTTTTTACTTTCTGGTTTCTTCCAAGGTCTGGCTCTTCGTGTGTGGGGCCCACGGCTGGAAGAAGGTGGGGACACGGCCGGCATCACCTCTGCCCTCTGTAGTGCGTGCTGTGCAGACGTCTTGTACTTTTGTTTGTAAGGCCCTTGAATGTGGTAAAGCGGCGTGTGGTGGGTGATCCACCCACACCTGGCCTCGAGGACTGGCACAGCAGTGTGGCTGCCATCCTGCATGTCCGGCCCCCTCCAGAAGCCGCAGGCTCTGGGGGGCCCCGTGGGCGCTGGGGCAGGCGAGGCTTTACTGCCCTTGCTTGGCCCCTGGATGCTGCGCTGCCTCTTCAGGGTGTCGGTTCGGGCTCCCTCCCTGCCGGGGTCGCCTTTGCCGTCAGGGTGCTCGGGCAGCGGTCACGTGACCTGAGACAGACTTGTATGTACACAGTTTGGGTGTAGGATGAGAGTGGACTCAAGGTTAGGAACAGCGGACTGATGCAGAGACCAGTTCCCGGGAGGTCGGCGGTGTGCCCCCGGCGCCTCTGCGGGGCTCCTCAGGGCAGCTTGCTTTCCGTGCTCGTCAAAGGCGGCCCAGTCTAGAATCCTGACCACAGAGTCCCTTCACGGTCCATGACTGTCTGCGGGTCTGCGGAACCCCTGGCACCCCTTCCCACGCCTCCATCCCCGGGCTGAGTGCCTTCTTCTTTCCCCATTGCTCATCCCCCCCAGTGAACACCTGGTCTGCCTCTGTCCTGTCTGGGCTTGCCCTGGGGCTCAGCGGTAAAAAACCCGCCTGCCAGGGCAGGAGATGCAGGCTCAACCCCTGGGTCGGGACTATCCCCTGGAGAAGGGAAGGGCTTGGAGAATCCCATGGACAGAGGAGCCTGGTGGGCTACAGTCTATGGGGTCGCAAAGAGCTGGACGCAACTGGGCGGCTGAGCGCGCACGCCCATTACACTTGGGCTGCAGTGCGTCAACTGGGCGGCTGAGCGTGCGCGCCCGTTACGCTTGGGCTGCAGTGCGTCAACTGGGCCGCTGAGCGTGCGCGCCCGTTACCCTCGGGCTGCAGTGCGTCAACTGGGCGGCTGAGCGTGCGCGCCCGTTACCCTCGGGCTGCAGTGCGTCAACTGGGTGACTGAGCGTGCGCGCCCGTTACCCTCGGGCTGCAGTGCGTCAACTGGGTGACTGAGCGTGTGCGCCTGTTACCCTCGGGCTGCAGTGTGTCCATGAGTTTCTGAGCCGTCCTCACCCTGCTGTCAACACCTTGCAGTCAGGAGTTCTTGAAGTCAGTCTGCACGCAGAGGCTCTCCAAATACATGTGACATTGACTCGGTCGGTAAAATCACCCACCTCCAGTCAGCCCTGGAGCGTGCGCCCTCTCTCCTCGCTTTGGGCCTGGACTGACACCGCGAGTCACCAGAGGCTGGAACGAGCAGTGATCTGACCCACATCTGGGTCAGCACCTGGGCTCCGCCAGGCCCCGAGGCTTGCTGTTCTGAGCTTGGCACCTCAATCCAGCTCCATTCGAGTTTTCTGAGAAATAAAATATGGGTTTCTCACCAACGCTTCCAGCATGAATCACATCCCCAGACTTCCCGGGCACAGGACGGAGCCGCGGTTCTCCTCCGCGACATGAGAAGCGTGTTTGTGAGCGCACCTCTTTGTTTAGACTGGGAGGAAGGATGAGATATACCGCAGGGGCTCACAGACGCCTGCCGCTCCAGAAACACGTGTATCACCGCGTATCATGTAACGCCTCACTGTGGGGAATAGTAATGAATAGTTGGGACCACAATAATGTGCATTGTTGATGTTTGTTAAAATAAAGATATTCAATTTATAATAAAGGGGATTAAAAGCTTAATTCATGACTATGTTAATATTTGCCTGCAAGTACACAGATAAATGGCAACGCACCTTATCACGTTGAACACCTGCACACACAAGTTCCTCCACGGAGATCTCCGTGGGATTGTACGTTTCGCAGAGCTTAAACTTCCATTTCCCAAAATAATGATATCATCCATTTACAGATATAGATAGGGTCTCCTCACTCCAGCTCCATCCTGAAATGAGCATTGTGACTTCAGCTACAAATATACGGGATTAATTGCCGGCGCGATACGCACGGTCTGCGCGCTGCGAGAACAGACTGCACGCACGGCCGCGCGCAGCGTCTGCGCACCCGGGCTTTGGGGCGGCGGCGCAGCCGCAGGGCTCTTCATCCGCGGAGGGAAGCAGGTGCACCTGGCTCCGTGGAAGTGGCCGCCACAGATGCTGGCAAATCAGATCCTATTTTTAAATGTTCTGGGGGAGTTTGCCCTTTGAAAGAGGTTTATGATGAATCCTTCGGATGACGTGTCCTGATGGAAAATTAACGAGTGTTTACGAGCAGCTCTGACTTGATCATCCCTGGGATAATTACCTGGGAGATGCAAAGACACGATCAGGCTGTGCTTTCATCTGGCTTCAGGAGAAACAAACAAACAGGAATAAATAACCAGAGGTGCTAAGTTGCAGGCTTCATTTCTCGGGAAATATTGCAGGGGATCTACCCTATGTGTGCTCATTCTTAGCCGACTCTTTTTCGACCTCATGGACGCAGCCCACCAGGCTCCTCTGTCCACGGGATTTCCCAGGCAAGAACACTGGAGTGGGTTGCCATTCCCTCCTCCAGGGGACCTTCCGGACCCAGGGATTGAACCCGTGTCTCCCGCGTCTCCTGCGCTGGCAGGCGGGTTCTTTACCGCTAGCGCCCCCCGGGAAAGTGTTAGTCGTCCAACTGTGTCTGACTCTTTGTGACTCCATGGATTGTAGCTGGCCAGATGGCACCCCACTCCAGCACTCTGGCCTGGAAAATCCCATGGATGGAGGAGCCTGGTGGGCTGCAGTCCATGGGGTCGCTGGGAGCTGGACATGACTGAGCGACCTCACTTGCACTTTTCACTTTCATGCGTTGGAGAAGGCAATGGCAACCCACTCCAGCGTTCTTGCCTGGAGAATCCCAGGGACGGCAGAGCCTGGTGGGCTGCCGCCTATGGGGTCGCACAGAATTGGACACGACTGAGCAACTTAGCAGCAGCAGCAGTCTCCTCTGTCCATGGACTTCTCCAGGCAACAGTACTGGAGTGGCTCCAGGGGACCTTCCGGACCCAGGGATTGAACCCACGTCTCCTGCGTCTCCTGTGTTGGCAGGCGGGTTCTTTGCCACCTGGGAATCCTGATCTGTTTAAGGCTCTTGCTGAATCAGCTTCCCAGGGCCACTGTAACAAGCGCCACAGGCCGCGAGCCTTCATTCTTTCACACTCTCTGGGCAGAAATCAGGGCGGCGGTGTGGGCAGGCCCGATCCCTCAGGGGTTGGGGGGTCTGTCCCCGCCTCCCCGAGGTCTCTGCTGATTCCTGGCCTGTGGCAGCACAGGTCCAGCCTGCCCACAGCCTCTCCTGGGGTGTCCTCTGAGTCCAGACTCCCCTTTTATAAGGACGCCAGTCAGAGGATGAAGGCCTCCTGCCAGCACAGGACCTCCACTGATTCCACCGGCTCTTGCTCTGTTTCCACATAAGGCCCCTTTGGAGGTTCAGGGCAGAGCCATGAGCTTTGAAGGATAAACGAAGGGGAAGAAACACTTCCAACAGAAGACAGTAAATTAGGGACAGATGTTCTGTGAAGAACAAGCAACTGTACACCCCTGATTATCCACCGCTCTCGTCTTTTCTCATCATGTGATATTTCCTGCAAAGAACCTACTGTATGTGCACTTAGAGGGGACAGCAGAAATCAAACCTTGTGTGGCTGCATGTGACTAGGCACACACACCTGGGGAAAGTTGTGGGATCGTGTGTCCTGTTGCATATTTCAGTTTGCAGCTGAGAGAACACACGCACAGGAGGAGACGGATGGGGAGGTGGGAGCCAGCGTCGTGTCGAGGGTGGGGAGCCTGGGAAGGCTGGGGAAGGCTCTGGGGGGCGCAGCCTCAGGCAAACCCTGGCCACAGCCCCCCACACGACGGCCCCCCACATGACGACCCGGGACTGATCTTGAGCTCCAGGGATCGCGGGTAGCGTGGCTTGGGTGGGTGTGGAGCCTGGAGCTCGAGGAGGGAGAGCCCAGCAGCAGCAGGTGAGGGGCAGGTGAGCCCCCCGCCCAGGTCAGGAGCTGTGTGTGTTTTCCCTCATTCGGCTGGACGTGAATGAGCCGGAGGCCCCGGTGCTGACTCTGGCCCAGAGGACGCAGGTGGACACCGGTGGGCCGCCCGGCGTGCTGATGAGAATGCGGCCGAGAGGCGGGGACCTGTCCCAAGGGGCCACGGAGGCTGTGTCCGAGCGTGGATGAGGGTCAGAGCAGCTCCCCATCCGTAGGTCTGAGCATGTAACAGGACACAGGATCTGCCCACACTGCTCGGAGGTGAGAACCTATCACATACGGAGTTGCACAGTGCTTATTTTAAAGTCCCCTTTAAATGCATCTGAAATGGATACTTTGCAGAAAATACTAAACAGTGTGCACTCAGGATATCTGAACAGCCCAGGTGGCCCAGCGGCTCTTCACGGTACATCTGCTCGAAGGGAGGCAGGCGGGCAGTGGAGGGGGCAGCTTTTGGAGGCCGGGTGGCCTTTGAAGGGACAGTGGAGATTGCCAGCGCGACACGCCCTCAGGCCCTGGAAGGTGGCGTCTGTGCGGCTTGGGAGCGTCCATCCAGAGGCTGGCGTGTGCGTCCCTCGCCCCGCGTCCTGCCCCGCTGCCGCTGCCCGCTCTGCTCCTGGCACCTGCTTTACCCGCCACCTTACTCCCCACGCTGAGCAGCCTGCTGTCCCCAGGCGGGAACCCCACAGTGGCACAGATCCGGGGGTGCCGCCTGACCACCTTGGGGTCTTTGTGACCCTGCTCCTCGCTCTCTCTCTTCCTCTGTTCTTTCATTTCTCACTTGTTTTCCTGTGTCTCCTTTTTTTGATTTCTTTTCTCAAGTGTCGATTTTCCCTCCCTTCTCAGCCTCCCATGGCCTCCATCCCAGGCCCTTTCAGTGGACTGGGATCTCTTGGACATGAACAAGGGTCCGCGTTTAAGGAGAAGGACAGAGGGTGTTCACAGCCATCAGTCATCAGATTTATTATTTAAGACGGTGTTTTTAGGATGCAGACGAAGCAGCCGTGGGGTTGGGCAGATCAGTCCTGAACGAGATGACTTTGTATCTTGCAGAGCTGCACCGTCCAGTGCATTAGTACCTGGCTATTTGTGGCTGTTCAATTCAAATCCATTCAAATTGAGTTAATTAAACTTCAGTTCCTTAGTCACACTCCCTGTCTTCCAAGTGTCCAACAAGCTACAGGTGGCCCCTGGCCACCGTTACGGATAGAGCAGGCATGAAACCCATCACAGGAGCGGTGGTAGGCATGGCTCTGGGGAACCACATTTATATGCCAAGGACCCAGAATATTATGAGTAGCTGGTTGTGTCGCGAAATAAAATCAACCTCACTACACGGATCTTTTTGCTTCATGCCTCTCTATCTTTACTACTCAGTTAGGAAAGGTCATTTTAACATCAATTCAGGTTTTAAAAGAGTCAACTGCAGCTCTTTGGCTAGAATAAGGCCAGAGTGGAATTTGGTGCTGGCGGGCGGGACACTTGGTGGTTCCGACAGGACTAAAGCGGCCACAGACAAATGTGTGTAGATGCAGCGGCGCAGGCGGCTCCCGCCTTCTATGCGGGAAGAGGCCAGGGTGGAGCTGAGTGGCCTTCAGGCTCATCCAGGGAATGTGACGCCACTCCGCGGCTCTCACGCCGCGGGAGGGCTCGCTGGCCAGGCCGCTGGCAGCCTCTTCTCCATCCTTAGCTGTGTCCTTAGAATCATGAATCCTGAAGGAACCAGTGCAGACGGAGGTGACATCGCCCTGCCCGCTCCGCAGCCCGTGTTACGTCTCTGCTGCTGCCGCTGCTGCTGCTGAGTCGCTTCAGTCGTGCCCGACTCTGTGCGACCCCATAGACGGCAGCCCACCAGGCTCCCCCGTCCCTGGGATTCTCCAGGCAGGAATGCTGGAGTGGGTGCCATCGCCTTCTCCAACGCATGAAAGGGAAAAGTGAAAGGGAAGTCGCTCAGTCGTGTCTGACTCTTAGCGACCCCATGGACCGCAGCCCGCCAGGCTCCCCCGTCCCTGGGATTCTCCAGGCAGGAGCGCTGGAGTGGCTGCCATCGCCTCCTCCAGGGGACCTTCCTGGCCCAGCGGTCGGACCTGGTCTGCTGCATCTCCTGCTCTGCAAGTGGGCTCTTTACTGCTGAGCCACCAGAGGAGCCCAGCTTCAAGCCTGTGTTAGAATTAAAATGGGATGAGGAACAGGATATTTGGGTTTCCTGACAAAGATCTAACTCCTATTTTCCTTTGGTGTTTTTTTTTAATGGCTGCTCATTCTAGTAGCTTTTAATATATTTGAATAATAGCAAAAATAATCAATCAATGTTTTTTGATAAATGGGGCTAATCTCTAAATCCCTGGTATAAAGTAAATTCCCAAATGTGTTCAGTATGTCTTTATTTGAATTACTGGACTTTTAAATTTTTGCTAGTAAACCATACTAAGCTTGCCTTTCAGTTCAGTTCAGTCGCTCAGTCATGTCCAACTCTTTGCAAGCCCATGGACTGCAGCACGCCAGGCCTCCCTGTCCATCACCAACTCCTGGAGCTTGCTCAAACTCATGTCCATTGAGTTGGTGATGCCATCCAACCATCTCATCCTCCGTTGCCCCCTTCTCTTCCTGCCCTCAATCCTGCCCAGCATCACGGTCTTTTCCAATGAGTCAGTTCTTTGCATCAGGTGGCCAAAGTACTGGGGCTTCAGCTTCAACATCAGTCCTTCCAACGAATATTCAGGACTGATTTCCTTTAGGATGGACTGGTTGGATCTTGTAGTCCAAGGGACTCCCAAGAATCTTCTCCAACACCATAGTTCAAAAGCATCGGTTCTTCGGCACTCAAGCTTTCTTTCTAGTCCAACTCTCATATCTGTACATGAACTGGAAGCTTGCCTTTGGTCTGCTATAAAGTAGGGAAAATACATGTGTGTGTGTATGTGTGTGTGTGTGTGTGTGTGTGTGTGTGCGTGTGTGTGTGTGTGCGCGTGCGTGTGTGTGTGTCTGTGTCTCTGTGTGCCCATTATGCAGTTTTAAATAGCTGGTCAGTCCCCATCCTAATAGAAGAGGAGTGGAGGGGTGTGAGGGGCTGTGGGAAGCCTGTGTCTACAGGAGGGGTTCAGCCCTCAGTCCAGATCAGTCCAGGCTGGACAGAAGCTGGGCCTCTCCCCCTCGCCCATCCCCTTCATTTACACAGAATGACTTTTTTCTTTAAACACGGAAAGTTTTGTTATGCTAATCAGGCAGGGCCAGTTTCCAATTCAATTTCACCTGGGCCTAGTTGGCCAATCTCGTCTGTGGCCACCTCTGGGGACCGCCCTGTCTTTTCAGCTGTAATTTAGTCGGAGCTGCTGTCTCACTCCCTTGGGGGCAGCATCGCAGATGCTTCGCCCTGTGATGACGCAGGGCTCAGAGGCGGCGTGCCCCCAGCCTGGCCGCTCTCCAGCCTCAGTCCTCCCGGCCACATGCCCGGCCTCTTCCCGACACCCTGCTCTCTGCCGGTTCTCCTCGAGTCTGGGGCCGGAAGCTCGGGTCAGCGGAGACGCGTGCAGGGGCAGCACTGCTAGAGAGTTCATTAGCGATTTCACCTCAGTGACCCACCCAGGGTCACCCCTGCCACCATGCTTGCTCTGACCGTCTCAGGACAAGTGAGACTGTAAACCCAGTACTTTTAAACTCGGCACAAGAGACCCAACTGCTAACAGTGTTTTGTGGTGAGTTTTTTTATCACAGTTAGCAGCTGTTGTGAAATCAACAGGGACCTTCCTGCGCAGGGTCCTGTATCCAATGTCTGGTGGTGGGAAAGGGGAGAATACCAGCGCAGCTGGTGCCTGGCACCTGACCTGCTGAGCCACTGAGCAGGCCAGGGAACCGGATGGCAGAGTGCCCAGCAGCTGGGTGTTGGGGAGGCTTCTGTCCTGTTGGAGGGAGAACCCAGGATCTTTGGATCAGGCCCAAGGGGATGATGTTGGTCTCATAATTAGGAAATGGAGTAGGTCTGGCCATGTCAGTGGACAAGGATGCCACAGTCATCAGGGACCCCAGCCACCATGGACGGTGAGCTGGTGAGCCCTGGGGGACTCTGGAAGGAAAGAACACCTACCTGCCGCTTGGCAGCCATCAGGTTTCATGGCCCAGAGCGAGCCCTGAGGAGACTCAGGATGTGAAAACACAGGATGTGAGCCCCAGTTAAGTGAGGTGCATATCAAAGGGGTGATTTCAGCGAGCCCAGACCCTGGCCTCTTCCCACACACAGAGAGGCACCAAAGTCCTTAACTTGGGATGTCTGGTTTCCCTTAATTAACAATAATCTTTTGATGTTCAGACTACCTGCCCTCTGTTGCAAAACTCCTGTGTCTCCTACACCCCCTCCATGAAGGGTCGCGTCGCCCATGACCTCGAGGCCGCCGCTCCCCACCTCCAGCTGGCCCCCTGGTGTTTGTTGTGTAGTTCTGAGCTCAGCGTGCATTCTGTTGCTGTTGTTTAGTCACTGAGCGATGTCTGACTCTTGCAGCCCCATAGACTAGCCCGCTAGGCTCCTCTGGCCATGGGACTCTCCAGGCAAGAAGACTGGAGTGGGTTGCCATTTCCTCCTCCATAGGATCTTCCCAACCCCAGGATTGAACCCGAGTCTCCTGCTTGGCGGGCAGACTCTTTACCACTGAGCCATCGGGGAAGCCTGTCTTACACCTGACGTACGTATGCAGCTGATTCACTTTGCCGCACAGCAGATGCTGACGCAACATTGTAAAGCAACTATACGCCTATAAGGGGCTTCCCAGGTGGCACTAGCGGAAAGAACCTGCCTGCCAAAGCAGGAGACGTGGGTTCAGTCCCTGAGTCAGGCAGATCCCCTGGAGGAGGGCATGGCGACTCACTCCAGTATTCTTGCCTGGAGAATCCCAGGGACAGAGGGGGAGCCTGGTGGGCTACAGTCCATGGGGTCACAAAGAGTTGGGCGCGACTAAGGCGACTTAGAGAAGTCCTGTGGCTCAGACGGTAAAGCATCTGCCTGCAATGCGGGAGACCCAGGTTCGATCCCTGGGTCAGGAAGATCCCCTGGAGATGGAAATGGCAACCCACTCCGGTACTTTTGCCTGGAGAATCCCGTGGACTGAGGAGCCTGGTGGGCTACAGTCCACGGAGTTGCGAAGAGTCGGACACGACTGAGCTGCTTCACTTTCACGGCAACTTAGCCCACATGCGTGCGTACTCCAGTGAAAATTAATTTAAAAGAAATGAATGGCTCAGGAGACCTAGCAGTTAGCTCTCCAGAATTTTGTGAGCCTATCGGTACACACAGCCACAGCTAAAAATTATATAAACTCGCCTTATAAATTATGCAAGCCAGGAGTAGTAACTGCCCCAAGCAGGGCTCCAGCTCCGTTCAGTGAGTTTCCCCGGGTCCGCGCCCTCGAGGCCACTTACGCCTGTGGACACGGCACCCGGTGGCGTGCAGGGCGCTGCTCGGCCCCCTCTGCGTTCGGCGACCCCTCAGTGGCAGCTTGAACTAGCCTCCCTGGGAGTGCCCACCCGTGGAGGCTGGCGGATGCCACGGGTCCGAGTGCAGAGCCGGTGCTCACCCACCCAGAAGACTCAGCTTCCCGGGGTGCGCGGGGGTCCACACTGAGGAACGGTGTGAGCTGCCTCGGGGCCCCAGGACTCACAGGCTTCCCTCCCCGGCAGGCAGAGGCTCTCTTTCTCCTCGGTCAAAACTCAGTTTCCTCCAGCGTTAGGTCTAAACAATAACGGACATTTTGGCCATAGTCTTTCAGAATGTCACAAAACCGTTTTGTAAAAACGTTCACACTGCAGTTTTGAAGTGACTGTGTTCCAGAGAACAAGGCTGTCCCAGTGTAGCTTTGACTTCTCGGTAGGACTGTGGGTTTCAGTTCTTTTGCGTGTATAAGAAACTGTCGTTTTTGTGGGGTATGCATATTTTATTATTTTATTTGAAAATATTTATAATAGTAATTAACACTATCCTTCAAAAAAAGTGTTTCATGTTTTCTGTAAAGGGAGCTGTAGCTGCGGAGACCCACAGCGCTGTGACGCTTTAGAACATGCGGAGAGGAGCGTCCTGTAGTTAACACGACACATCCTGGGATTGCAGTTTGATTTTCTTAAAAAGTTAAAATAAAAATTAAATCATATACATATATCATTTATAACAAAACTAATATTCTCTAAGCTCAATATTTTAGTCTGAAAATCATGATACTGTGAATAGGAAAATATATAAACAGCCAGAATAAGACAATCATGAAGAAATGAGATAATAGTTGTCAGATGAAACAATTAAATATGAATTATGACATAATTACAGACCCCCCGATGGGTGAAGAAAGCGACTGATGATATAATAGTGCTTTCGGTAATGTCTGCTGCTGTCTAGTCTAAAAAGATACTTATTTCATTGCGGATTCTTCCGTTTTGTTGCCTTAAACTTTCTCAAATGTTCCTTTAGACGGGGGATTTATGTGCCTCAATTGAGTCAGAAATAATAATATTGAAAAAGTTTAATCCAAGTCCCAGTGGATTTCTGCATCAGAATGCTGTTCCCTTAACTGTTCGACGGACAGAAATGGAAACACACAACTCCCCCACAGTAATTACTTTGGCCGTTGTTTCAAAATATCAGCAGTATCAACTTCAAGGATGCCAGGAACTCAATTTCTAAGCTCTTTGGCATAAAATTTATTTAAAAGTTGAAAACAGTTCAAATACATTGTATCAGTTTGTACAGGACTAATATAATTATCCTGGTCTTAGGGTTTAAAATTCTTTTTTGTCTTACTTAAATTCAATACATACGTTTCATTCAGATGCTCATCAGAATCCAATCAAAGTCACCACTTCAAAAGGAGGGCTTGATTTCTGGAGTTACGAGGCTGCAAGCAGAGGAGCGAGTTTGTTATGTGTACGTAGAAGGCATACACACTCAAACACACATCCGCATTCCTGCACATAAGCTCACAAACACGGACCTATAGGCTCACCCACACGCAGAGCTGCACAGCTGCTCAAGAAGTGTCCACACAGACACATAGTCAGAAGCAAAAGCCCATGTATTCATGTGCACGCACACACGTGTATGAACATGATCATTCACACACACACACACGCACCACATATGCCAATACGTCTTTAAATATTCATATAAACACAGGAGTCAAGTGGGCCTTAGGAAGCATCACTACGAACAAAGCTAGTGGAGGTGATGGCATTCCAGTTGAGCTATTTCAAATCCGGAAAGATGATGCTGTGAAAGTGCTGCACTCAATATGCCAGCACATTTGGAAAACTCAGCAGTGGCCACGGGACTGGAAAAGGTCAGTTTTCATTCCAATCCCAAAGAAAGGCAATGCCAAAGAATGCTCAAACTACCACACAATTGTACTCATCTCACATGCTAGTAAAGTAATGCTCAAAATCCTCCAAGCCAGGCTTCAACAATATGTGAGCCGTGAACTTCCAGATGTTCAATCTCATTTTAGAAAAGGCAGAGGAACCAGAGATCAAACTGCCAACATCCCCTGGATCATGGAAAAAGCAAGAGATTTCCAGAAAAACATCTACTTCTGCTTTATAGACTATATCAAAGCCTTTGACTGTGTGGATCACAATAAACTCTAGAAAATTCTGAAAGAGATGGGCATACCAGACCACCTGACCTGCCTCTTGAGAAATCCGTATGCAGGTCAGGAAGCAATAGTTAGAACTGGACATGGAACAACAGACTGATTCCAAATAGAAAAAGGAGTACATCAAGGCTGTATATTGTCACCCTGCTTATTTAACTTCTATGCAGAGTACATCATGAGAAACACTGGACTGGATGAAGCACAAGCTGGAATCAAGATTGCTGGGAGAAATATCAGTAACCTCAGATGTGCAGATGACACAACCCTTATGGCAGAAAGTGAAGAACTAAAGAGCCTCTTGGTGAAAGTGAAAAAGGAGAGTGAAAAAGTTGGCTTAAAACTCAACATTCAGAAAATGAAGATCGTGGCATCTGGTCCCATCACTTCACGGCAAATAGATGGGGAAACAGTGGAAACAGTGAGAGACTTTTATTTTTGGGGGGCTCCAAAATCACTGCAGATAGTGATTGCAGCCATGAATTTAAAAGGTGCTTACTCCTTGGAAGGAAAGTTATGACCAACCTAGACAGCATGTTAAAAAGCAGAGACATTACTTTGCCAACAAAGGTCCATCTAGTCAAGGCTATGGTTTTTCCAGGGGTCATGTATAGATGTGAGAGTTGGACTATAAAGAAAGCTCAGCACCAAAGAATTGATGTTTTTCAACTGTGGTGTTGGAGAAGACTCTTGAGAGTCCTCTGGACAGCAAGGAGATCCAACCAGTCCATCCAAATGGAAATCAGTCCTGAATATTCATTGGAAGGACTGATGCTGAAGGTGAAGCTCCAATACTTTGGCCACCTGATGCGAAGAACTGACTCATTTGAAAAGGAACCTGATGCTGGGAAAGACTGAGGGCAGGAGGAGAAGGGGACAACAGAGGATGAGATGGTTGAATGGCATCACCATCTCAATGGACATGAGTTTGGTAAACTCTGGGAGTTGGTGATGAACAGGGAGGCCTGGTGTGCTGCGGTTCATGGGGTCGCAAAGTGTCGGACATGACTGAGTGACTGAAGTGAACTGACCTGAACTGATAAACACAGGCACATCCAAGCAGACCCATCCATCAGCGCATATCTATTCATAAGCACACGCGCATTCGTGGACATGCCTATGTACATATATGATGGCTGGACGCACGAGTTGGTGTGTTTTATGACGCGTGCCATAGGCTTCAAGTTATAACATGTTTGAAGAAATCAAATGCCCCTGAAGCAGCTTTGCAGATTTGTGTTTGTTTTGCTTTAAAGGTAGGGTTAGACTATAGCCACGACTTGCGGATACAGCCTGGCGCCTGTACCCAATTTGATTCGTCAGTGGGCCTGTTGGTAAATTTCTCTATGTCTGTGCTCTGCTCTTTGTTGACTTCAGAAGATTAAGAGTAAAAAATGTACCCGATGGCTCATTCTGGAGCTTTCACTTATAAAATTACATCATCATTTTAAAAATGCAGCTTATTTTCTTGTATTTTCCCTGGTTGCCCAGACGGTAAAGAATCTGCCTGAAATTCAGGAGACCCAGGTTTGATCCCTGGGTTGGAAAATCTCCTGGGGAAGAAAAGGGCTACCCACTCTAGTATCCTTGCCTGGAGAATCCCAAGGACAGGAACCTGGTGGGCTACAGTCCATACAGAGTCGGACACGAGTGAGTGACTAACACTTTCACATTCTCACTTTCATTTTTCATATTTATTATGAAAATGTGGGAGATATGGCAGAGGATGGATGAGCAGGAGGTATTTAGCTATAAAACGTCACTGCAGTGTAGCGTTCGTCCAGAATAACGGTGAGCGTCTCTTCCCACAAACGCTGTCTTGCAGTGCTGAGGTCCTCACGGGATACGGTCTTGTATGTTAGCTTTCTCCTAGCCGTGCTGAGGTGTAAGCATTTTCCTGTGTCATTAAAACCCTTTGCCAAAGTTTCCAGCAACTGTGAAACTTTCTAGGCTTGGTGGCCAGCTGACTCAGTTTCCCCTGGTTCTTCTATCTGGCATTTTTTTGTGTTCCCTGCTTTGAGGTGTGGGGATTATCGCATGGCGAGCCTCTCTGAATTACGAACGGTTTTCTCTTCACTTCTCCAGAAGTGAGGTTACTCTGACAAGAGATTCGAGACACCCCTGGATCCTGCTACGGCACCAACATGCTTCTCCCAAAAGGTCTGAATCTGCACGCCCCAGGTTGATGCAGGCACCCACGGCTCACGAACGCTTCTGCTGAACTTGTTCAGTTTGGGGACTTTTCATCATTCTGCCCTTGTTCTGTCCCATATGGACCCCAATGTGACACCCCAGCCCTCTGCTGGCCGTCTAAAAGCAAGCACAGAAAACCCATCCTGAGTCCCTTCTTGGGAAGAGGAAGCGGCTGGAAGGTGCACCCTTGGGTGTGGACACAGCCCGGCGTCGTCGGTCGGGCCCGGCGCCCTGCCTCTCCCGCTCCTGCCGCTCCCCTCCCTCTCACTCACCTCTTCTCTCACCCTCCCCAGGTGGAGTCAAGGTCAGGCCTTTCTCCTCACAGTCTAGGAGCTGTCCCAGATGGAGGCCCTTTTCCTGCACAGGCGGCACCTTCTTCAGAAGGGGGTCACAGCTGCAGCATGTCCCCCTGGTGACCATAACTCAAGATGAACGGGATCGTGCCCCTTCTAACCTGAAGGAAGTGACTTTCAGATGGTTACCGATGGAGGGTGGTGCTGGGCATTGGTCACTGAACGTCTGTTTCTCCTTCCATCCTGATCTGTGTAGAACTTAAATCTCTCAGGCAAGTGCCTGCTGCATAAATAAGCAGAAAGTATAAATAAAAGTTCTGCGCATGGGGTGGGGACGGAGGAAGCTCTCCTGGACCTTGGTCTGCAGTGAGGGTCACACCTGACGATCAAGGGTCTCGAGGGAAGCTGCAAAACGTTGGGGATAACACAGAGCGGTGAGGAGCCCACCGGTGCGGAGACACGGGGCGGGGTGTCCTGGGGCCGCCTCCACTGCTGCTGGCTGTGGGTTAAAACGGGGTTCTCACAGGGAACGTGAGAAATGCGCTGTCTCAGGCCCCAGGGGCAGGCCCTGCAGTCTGCATTTTAGCCGGGGTTCCTGGCACCCTCCTGACCCCTCTTCAGCACCACAGGGCTGGTGGACAGCGGCCCCAGCCTGCCGGAGGATGGAAGGGAAGACTGCTGGACCCTGGCTGGGCGTGGGGACTGGGTGGGCTGCCCTGTCCCGTGCCTTCCCGTGGTTTCCATGGCATCAGTTAGCATGTTGAGCAGGGTTAGGATGCTGCGGATGGAGCACTCCACGGGCGTGTCGCTCAGAGTTGACGACGACAGGGCTGGCACTTTTTATGTAACTACAGTCCACGCTGCTGCTAAGTCATTTCAGTCGTGTCCGACTCTGTGCGACCCCGTAGATGGCAGCCCACCAGAGTCCGCCGTCCCTGGGATTCTCCAGGCAAGAGCACTGGAGTGGGCTGCCATTGCCTTCTCCAACAGTCCACGCTGGTCGATTATTTTCTACTTCGCTAGACCTATACTCCAAGTCCACGTGGGACGTGATATGGGGATGTTGTGTTTGTATCACGCATTATGTGTGTATCCACCCGGATTCAATACCTACGCAGACAATACTCTACTAATGATGTGGTGTACCAGATTTTTAATCAAAGCCTCCCTTTGTCAGGGTGCAAAACTAATTGTGTTGCTGTGTGTCGGGGGTCAAAGTTGTTGTAATGAAACATCCATCTTGGAGCTTTTTAGAGGAACCTGCTTAAAAAGGTTAAAGTGGGTAATTATCACACCCTAATTTACGGCTACTTGGCAATAAGAGTCGCTTCTCAATGAACCATTCACTGGTGATCTGCTGCTCCACACCGCAGGGCTCTTCTTGACTGGGTTAGGAAACGTAATTAATAAATGATAGGATTATTTATGGTTCACGGTGCCAGACTGGGAAATACAATGATATACAGAATGAGCTAAAAATGATCCTCGCCAGCAGCCAGCACACTTTAATCCGAGGATTGAATTGTCATATCACTTGATATAATGAAGCATGTCTGGGTGGAATCCTCAGGGCGTTTCTGCACGTTGGCTTCCTCTTTCGGGGGCTGGTGGAAAGCAGCCACGGTCCTTCTGCCTCGCTGTGGAGAAGCACCTGTCCATCTCGGGCCGGGTGTGTCCGTGTGGGGCTGGGGGTGAGTGGTGGTAAAGGGAGGTTCATATGATCGCCGCGTAGCAGAGCTCTCTCTACACACTGGCTTCCAAACACACAGCAGAATCATCACAAGGAAATCAAGCCGACATCCTCAACTCAGAGGACTTCATGCGATCAAACCAAATCACGCTCAGCTCTGCTACTTGGTCTTTCCAAAGCTGACTTTATTTTTTTGCATAAAAACAAACGTTTATAGTGTTGTTGGTTTTCCAAACCCGTCATGACTCTGGACGGAGGATGCACTCAGTTTCACAGCAGGTGTCCTTCAACACGGAGACGTGTGGGATTTTGGCCAGGGCTGATGACCGTGACCGTGACCCGACTTTGGGGTTCCTGCTGGGCCCCCATGTGGCCGTGTGCTGGGGATCTGCAGCCTTACTCCCTCACTCGGGGTCACGGCTGCCTGTTCAGCCCCGGGCGAGGCCCTCTCAGGCCCTGGGTATGCAGTGTCCGGGGCGGCCCAGCTCATGGTTCGGACGCTGACTGGGCACAAGCCTGGTGCCGAGCTGCCCGCGGCGCTTCCTGCATGTCTGCAGTGCAGCCCGAACGCTACCCCAGGAAATGGGCCTGTGTTCATGTTTGTGTTCCTGCCTGGTCAGTAGCGGTCAGGCCGGGGAGGGCCGGGCCCGCAAGAGGGGCGCACCTCTCTCTGCCCCCAGGACGGGGCTCCCAACATGCCCTCGTGGGACCTGGGCAAGTGTAGCATCAGGTGACTGCCTGAGCTTTCAATGGTTTCTTGGAATGTCCGGTTTGGAGAGCAGAGTCTAGAATTTTTCCCATTTTCCTCCAGTTGTGGGCTGGGTAGGAGGCTGGGGAGTGGCCACATTGAACAGAGGAGTCAGCCTGTCCACAGCACCTGAGTTCCCCAGTGGGACACACGGCCCATCTCTGGGTTTTCTGATCATCGCAACAGGCTGGACTGTGACTAGCGTCTCCTTCTTCCAGTTGAAACTGAGACACAGAAGTTAAATATTTACCGGTTCAAGGCTGACCATTTCTAAGTCTCTGAGACGATACCTGTGTCCGGCTGCCATGCCATTTCCACGCGTTGCAGTTTTCTCACTCCTTTTTTTTTGTGCTTAACAAGGAGAGACACATTCTGCTCTGACAGAGCTAAGAAGTACTGATGCTTTTATGTCAGAAAAAGTTTCATGTAATTTCAAACTGTTCAGGTATAAATTATACAGTTTGTGGATTAGACATAGATTTCCAGTCCTTCCTGACTTCCCAGCGTTTTCCCAAGTTTATTCATTAGCAACTTTACCCAAACAGGAACAGCAGCTGGAGAAATGTAGTTAATGCCATTATTTTTTAAAAGTCCTGGAAAAATGGTTGATGGGTGATAAAGCATGCATCTGATAAACATGGGTGATTGGGATTTTGTTCAGCCTTGCCTTTCCTGTTCTTACAGAACTGATGGTTTAGGTGCCCTAAGCACTACTTTATGTAATAAGATAACTTGCAGCTTTTCTGATAGAGCAATATTTCTTTACCCCAAAGTCTATCATTGTGCCTTTTGAGCTTCACTTAATATTTTGAATAATGAAATAGCAGGATCTTTGTTTGGCAGCTGAGAGGAGAGCATTGCAGAAAGATGGAATTGCTGGAGTTAATCAGGCTGAATGGCTGTGACATTTGAAGAAGAGATTGTGGTGAATCAGGATAGGGATGACGCTCTTCACGCTGAACAGACTCTACTGTGAATTCAAAGGGAGAAAAAACTTAAACGCACAATTAACTTTTCCTGGGAGTATTTTTCTCCATGGACTAGAATTTCTGCCTCCGATCCCCAAATTAGAATACTGCAATAGCATAGCTCACTGAGCGTCTCAGGTGGGTGTGAAGAGAGGGAGCAGTTCGGAAGTCTTTCACTAGACATTAAAAAAAATTATTTATTTATTGTTAATTGAAGGATGATTGCTTTACAATATTGGCTTGATTTCTGCCCTGGATCAGCATGAATCAGCCGTCGGTGTACATAAGTCCCCTCCCTCGTGAACCGCCCTCCCGCCTCCCACCCCACCCCACCCCTCTAGGTTGTCACAGAGCCCTGGTTTGAGTTCCCCGAGCCATACACCACATTCCCATTGGTTATCGCTGCTACGTGCGGTCCCCCTCTCCTTTCCACTCCTGCCCCCCGCCCTTGTCTATAAGTCTGTTCTCATTCGGGACTTTTATTTTTTTAACTGAATTCTTTTTTTTCAGGTATAGAACGGTTATTTGAGTTTTGTTTCTGACCTATCCGACATCCGGTTGTGACTCAGGTTTAAAAAGTCTCAGGGGCGTCTGTCCGGCCAACCTCCCCCCCCCACCGCCCCAACCCCATGAGCTGCAGCGGGGGCAAGGACCCCGCTTCCGGCCCTGTGGGCCGGGGCTGTGGGGGAGCCTCTGTTTTGAATCAGATGCGTGTTTTCAGGTGGGAGTTTCAATTCCGCCAGTTAAGGTGGAACACCTGCTTTCTCTCTGATTTGTCAGACTTGCATTTTGAAAAGTCGAGCAGGTGCTTGAATTCGATGCCATTTGAATGAAATGGGAACCTGTCAATGTCACCAAAGTGACTGAAAAATTTCCAAAACGAAGTTGAGTTCATGAAACGTTATGAAGCTGTGAGACCAAAGTTCCAGCATGGCCTTCAAGGAGAGATTCAGCCAGGGGCCTCGGTGGAAGGGTCTGGAGTGACTGACACTCCACACACTGTCGCCCTAGGACGTCATGGATTCCCAGAAAGAGTTTGGGGGGAAAAAGCACTGGGATACAATTTTATTTAGTATGTTTAATACAGCATTTTAAACATACCATGAATAGCAAATTGTCAGGAACTCTTAGGAGTGCTATTATATCCGTGATTCTGGAGCCAGGAAGAGAGATATGGGAAATTGCAGCAATTACAGTCCCATCTCATTGATTAATGCCGATTGCAAAATAGTCACAAAAATATTGGCATTGCAGCTTCAATCTGTTTTACCTAATAACGTTCATGCCAATCAAACCAGACTTTTCCAAGGAAAGCATTAAAGCAACAGAGGCAGCAGCATTCACCGTCTCAGCGTATGCAGCTGACGTATGCGAGGCCGACACCAGTGAATCGCTCCTGAGCTGATCTCTTCCCAATTCCGATGCTGAATTTGCAATCACTGTTCCTTAGCTTAATCACGGACACAAAGACAGTTAGCTTGAAAATGCTGCATGTTTTGATATGTAGGAAGGCTGCCAAATTAGATAGCCCTATTACATGTCCTCGGGTGAATCACTGGAAAGAGAAAACCTGAAACCAGACAATTTCTTCCCCAGGGGGGAAAAAAATTAGTTCAAGAATTATGTTTCTATTTATATGCCTTTTCACCAAAAGTGAGAGGTGGTGCTATGATTAAGTTCCCAAGCATGTGCCCAGTTTTGTGGTTTTCTAAGTGTTTGGTTTCACGAGAGATGATCTCGTCCCAGGTGTTCTGTAGGAACCCTGGCTACACCTTGGCTTAGGCCTTTTTCCTTACGTGTCCTGCAGCTTGTCTGTGTCTTTCTGCAGGAACACCTCTGGTTAAAGCAAAAGCTGTAGCCGTCAAATGCAAGGTGAAAGTGAAGTCGCTCGGTCGGGTCCGACTCTTTCAGACTCCAAGAGCCTGCAGCAGGCTCCTCCGTCCGTGGGGTCTCCAGGCAAGAGTACTGGAGTGGGTGCCATTTCCTCCTCCAGGGGATCTTCCCGACCCGGGGATCGAACGCGGGCCTCCTGCACCGCAGGCAGACGCTTTACCTCTGAGCCACCAGGGAAGTCAAAGCGTTGCGCACATGGTTCCTCTTCTCTCGCTTTCCTGCTCCAACCACTGTCCTTATATTAATGTAAATACAGCTTCTGTTGACGGTTCGAGAGCATCACTGACTCAATGGGTATGAATCTGAGCAAATTCCAGAAGCGAGTGGGGGACATAGGAGCCTGGTGCGCTGCAGTCCATGGGTCGCAAAGAGCCAGACACGACTTAGCAACTGAAAACAACAACCACAGGTTTATGTCGAACCAAGAGTGCCGGGTTTGAGGAGAGACGAGACTGCTTTCTTCTGGACATTTGGGTGGTAACTGTAGGACACCATTAGCTCCTTGGAAAGACCCTCCTGAAGCTTCAGATCTCCTGGATATGTTTGGCTGGGATGCAGGAAGAACGAAAGTTCTTGAAAATGTTGGGGCATCACCTGGAGAAAGCTCCCGAAAACCCTGCCATTTATTTTGTTTTGATCAAAAGCTAAGCAAAGCGTCATTGAGGACAAGAAAGAAACCCGCCTTGCAGCTGCAAATTCATAAACTGCCAGTGTGCCCTGGAGACGAGTGGATGTAAGTGAAAGCCACAGGGTCTCTACTTCTTTGTGCACTTTCCAGACAACATCTGCTGAGTAACCAAGCCTGAGGGGCCACCGTTGGTCTGTGAGTGGCTCTCCCCAGGAAAGAGTGGCCAGTGGCCAGCTGGCAATGCCGGCTCTTCCCCAGACGCTCTGCACGCTGGGTGCAGCGGGCAGCCCTGGGCTTCCTCCAGAGCCCCGGGCTTCCCTGCTTCTCAGGACCTCCCCGAGGGGCACCAGCTTCCGCTCCGCCTTGCTGCTCCCTGCCTCTCATCGCCTCACCTGTCACGTCCCCCTTAGAACCATGTGGCTCGGCCACGTCCCACCCAAACCATATGTTGGGGCCTCACCCCAGAACCTCAGAAGGGACCTGATTTGGAAACAACAGGTGCGGGTGGGATCAGCTGAGGTCCTCCCGTGGGAGGGAGGCCCTCGTCCACTGACTGGCGTCCTTATGAAACGGCGTCTGGACAGAGGAGACCCCAGCGGATGCCATGGGCAGACTGGACCTGTGCTGACACAGCCAGGAACCAGCAGAGACCCCGAGGGGGTGCAGAGGCCCAACCCTGCAGAGGGCGCGGCCCTGCCCACCGCACCGTCCCCAGGGCATGAGAGTGCAGTTCTGGTGCGTGAGGTCGGGTCTGTGGGTCTTTGCTGCGAAGTCCCAGGACAAGACTGCACAGAACATACTTAGTCATATGGGGTGCGTGTGGAGCAGCAACAGTCATTCAGTCGTGTCCGACTCTTTGCAGCCTCAGGGACTGTAGCCCGCCAGGCTCCTCTGTCCGTGGGATTCTCCAGGCAAGGATACTGGAGTGGATGGCCATACCCTCCTCCAGGGGATCTTCCTGACCCAGGGATGGAACCCAGGTCTCCTGCACTGCAGGCGGGTTCTTTACCAGCTGAGCCGCAGGGAAGCCCCTGGGATGCGCGCTGCTCGACAGCCCCCAATGCCTTTGCTTTCGTGTGCGTTCTCACTTCCTTCACACACGTTTCTTAACAGAACATGCTTACTGGCGGAAAACAGAAACTGCTTACCACGCTCACCGGTGTGTCTCGGCTTCCCCACCTTTGCCTTCTCTAAGAAACCTGGCTAAAGCCTTTCGAGAAGTGAGCTTCACTGAGCCTTTGGACCCTGCCCCGAGGAGAAGGAACCGCCCCTGGCTGCTGAGGTGACTGGCTCCGGGACGTGGATTCTGAAGTCTTGCCTGGGCAGTTTATGAATTTGCAGTTGTAAGGCTGGTTTCATTCTTGTCCTCAATGACGCTTTGCTTAGCTTTTGATCACCGTGTCGGGCGCTTTCCAGCTCCTGTTCAGGGACGACTGTGTCTCTGCATCAGCCCAGGGGCCGTGGGAAGGCGAGGCCGCGGGAAGGCGAGGCCGCGGGAAGGCGAGGCCGCGGGAAGGTGAGGCTGCAGAGCAGGCCTGTCTGTGCTCCTTCCTCTCCCGCGGCCCCTGTGAGAGAGGGGAGGGGGTCCGGGCTTTGCTTCACGGCCTAATACGGTAGACAGTGGGGCTTCCCTGGAGTCACAGTGGGAAAGAATTCGCCTGCAAGGCAGGAGTTGCAGGAGGCGCGGGTTTGATCCCTGGGTCTAGAAGATTCCCTGAAGGAGGGCGTGGCAATCCACTCCAGTGCCCTTGCCTGAAGCGTCCCAGGGACAGAGCAGCCTGGCGGGCTACGGTCCATGGGGTCGCAGAGAGTTGGACCCGACTGAGCGACTCGGCGCTGAGCACAGCGCGTGTAGGCAGTCTCTCGGAAGGCGGAACCCTGAGGCCCGCGGCGCCCAGGGGCCGTCTGCCGCTGTGATGCCTTCCCCTCTGGGTCGGCCTGGCCGCGCTGGGCAACATTTGGGAGCGGGCGCGTTCGGAGGGTTATTAAAGTGACTCAGGGCTGCTCCACCTTTTGCAACTACTACAGGAAACTTTGTCGAGGGGGGCTGGAGTGGTGAATTAAAATGTTACTAGGATTTATAGGAGGGTTAAAGAGGAAATGTAGCGGGAGTTTGGAGTAAGGGAGAGTGAGGCCAGAGCTGCCGGGAGTCCTTGAAGAGGCTGCCCGTGAGGAGGGGCTCCCCGCCCCGCCACCCAGGCCCAGTCCCCGCGTGGGCTCACAGGCTCTCTGTGGGACCGCCCAGCGCCAGGGCTCGGTTCAGGGTCCAGCTGCTGAGTTCCCACACGTGCTGCCCCCCTGCCCACCTGACTGTGGCACTGAAAACCCTCACCACCCCCCACGCTGTGCCCTGGCCCCTACGCGCAAGTGCCACGTGCTTTTCAAGCCTGCGTGTGACGCTCGGCATACCTGTAGACACACGCCTCGGCTGCAGGGCAGCTAAGGGGGCCGCGGGAGTGACCAGGTTTCTTTCTTTCTTGTTTTTCTGGGAAACATTTGGTGCTGCTCTGGCTTTGGGCATAACCGAGACATCATCTTGACGGGCCTCAACCTCAAGGCCGTCGAACGTCAGGTGGGTGGTGATGTCACTTGGGGCTCGTTAAACCCGTGATTTAAAACAACACTTAGCAAGCAGGTCCGAAAACGACTGGACCCCTGAGGTGCAGTGGCCCTGCCCCGACGATGCTCCCCCACCTCCCTGGGCGCTCGAGGGGCCGACCCCCGGGGCACCACCCATAGGAACCTGTCCCGCCTCACCAGGGAGCGCGGCTCTGACGGTTGAGATTCCGGGAGGACAGGCATCAGACCGTGCTCATCCCGGAGTCTGAACTGGCCCTTTGTGTCACGGGTGTTGGAGAAATGAGTCACCAGGCCCTGGAGGCTGTGACACTCACCCTGCTGGCCCAGGGCCAGCTCTGAAGGTCGCAGGGAGAGGGCCCACATCAGGACGGCCAGGATGCTCGCCTCTGAATCACCGAAAAGTGCATCTCGAGCCAGACCTGGCGTCTGTCCAGTGCTGACTCGTGTAGCCACAGGCTCCGGGAAGTTTTCACTCCAGATTCCTGACTTTGAACTCGCGGGTGCACTCACTGGAGAAGACCCTGAGGGTGGGAAAGACTGAGGGCAGGAGAAGGGGGACAGAGGATGAGGTGGTTGGATGGCATCACTGACTTGATGGACATGAGTTTGGTAAACTCCGGGAGACAGTGAAGGACAGAGGAGCCTGGCGTGTTGCTGTCTGTGGGGTCAAAGAATCGGACATGACTTAGTGAGTGAATAGCAACACGAACGTGCCCGCTCCTTCACCAGATTGTCGGGGTCCACGGCGGGATGAGCAGGAGGTAGGCTGTGTGTGGAGCCGTCGGGAGGGTTTGGGGGGCCCGCCCGTGGCCTGCAGCGTGTGTTCACCCGTGCATTGAGCCATGTGAACCCCCCAGGCCCACCTCCCCATGTGACTGTGTCTCTGCGGGTCCCCAGGCAGCGGGTCACTTGGGTTCTCCATGGCAGTGGGATTCCTGTAAACACTCCCCAGGGCCACCGCTCTCTTTGGTCCAGACCCACAAGTGCCGTTGTTTGCAACCCGAAACCCCTCTTCTGGGGGTAGGGGGAGTCAAGCGCTCTGTCTGCATGCTGCTTCAGAGACATGCTAGCTCAGTCGGTGTGGACCCCCCGGCGTGTTCCCTGCTGGAACTGTCTTCCCGCGGGCCCCTCCAGGCAGCACCCTCCCCGCCCACCATCCACGCCCCCTGGCCCCCGCCGCTCTGAAGTCTCCAGGCTGGCCTCGATCCCGATCCTCCCCTCTGCACTGGGGCCCTCAGCCCGCGAGCTCACCGCTCACACGGGTCCATGAAAGAAATGCCACTGACCCTGAGGTTCACTCCGGAAGCCGTGAGACTGACTCCAGAGAGCCAGGGGAGGCCGCCAGGAAGTCTGCTTTCAGACTTCCTGCAAAACCGACCGCAACAAGCGTCTGCCGTGCAAAGATGGAGCAGCGCGGGGTGAAGGGGGCCACGGAGGGCAACGCAGACTCCCTTCTGGAGGGAGCTCCGGACGCCTGCATTTTAATGAATGAGTAGGACAGCTTTTGCGTAAACACTGCCGTTTTCAGAGCAGCTTACTGCCTGTGCGGACGCACGGGGAGCAGTTGTCCCTCGTTTTAGTCGCTCAGTCGTGTCCGCCTCTTCACAACCTGATGGACTGTAGCCAGCCAGGCTCTTCTGTCCACGGAGTTCTCCAGGCAAGAATACTGGAGGGGGTTCCCTTCCCTTCGCCGGAGGATTTTCCTGACCCAGGGATGGAGCCAGTGTCTCCTGCTTTGGCAGGTGGATTCTTTACCCCTGACCTTCCAAGGTGGAGAAGGCAGTGGCACCCCACTCCAGTGCTCTTGCCTGGAAAATCCCGTGGGCAGAGGAGCCTCGTGGGCTGCAGTCCCTGGGGTCGTGAAGCGTCAGACACGACTGAGCGACTTCACTCTCACTTTTTCCTTTCATGCATTGGAGAAGGCAGTGGCACCCCACTCCAGTGCTCTTGCCTGGAGAGTCCCAGGGACGGCGGAGCCTGGTGGGCTGCGGTCTCTGGGGTCGCACAGAGTCGGACACGGCTGAGGCGACTCAGCAGCAGCAGCAGCAGCGCCACCAGGGAGCCCGCTGTACGCACACGCGCTATCTGGTACCTTCCAGAGTAGGACCAGGCTTGCCCCGGGACAAGGGCCGCCTTGTCAACCCTCTGCCTGGAGCAAGAAGCAGAGGGGATGGGTCGTCTGCTCCGCTGTTCAGTTGCAGGGACCCGCGCCGGCAGCCTGCCTTCCAGTTGCCTTGTTTGGACACCAACCCACAGGCCCTGGTGAGGCCAGGAGACAGCAAGTCCCCAGCAAGAGCCCCTCTCCCTCCCAAGCCCCGCATGGCGCCCACGACCCCTGCCCAGGCTCTCCTGGTGGTGGAGGGGCCTCCAGACCCCCCAAGCCCTTTCCCATGGGAAGGAGTCCCGATATTTTCAGATGTAAGGTGTCAAGTTCAAGTCCAGCCACCCTTGGGAAATGTTGCTCTAGGGAAGGCCAGAGAACTCCTGGGACAATGTGCCATTTTGATATGATGTGTCTTTTCTGGGGAAAAAATCCCAAGCTGTCATCAGATTCTCTGAAATGCTCAGAATGTGTCTTCATGGTGCAGGCTTTCTCTGGAAGGACTGCTCAGCTCACCCACACGAGAGGAGTTCTGTGAATCTGGGTGGCTCCAAATCCTGACTCTGAGGTTTGGGGTCAAAGTTCTTTGCATCTGGGGAAGGACGGCCGGCAGGAAGAAAATGCTGGGTGTGGTCTGCGACGGTTAATCTCCTGCGCTGACTTGGCCAGGCCGCGGTCCCCAGAAATTCAGTTAGACGCCTGTACGGAGGTTGCTGTGGAAGGAATTTTTTAGACATGATTAAATCTGTAGACTTTGAGTAAAGCAGGTTGCCCTCCTGTACCTAATCAGCAGAAAGTTTTAAGAGAAAGAAAGCGAGGTTCCCCTTGAAAGAGGGGATTCTGTCTCCAGCTCTCCCCAAGGCCTCCAGCCTACCCTGCAGCTTCAGAAGTGCTGGTCTTGGTAATCACACGGCTGCGCCCCTAAACTGAATCCATGCCTCTCCTTCATATGTGCAGCCATGCACGCGGGGACATACACCCCGTTACTGGTGCAGTCTCTCTGAAGAGCCCTAATTAGCAGTCCCATGTTTCCAGTGAGCATGTATTAGCAGTTAGTGCTAAGGATTTCCATACACTATTTAATTCTCAAAATGACTCTGTGAGGCGGTCGTGGCCCAAATCTGGGGCCAGGTATAGAGTTGGGGTCAGGGTGCCCCCGCTCCTCTCCTGAAGCCCCTGGTGGGGCGGGGTGGGCCTCGGGCCCGTGCAGGGCTGACGCCTTCCTGCGGGCACAGCAGGCCCTGTCTGCAGCTCTGGGCTGGCGGGTGCCCTCCGCGCCAGGCCCCTCCTTGGGCGCTCCTCAGCTCCGTCTCGAGGCTGGTGCCTGTGCTTCCCCCTCAGACGCGGGGAAGCCTGGGCCTGGGCCTGGGGGCCCCGGGCCAGGCTGTCTGCTGCTTGGCTGCTGTCTCCACGACCCTCCCTCCCTCCCGTGTCGGTCCTGGCAGGAGGCCACGCTTCCCGGGGGAGCCCCAGGAGAGGGGCAGATGGACTTGGCGGGCGCGCCCGCTGGGATGCGAGTTCTCTTTTCTGGCCGAGGGACTTGGCAGGGCCCGGACCCCGTGGGGAGATGAGGGTCCTCGGGGCCTCTCCTGTGGAGCAGGCATCTCCAGAGCCACTCAGCGCGTGACCGCACTCGCCACGGTCCAGCCACCCCCTCCAGGAATGAGGAGGGCAGCCGCACAGAGGTGGGGGGACCACACCCCAGCCCCTCCTGCAGTGGGTCAGCTTCCTGGCCAGCTGCCAGCCCCCGAGCCCCGCCAAGCTGCCCTCTCTCTCTGCACCTGGGTGGTCCCCTTTCAGGACCCTCGGCCTGTGGGTGGGCCTGGGCAGCCACTCTCACTCCAGGCTTGTTCTAAACCCTGGCGTTTCCGGCTGGGCTGGGTCCCATGCGGTCAGAGGAAGGACAGGCCAGCCACACCACCTCCAAGCAGGAGCCTTCAAGAGCGAGCAGCTCGCAAGAAGCTGTCACTCACGGCCCAGCCCCATGGAGGGGGCCACTCGGGCCCCGAGGCGAGGCCTGGAGTGGACGGGAGGGCGGGGTCAGTGGGGGTGTGCTCGATGGGCCCGGGAGGGGGAGAGCGCGTCCCATGGTGGGGGTCTCCATCCCACGTGCTGCCTTACCCCCCGTTAACAGACTCCGGTGCTGGGAGAGTGGGAGGGGCCCGGGAGGGGGAGAGCGCGTCCCGTGGCGGGGGTCCCCATCCCACGTGCTGCCTTGCTCCCTGTTGGCAGACTCCGGTCCTGGCACACCTATTTGGCACCAGAGGAGAGCTTGCACCCGCCGCCCGCGTCCGCCTCGCACACCCACTGTGTCCTTGCCTTCCCTGAGGAGCCCGTGCCACACACAAGGGGCTGCTCCCCTCCAGGTCTGGGGCTCCCGGCTCACCCCTCCTGGACACCAGCCCTCGGTCTGCTCCATCCTGCACCCCTGGACCTGGTCCCATCTTCAGTGCCCCGTCCTCTGACCACAGTAGACAGCCAGTCTCCCCCAGGCCCTCCTCCTGACGCCGCGGTGCCCACGCCCTGCAGGGCTGCTGGTCCCCACCTGGCCCCTGCCCCACCTGCACGCGATCGTGGACCCGGGCTAATGCTCCTCTGCAGGGCCTGACTCAGCTGAGGGCTGGCCGCAAGAGCAGGTCAGAGCAGGGGTGGTCCACTCCACAAACGCTGGGGCCAGAGGGCAGGGCCAGGCCCCACAGTGGCTCGAGAACCTCGGACCCTGGGCCGTCCCCCCCGGGTCAAGCAGCTTCCCTATCACACTTCACGTGTGGCTCCCATCACGTGGCTGACAGCTCACACGGGGACGTCTATCTCATGAAAAACATGTGAACCGAGCTGCTGACCAGACGCGATCCCTCGCAGCTACGATGTAGGACGCAGTTTGCTCCTCGGACGGCATATGAAGCAGAGAGAAGGGGTTCAGGGGTGGCGTGGAGGGGCTGTGGGTGGTGAGAATGCCCTCCCACTGAACAGCAGAGACCCCAGGGAGGTACACACAGCAGGCTTCTTGAGGCAAACCAGCCTGGGAGGCCCTGAGTGCAGAGTGACCGCGGCAGGCCCGCCCCGCCCAGCGTCCTGGGGAGAGGGTCGGGGTGACCTGTCCTCGGTAGGGGTCCACTCCTGGCTGGGGGAGCGGCTTCACCATGACACTCAGTGCCTCGCAGACTTTCTGAGCCTGGGGCCGGCGGAGCATGCGGAGAAGCCTCAGGTCTCAGCCCTAGGTCACTGCGCGTGTGCGGATGGCGGATGCAGGGAGAAGAGCCAGTCCGGTGGTCGGCGGAGGTGGGTGGGGGACGCCAGCAGGGGTGGAGCTGGGGCCGGACAGCCAGGTGCTGAAGGCCAGGCAGCGGTTGCCTGGAGACGGGGAGCAGTTCTGGGCAGGCGGGCAGCACGTTAGAAGGTGGCTGGCCTTGGGAAAATGGGCAGGACTGGATGAGAAAGGAGGCAGCGTGGGCAGGACCCCAGGAGAGCTCTGACCTGGCACTGGACAGAGGAGAAAGGCTTCGAGCCAGTGGAGCAGGGCCAGTTCCCGGGGGGCGGGAGGCGTAGGGGCCGCTGACCCAGCGAGGCAGGAGGTCACGCCTCCGCCCTCCATGGGCCCTTCATCCCCGGCGCCTTCTCCCCCCAGGGGCGCTGTATTGAGACTGTTTACAGCATCGCTCAGGCTTCCCCGGTGGTGCCAGGGGTAAGGAACCTTCCTGCCAATGCAGGAGACGTAAGAGACGCAGTTACAGATCCTGGGTTGGGAAGATCCCCTGGAGGAGGGCATGGCAACCCACTCCAGAATTCCCGCCTGGAGAATCCCAGGGACAGAGGAGCCTGGTGGGCTACGATCCGTGGGGTGGCAAAGAGCTGGATGCGACTGACGTGACTTAGCATGCACTGGTATCTCTCAGGTTAGAACCAACTGAGGAGTAATTTAGCAGCAGATATCTTTGATGGAAGCTTGTGGAAATGTCTACAGTTTTTGTAAAAATTAAATATTAGCTTTGGAGAACATCCCCCCTCCCCCAGCTCTTCAGAACATGGTTTTAGGAGAACGGTTCCTGGCCAGCTTTGCTGTGCCCCCAGGGTCTAAGAAGCTGCCTCTCTGGAGAAACTGTGAGTCTGTCCCTCAGAGTGGGAGGGCTGACAAGGAGGCAATCACGGCACAGGCAAGGTTATTCCTGCCGGAGCCCCGGGTTCCACAGTCATGGACGTACAAGGAAACGGTCCCCGATGTGGCTTCCCATCTCTGCAGAAACAACAGGACCAGCATGGTGAACTGTCCCTGCTGTCTCTCAGTCCCCATCCTGCCTGGACATGGTGCATGGGGATGGGCCTGGACACAGCATCTCGCGCTCTGCTTCCTTGGTGGCTGAGCGGCCAGGCTGCTCCGACTCTGCCCGAGGTACCCGGACGGACATTCTTTGCTAAGTGAGGGAGCTTGAAAGCCCCACGTGTGGCCGGCCATGTTGGCGCTGTCATCTGAGACTGTGTTTTTAATTAAAAGTCTGCCTCGGAGTGTGTCAAGTACTCCTGTATTTTTGCCATTCTTCTTATCTCTATGGCAACGAAAATATCTCAGCATTTACATGGACATCATATTCTTCGGCTAATGTACTATCTGAACTGTGCGTGCGCTGGGAAGGGGGCTGGCGGAGGCTGCTTCTGCAGGCTAGGATCCTGGAGTTGCCAAGACAACCGGGGGGCCCAAAGATGTCCTCGCCGGGAGCATCAAATGGGAGCTTGAAATTAATTCCCTCGCGTGTGTTTCTGGAGCTTGAGTTGTTAATTGAAATAATAGGAATGACCTTCCCTGTCCATTCAAAGCACCTGTCCTATTGAGGTTCTCTGTGCTATTTGCTTAAGCACACTCACGTCTCAGGTAAACCTAGCGTGAAAGAGCGGAATGGAGACACTCGCGGTGCGCTGGGGCGTACTGACTTGCAGGGGCGGGGAGCGGCTCTGCTTGGGTCGGCCTGAAACACCGGCAATAACATTTTTATTTTTAAACTTCATCTGTTTCTGCCCTCTTCTTGGCCGGCTCTGGATCTGAGGATCTCCGCAAGCCGTCAGATCCAGGCGCCAGGCGAAGGAGCCTCACCTCTGCGTGCGCTGTCCCACCCCTGTGTCTAGGCAGGCGGCGGCGTGGACGTGCCCACACGGTCCGCCTCTCCTGGAAGCGGGAATTAGTGTCCGTCCGGGTCGTGATGATCTAGGTGGCCCAGGGCCGCCCCTGCTTTGCCAGTTCTTCTTCTCAGGACGCTTCCACTTTAGCAAATCACCACTCTGGGATCCTGATGGGTTTCCCTCCAAAATGAAAGGCCTGGGGCTTGGTGAGCGCGCGTGAGAATGGGGGTTTTTCTCGTCCATGTCCGTGAGCAAGCCGAGGCCCAGGCCTGCTTGACACACCTTGCCTCTGAAGAACATTCCACTCGCAGCTACGGATCAGATTCAGAAGCTAAGCACGTGAGTACAGGCGTCTCGAGGGAGGCGTAGGAGCGTACATTCGCAGGCTCCACGCTCTAGAATCACTGCCAGCTGCAGAGGCAGGGTTCACGGGCAGGTGTCGGCTGAAGCGGCGCTGACACAGAGTCACTAGCAAGAACCCTGCCACCTTCCATGAGTTCCCTTTTCATGTAATTCTCTTCGCTACGTTCGACATCGCTGCCTGGAAGTGGCTTTCAAGATTGTGATCGCCGGGCCAAGAGGGCCAGGAGCCAGTCCAGGCTCTGTGGTGGGGATGTCCAAGGCAGGTGCGTGCCCAGCAGACAGAGGGTCAGTAGGTGGCCAGGGGGGTGCCTGGGGCGCCTGCAGGGCTGGGAAGCCTCAGGCTTTGCGTGGAAGAGGAAGGCAGACCAGAAGGCAGCTCACCGGAGGTGAGCTTGAAAACGCTTTCACTTCCTCTCTCTGTATAAGACCAGTTCTCCCACACTTGAGCAAATTTCATATTGCCCTTTCTTTACTCCCTTGCATGTAGTATGATCAGGGATTGGGGATTTAGTCCAGTTATCAACATTCATACCTATATAGACAAAGATCTCTCCAGTCAAGTGAAGTGAAGTGAAATCGCTCAGTCGTGTCCAACTCTTTGCGACCCCACGGACTATAGCCTACCAGGCTCCTCCTTCCATGGGATTCTCCAACTAGTCAAAGCTATGGTTTTTTTCCAGTAATCATGTATGGATGTGAGAGTTGGACCATAAAGAAAGCTGAGCGCTGAAGAATGGATGCTTTTGAACTGTGGTGTTGGAGAAGACTCTTGAGAGTCCCTTGGACTGCAAGGAGATCCAACCAGTCCATCCTAAAGGAGATCAGTCCTGCATATTCACTGAAAGGACTGATGCTGAAGCTAATACTTTGGCCACCTGATTCTAAGAACTGACTCATTGGATAAGACCCTGATGCTGGGAAAGACTGAAGGCAGGAAGAGAAGGGGACGACAGAGGATGAGATGGTTGGATGGCATCACCGACTCCATGGATATGAGTCTGAGCAAACCCTGGTAGATGGCGATGGACAGGGAGGCCTGGCGCACTGCAGTCTTTTGGGTCACAGAGGGTCTGACCTGACTGAGTGGCTGAACAACAGCAACAAGCTACAGAACAAAACAGAAGCAAGTGGCAACACAGCCCGTGGAGAGCGAGCAAGCGAGCAGAACTGTCCGCTGCCCGTGGAGAGCGAGCAAGCGAGCAGAACTGTCCGCTGCCCGTGGAGAGCGCGGAGCTGCCAAGCCGAGGCGAGCAGAACTGTCCGCTGCCCGTGGAGAGTGAGCAAGCGAGCAGAACTGTCTGCTGCCCATGGAGAGTGAGCAAGTGAGCAGAACTGTCCGCTGCAGTGAAACGCTGACGTTCCGGGCTGTGTTCCCCAGGCTGTTCCAGAATGAGGAATATGTCTGGGGAGAGGGTCTCAGTGGTTGTCGTCGGCTGTGGTGCTGAGAGCCAGCGGGGGAGGGGGACGGATGCGGGGATGGAGCCGGGGGCTTCACGGTCAGCAGCCTCCAGGCCCCCCACCCGCCCGCACCCCCGAGCTCGGCTCCCACGCTAGGCCAGCCTGCGGGTGGGCTCCCTGTGAGACCCCACAGGCAAAGCTAGACCACCCCCATGCCCTGTCTGCTGGGCACCCCCATCTGCGCGCAGCAGCATGGTCCCGGAGCCTCCGGCTGCTTGTGACTGGAGACGGGCTGCCGCAGGGGGTTCCCTCCCACGTGATTAGGCTGCAGGGTTCCCGGGGACTGGCAATTACTCTAATGGTCGTCTGACTGCTGATTTTAGAGGCATTACCAGGAGGGCCTTTAAAACGATGACTTTTGCTTCATAGCTGCCATACGCACTGTCTTCTCATGCTCTGGACCAGACCGGAAGCTGACCTAAGCGCGGTGCAGGCAGACTCACCGGCGAAGAGTCACGAACGCTGCTTTTCAGTCGAGGGGGGACGTTTTATTTGACTAGGGACATTTTCACTACTGGGGTATAGCTTTTCTTTATCATTCAGAAAATAGTGGTAAAAGTTACTTTGGGTTTTTCCCCCCAACTTAAAACTTTTCTCCTTCCTTTTAAAAGAATTAATAAATCACTGTGGCCATAAGTAATTAATTGGCTAATTATTAATTTAATAGACTTCAATGAAATGGCAATTTTAGGCAGATTTGCTGCCAGAAATAATTCAATAATAAAAGAAGAAAAAGCTTATATTCTGGATAATATCTATGAGGAAATCACTGACGCTCATTACATCTTTATTGCACTCCCCAATTCTCCAAATTTTTTTTTAAAGTTTGAATGTCAACATGTAGCTGGTTTTAACACAAGAATGTGTTACTAAGTATACCTCTGATGGCCCCCACACCTGACAATTCTGTATCACACTGGTTTGTGTGTTTTCAACAAGAGAAAGTCCAGGGGAGGTTTGAGGAAATATAATCGTCGGACTCTAGGCTGGATGGCTGATTCCAAATTGGAAACTGGATGGTGAGCTGAAAACGCATTTGGGGAGCAATTTAGGGTAAATCGTCGGAGAGCAGGAGTAAGCAGAGAAGCTGCGTCCTGCAGAAGCAGAGTCCCTCCTCCAGGAGCTCCTCTCTTCCCTGACCTGCAGGTCCGCCCAGGTTTCTGCAGCTCCTTCCGTGTCCAGCCAGGGTCTGCACGAGGACGTGTGTGGACGCACAGAGGCCCTCCAGCCGTGCTTCTGTGATAAGTGATGACTCGTGAGAAGCCGAAGGGGAAGTGTAGGCTTCAGACAGCCACCTTTCATTTCCTTTCTCGAATTTGCTAAGTTCATTATTGCCTCACAGAGATTTCCCCCATACCTTCGTATATTCAATTTCCTCTTTAATAGACAAACTGTCAGGGGAGGTTACACAAGCATTATTATTCAAAGGAATGTTTATATCCCTCAGATAAATATCATAGGGAATTATGGATGGGGGTATATTTATTACATATACAGCTGAGAAAAATGACGGTGTATTATTAGGTAAATACATGCTATATTTAAATAATACGATAACAATCACCAAGTTTTTCCTTGGTGTTCTGGAATCAGAATCCACAGAAAGGCAAATTAATATTTAAACCCTGTGTATAACTTAGAGGACCCACAATAAGCATGACAAAGAGAGATGCCTTTGGGCCACGCTGGGGGTGAGGGGTTTCCTTGGATGGTTACCGCGCGGGTGGGGGAGGGGCAGGCGGCGCCGTGTCCACCCTGAAGATGATCCCTTCAGTGTGCACAGTCTGAGCTCCTATGGTTCCTGGTGGGCACCATATGAAGCACCTGAAACAAAACGCCTCGTGAACCTTGAGGCCTCAGGAATCAAGGCTGCAGACAGGATCCAGGACCCGGGGTAACGGGTTAATTGTCAAGCACGCCTAGGCACCCACGTGAGCCAAAGGTGGGGGCTGAGAAAGGGAAGCAGCTGGAGGAACGCAAAGCTTGGCCGAGGAGGAGCATCCGCAGGGCAGGCTTTCGTCCCGTCTCGGTGGCTCGAGGCATGACAGGCGGCTTCAGGCATGCAGGTCCCGTCAGAACAAGGTCCTGGGACCTGTGCTGTGGGGCCCTCACTCGGGCTGCTGGCCCTGGTCTCATCCAGCACATTTCCCGTCTACCCTGGAGAGGTGCTGGGCGGGCTCGGCCTTCAAACCCACCCTGAAGGGTCAAACCCACCCTGAAGGTCCTGTGAGTGTCGGGAACTTAGCGGAGGGCGCCCCGCCCTGCGATGCCTGATGTGGCGTTCAGCTGCTGCCCTGGTCACCCAGAGAAGGCGCTGGCCCTCCTCTCCTCCCGTTCCTTAGCAAGCAGAAAGAATCCAGGAGCAGCTGGTACCACTGACCATGTGGTGAGGACCGCCTCGTGTCCCTCATGCAGGCACCGCCTCGTGTCCCTCATGCAGGCACCGCCGCTGAGTGCAGGCAGGACAGCCTCTGCGTTCTCGGCGCACTGTCAGAGCAGAGACCCCACAGCAGCCGTAAGGGCTCATTCCCGGGTCGCACCATCCTGGTGGTCGGTGCCCACCCCCCAGTCCAACCTCAATCCAGGTAAGCTGTCTTGGAACTGTAGGGCTGGCCGAAACTCTGGAAACTACCGGGAGCATCCCTCCATGTCCTAAGTAACCGGAATTCCAGAAAACGGGATTCCCTGAGAGGGCCTGGCAGGACGGGGGACCCTCAAATCTAGCCTCTACGTGGGCAGACCTCCTAGGAGCCACTCCAGTCACTAAACCAGTCCTGTCCGGAGTAGCAGCCCTGCTTTTGTGAACATTTCCCACAAGAGCGTCTCTTCCTTCTAATGGTTGCTGTTAGTCACTCAGGCGTGTCCGACTGTTTGTGGCCCCATGGACTGCAGCCCGCCAGGCTCCTCTGTCCATGGGATTCTCCAGGCAAGAGTACTGGAGTGGGTAGCCGTGCCCTTCTCCAGGGGATCTTCCTGACCCAGGGACTGAACCCAGGGCTATTGCGTTGCAGGCAGTTTCTTTACTGTCTGACCACCAGGGAAGCCCTTCTAATGTTTAATCAGTAGCGATTTGAACACGATATGTGTGACGTGAGGACATATAACACGCGCTGCACTTCGATGGGTGACGTATGAAGATACAAACTACCTGGCAGGTTCCAGAAGCTGCGAGATTCTTTGTCAGTGTCTTAAATAATCCTCAGGAAAAAAACCCTCCCAGGGAAATATTGTTTATATTTTATTTATTTATTTATTTTCTAGTAAGCCCAGGTCTCTTTATTTATTTATTTTTTTGTGGTTTTGATTTTGATTTTTCTTTTTTTTTTTAAATTTTTCTTTTTACTTTATTTTACTTTACAATACTGTATTGGTTTTGCCATACATTGACATGAATCCACCACGGGTGTACATGCGTTCCCAAGGTGAGGCAATGAGCCTACCAAGGGTAGATGTTTGCCCTTGACGGAGATGAGAAGCTGTGAGAGAAGTGTGGCCCGCACTCTGCTCGGCCGGTTCTGACTCTGGGCTCTGTGTCTCAGATGATGTCCTTCCCGCCTCTGCGTCTCTTCCCTTGGACGGAGACGCGGGGCCCTCACGAGCCTCTGAGTGAGGAACAGTCCCCCAAAGAGCACCTCTCCCGTCTGGCCGCTGTTCATCTGCTGGTGAGCCGGCGCCACTGACTGCTCCTCCCCTGCCCTGACCCCTACTTATCTCACTCAGCGCTTCCAAATCGCTGCCCCAGGGGCCTAAGGACCACACAGAGTTGATGGGGATTTGTGCTGCAATCAAATAAAACTTGCCCGCCACGCACAAGTGCCCTGAGCACTTCGGCCGTTCTGCAGCGGGGACCTGGCGGGGATGGCTCGCAGTGTGCACGGACGGCAGTGACGAGTTTACTGCCCCCGAGCCAAGCCGCTTCCCGCGCTCCTCGGCTTCACTTGACTCACACCAGGCACCGATGAGCTGCCGGCTCCGCTAACTCCCTGCACCTCCCTCCTCGCAGACCTGGCGCCCCCTCTGCCCCTCCCCATCTCCTCACCCACGCCCCCCACAGAAAGGCAGACGTCAGGCTTCCCATGTGTCTGGCTCCCACCCCAACACCACGGAGGTGTCCCCTTTCCTCAGCTCCTCACTTGGAGGGTCCTCCCTGGGGTCCCCTCGCCCTGTTGAGACCCTGATGCTCTGGAGCAGAGGGAAAGGGCTGGGTCCTGGGTCTGTGCCTGCCCCCCGCCCTGGGGCCCCCTGGGCAGGTGCAGGGTAGACTTGGGCATGGGAGGACTCAGGACCCTGCAAGTCTAAACAGACCAGCCTCTCAGCACGCCTTATAAATCGTGAGACACCGCTGAGCCCCTTTGAAGAAATAACCATCTTCCGACTATTTATTCACTCAACCACAATTTATTGAGCCCTGACTGACGACACTATTCTGTGTTTCTGAGAAGAAAAGTCTTAAGTGGCTCTTCAAAGAACTAAAAGAGGAGAAGTCGTTTATGTGGTCTCAAAACATCATTCGAGTACAGCTTAGACTCGACAAGAGACGGAACCTGAGGGAAGGGTCCCTGCCTGGTTGGGGAGCGCAAAGCAAGAGGCCGCCCCTGTTCGGTGCGTGAGTCTAGGGCTTGCGATCTGCGCTGAGACCCACAGGGAAGGACAGCGAGGGGCCAGGCCAGGAGGCTCGCCACCGCCGGAGTCTGGTCCCAAGGTGCTGAGGGGCCTGGATCCCTGTATCTGTGTGTGTCCTTAGCACAACCTTGCTGCCTCGTGGTCTCTGGGGGGCAGGTCCTCAGTCAGTGCCGACTCTGCACTGCAGGCGAGAACAGAAGCGCACGCAAGGCTGAGACAACCAGGGTGCTTCCGAGAGCCTCCCGGAGGAGCCCCGGCGACTGCTCTGCGGCCCGCTGCCCAGAGCCCAAAGGAGGGCAGCCCCAGGGAGACCGAGGCTGAGGACGGCGTCGACGGCGGGCAGATCCCCCTGCGATGGCCCTGGGGCATGACTGCGACTCTGGATGCCAGGCTGGCCCATGGGCGCTGGGGTGCCAGGAGTGGGCTTAGCTTGAGGCTGGGCTGGTGCCAAGGGCCTAGCATGCTCTAGAAGCTGCATTTTATATACAATAATCGTATCCATTAAGTCACTGTAACTGGGAGGCAGGGCTGTATAGTGGTTAGAGGTGCGGCTGCTAGAATTAGAAAGATCTGGATTAAAATCCCGCCTCCCAGTCCCTCAGTGCTGGGGTGGGAGGTTGCAGATAAGCAGGCGCGGTGCTGGAATGGCCCATGTGGGAGTGGGTTAGCGTTAGAGACATCAGTGCAGGCTCATCTCTGACTCTGTAGATACAGGCGGCTGCACACAGAAGCGCTCGGAGCTGTGGGCCTAGGTCCGGAAGCAGTGCCAGCAAGCACGCTGGCGCCTGGATCGTGGTTTCTAACTCCAGTCCCCTAAGAGAGAGCGTGATACCAGGACGGGGAACTTGCGTAGGAAACGTGTTATACAAGATGAGCCTGGGGCACCATGTCTGGTCAGCAAATAAGGCCTGCTGAGGAAATCCACCCAGGAATGCGGGGACGCCACAGGACCCAGGGATGCTGGTGTGGTGAGAGCTGGACCAGTCTGAGCAACAAGACAAGTAACGCAGTGTTAGATTGCAGCCACAAGTGTAAAATAAACATTCGTGAGTCCATGTGGGTATGCATGAGTGACTAGTTGCGTCAATAAACAGGTGGGGAGAAGAAGCAGGTCTCCACGAAGAAGGACTCCATGTGAGGTATGCAGATGTCAGCCCTGGGGCCGTGAAGCACAGCCCCCGTTGCTGAGCCATGGGCTGCAGGGCAGAGCATGAGGCGGTGGCGGAGTCACCTGCTCAGAGTCACGCAGGCCTGAGGCAGCTGGTCCCGACTGGCCGCTCGGGTCCTTGGAGTAGTCGTCCACCTTCTGGGGCTACTGTTTTCTTCTGTGAGAAACATGTCCCCTCGTTCCAGTTGGGCAGGAAGGAAAGTAGAAACTGCCTGTGGGATGGAGGTGTATCTGAAGAGGCACCATCAAGGCCATTGGTGTCTCCCCACGGGCTTGGCTCAATCTGCTCTGCAATCGGTCAGAGGGCGAGGTCCATTAGCTGCCATGCTGTGCAGGGCATTACTGTCCACGTCAAGGCAGCTGGGGCTGAGCAGCATCAGCCTGTCTGCAGCCAATTAATGCAGCTCACTGCTTCTTCGCAGTGATCATGGGTGGCTGGGCCGTCCAATGCCCTGTGATGTTAATGCCCCTTTGACCTCCTCGAGCGGCGCTGATGGGAGGACGTCGGGGAGAGAGACGCGAAGGGGTCTCGTGGCCACGAGGACAGGCGGCATCACTCTGCAGGAGAGACTTTTATAGGAGGGCTTTTAAACAGGGGGATTTATACTTTGTATTCCTGGTGGGTCAGATGGTAAAGAACCTGCCTGCAGTGCAGGGGGCCCAGCTTCAATCCCTGGGTCGGGAAGATCCCCTGGAGAAGGGCACGGCAACCCACTCCAGTATTCTTGCCTGGAGAATCCCGGGGACAGAGGAGCCTGGTGGGCGTGTTTGAAACAATTTAGAAGCTGGCTCTTCTTACACAAGAACCCCCGAGTGTGCACAGTAATTGCCGAGACGGCACAGCCAGCTGCTGATCAGGTGACCTACCTTCGCTCGCTGACACAACCACGGGCTAATGAGGGCTCGCCTCGGGCTGGCTTCCTGCTGCGTGCGTTTCTGCCTCCGAGTGCCTGTAAGTTCATTTGCTTGTCATGATAGCCTGTGATAAAAGCACTCACGTTATTCCTGTTTCGTGAGAGAGGCGCAGAGATGTCGAGCAACTGCCTTCAGGTCACGCAGAACTGTGGTGCGAGCTCAGCCCATAAGCACCGCTCCACGCCGTCTCTTAGAGGGTCAGTTACGAAATGCTTCTAAAACTTCACAGCAGAACGTTAAGCTACATGTGGGGTGTTTGGGCGTGTGTGCCTTTGAGATTGCGTGCGGTGAGGCCTTTAACAGTGGGGGTACCCGGGGCAGCTGGACACGTCCCTGGCTGTAACGCTGTGGTTCCTTGGGCCCAGGGCTCTGCTGCCCAGGCGTCCCGGCCGGGGGGCAGCCATGGCCCGCCAGGGAACCCACAGACGAGGGGCCCTCTTGGCAGCCGACCTTCTCTAGCTCTGTGTGGGGTTAGAATTGTGTCTTCTCTGCATACTGTCTTCGAATGAATTGAGGTTGCTCCTCCCTGTCACTTTACTAGCAAATCATCATACCCATTTCTTTGGGATTAAAAAGAGAAGGAGAAGGAACTTAAAAAAACCCTAATGGTTTATACTGCAGCAGTTTGTGGGGGGGGCTCGAATGAAATGACAGAATTGCCACGATGTTAAATTTAGCACATTTTATTTTAGCAATACGCTTATCTGATCATATCTCCAAGTGCAGCCAGCAATACAAAAGCAGTTTGTATAATTGTAGAGCCGTTCACTCTCAGACGACTTTTGAGACCACACTGCCAAGTTCTCAGCTTAAAAAGCCTTCATCCTGTCGTGTGCGTAACTGCAGCAATGTGGACAAAACTGGCATTTCTCACGCACGTGGGGAGCAGGAGGATTAGAGTCCCTTGCGCTCAGAGTGTGCCCTGCCGTGCCCCTTCCCCACTGCACGTGTTTGCAACACTTCGTCTCCCTTCTGCCACGCGCCCAAAGGCTCCCCACGTCACTCTGTCCTTCTCCCCCGATGTTTCCACCCAAAGTTAGACTGGCTGCGAAGGTGGGCGTGATGTACCCCCTGGGCAGCAGGGGTCTGCGTCTGGGGGGCGCCAGGTGAGGTGGCCGGTCCCCGGTGGGGGGGGCCCTCCTGCCTGGTCATCAGCCTTTAGGTGAGGGCCTGTTTCAGGATCCGAGATCAGATGAAATCCCAGCCCCTAACGCGCTTGCTGCTGTTCGTGGTCACTCGTAGTAACTCAGTCAGCAGCGCCCGTTACAAACACACCCGGGCCCTTCTGCACACAGAGTCCCCGAGGCTGAGAGGGAGCATCCGAAGAGGGGTGGGGAGGCCAGGTACGACTCCTGCTGCCTGGCACGTGCCCCAAAGGCTGTGCACGCGCGCGTCAGGATGTGGGGCTTTTCTCCTTCCGACTTACTTCACCCTGCTGTATGACGCAGGGAGCCCAGCCTGACGCTCCGTGAGGACCTAGAGGGACAGGAGGGGGGTGGTGCTCAAGGCGGGGTATGTGTCTAATTATGACTGATTCATGCTGGAGCGCAGCGGAGGCCGCAGCGACACTGCAGGGCAATAATCCTCCAATTAAATAACAATGATGATTAAAAGATATAGAAATGAAAACAACGGAAACAGAACAAAGCAAAAGCGTTGGGCACAGCCCGGGACCACGACTGGCTCCTGGCTATTAGGGCAGCTTCTTGAGAAAACAGTGCCAAGTTCTGGAGATCAGGAACAGCTCAGCAGCAGCCGCAGGTTGCCGTGTGCTTCATCTCCCCGCTGCCCCCGGCGTGCCCCGGCGTGCCCCGGCTGGCCGCCTGCCCGGGTGGAGGCTGGGCTCTCTCCCTGACTCTGCCAGTCACGAAAGCCCTCTGCGGTGTCCACGTACGTCCTGCACGCCCTCCAGGCCTCCGTGAGGTCAACTGCACGGAGCTGTCCCCGCCTCCCCCCTCAGAGGTGGTCCCAGACAGGCTGGCAGGCAGCAGGGGGCCTGAGCTATGATGACTAGCAGCCTCGGGGGTCCTGCTCTGACGGTCCTGGCAGTTTGGTGATGGCCGGTGACCTAAGGGGAAGAGCCAACAGGAACTGCTCTGTAATTTTCTGTTCCTGGGCGACCCTCTAGGCCCTCAGCCAGCCCCTGGCTCCCCTAGGCCAGCCGCATCCTGACCTGGGGTGTGGAAACCAGAGGACAAGCCCGGCGCTGGGGACCTCCGTCTAACCCCTGGGCTGCCGTGGACCCCAACCCAGGCGGTGCGACCCGGCCTGCGGTGGAGAGGCGCGCGGACACGGACACAGCTCACGGCCTCGCCTCCTCTGGCTGCGGCCGTCTTTACTATGGCCATTTCTTGAGGGGAACTTTATCGAACGTCCAGCGCAACAGAGCATCCTTCTGCCGAGCCTCAGGGCCTGGACGCTACCATTCAGAGCCCACATAGAGACACAGCTTCTGCCTTCGTCTGAATCGACTGTTTCTCTCCAACAAAAAGCAAAGCCCTCGAACCAGGTGATGATTTTGATCCAGTCCAGTCGTGCACTTCCTGGCTGGGTCTGTGCTTACCACCTCTGCCTCTGGTTTTCCAACTCGGTGAAGCAGGGGCGCATTCAGCACAACGTTGGGGGGATGTTACCTAGGGGAGAGTAAAGGAGCAACCTTGAGGCTCGGGTGGGCGCCGGTGGGCTCAGAGGGACCCGGGACAGGCAGGCTGGATGGGCCCGTGACTGAAGACCACACAGGCTTCCTACCACCCTCCCCTGTAGAGGAACAGCCTGACGGCCCATTTTTAAAGTTTTGCTGGAGCTGAGTTATGGTGTGTTCATCTCTGCTGTGCAGCAAGGTGACTGAGGCGTGCGCTCTTCTCCCCGACGGTTTATCACGGGATGCGACCTCTACGGCCCGTGCTCTGAGGCAGGACCTGGCTGGTGGTCCGTCCTGTGCACCCTGGTTTTCGTCTGCTGGTGCCGAAGGCCCGCCCCACCCCCTCCCTTTATTGCCATTTCTCGAGGCTGCGTTTTTAGTGAGCCTCTTACGACTTCAACATGTGGAAATTTTTCCATAATTTCGTAAATCAAATTTACCGGTACCTTTTAACTAGCCCCCCTAAGTGCCGAAGTGGTCTTCATAAACGACAAATAGCATAAAAGAAAGGAAACGGTCCTCCGGAGGAAACTTCCGGAACGTCAGTGAGGAGGCGTGTCAGCCCCGGGTGACTGTGTCTGAGTGCCCTGGGGAGCGGGCTGGCTGCGCTGGGCTTCCCTTCGGGTCTTAGAGATGAGGGCGCCCAGGTTCGGCTCCCTGTCTGTAGCTGGTGTGAGAGCCCCTGGCAGGAGCGCTGTTGGTGAGGTCATCGGCGACTCTACCGCAGGTGGGGAACTGCAGATCCTTATGGGATTTGATAAGTGGTCACCTTGAACCCCGTCAACAGAGGGAGGACGCGAGGTGCTGAGAGCTTAAGTTGAGCTGGCCCCAGGCCCGCAGCCCCTGATGCAGGAGCTGGACACCCCGGACGTGGGCGGGACCCCTCCGCTTCCGAGACCTCCGCGCTCCCCACCCCGGAACCGCAGAGCAGTCAGGCGTTCTTCCTTGCCAAGTGCTGGGTTTGTGTGGCCAGGGCAATGTGCAGGACCCTGTCCCCAGAGCCAGAAAGCGGTCTGTGATCAAATCACTGCTGAAAACTCACGTGGTAAAGTCAACACAGCAAAGCAGTAAGACTGCGACTTTTTGTTGTTATATTGTTTTATCGTTATAAGAGGCTTGATTTTAACGATTCAAAAGAAAAGTCTTAGGCTATTCTAAAAATATTCAAACATACGGGAATGAAAGCTATGGTGCAACATAACCCTTGTGTAATTCTCCTTGATGGAGCGGGGGACCAAGGGTCAGGTTTTGTTAACGTTTTTATTTTTTATGTTTTTTTAAATGAAATGCAACTAAAGGAAAAAAGGGCTTCCTTCAGATTCATGAAAGAAATGGGATTCAAACCTGATATCAAAGTCATTGTCCCTTGGTAATTTTAGTCTCGATGTACCATAAGAGAAGAGCCGGACACGACTGAGCTGTCAGCTGCTGCTGTGCCGTGAGGAAAGGACAGGAACTGGTTAAGTGGGGAGCCCCACCCCCGCCCCTGCCTCTGGGGCCCCGGTGACATTTTTGCACACCCTGAAATGCCGAGGTGGAAGCATCGGTTCTCTCCCCGCTCTGGGTGTCCAACAGTGACTGATATAAATATTTTATTAGGCGAACCTGCAGGTTTCTGAAGATTATATGTCTTATCAAGTTGACCCTTATAATTATGCTGTCTTCTCCAGCTATGGGATCTCTTTTAATTTTGCAGTTCTTTAGTAAATATTGAACCATAAGAAAGATATACAGCTGTAAGCGGAGACGACGCAGGATAAGAGGCATGTAAACCAATCGAGACTCGAGGCGCCGACGCAGAGGCCTCCCCCGAAGAGCTGCCCATCCACCACCCTCTGGGGAGGAGCCAGTGAGGTCGAGCATCCTCTCCCTCCTGCCTGATCCCACCTGGCCCCTGTCGCCCCACCCTGGTTTGGATACGGCTCCCTCCTCCATCCTGCTGAAATACACCCCCCGCCCAGGGGCAGGGGAGGCTGGGTCGCCTGGCACAGCCCCGTGTGCCCCTCCCCCACCGGGGCACTGGTTTCTCCCCATCTGCATCCTGGGTTCTGCTCTGCAGCCCCCTGGGCACGGCCATCACAGCGGCAGACGCTGGGCTGTCCTGCCGGGGGCAGGGAGGGGGCCCCTTAGCCCCTGAGTGTGCACGGGGAGGGGTGGTCACAGGTCATCCCATCCTTGATGTGTTGGGCCCCCTGCCGAGGCCTGACTCTCATCTCCACCGGACCCCTGGAGCCCAGCCCTGCGCACGGCACCTTTCAAGCTTAGGAGGCCGCTCCTTGGATGTGCCTGGCTGGGCCCCTTCCTGCACGGCCACTTCTGTGTTGCTTTCTCCTTCCTGCCCTTCATCCTGCTCACTTGTGCTCAGAGCTGATCACACCTCCCACACCCCGTGGGCAGACAGGGCCCTGGAAATGTTTATGAGCTGGATCAAATGGCAGGCAGTGAGCTGGAGGGTCTCGCGGCAGGCTGGAGGGTCTCGCAGTGAACTGGAACGTCTCGTGGCGAGCTGGAGGGTCTCGCGGCAGGCTGGAGGGCTGCTGTTGGTGCTGAATTCTGAGCAGTAGGATATTCCAGGCAATGTGCGTCTCCCGCCTGACTCTAATGAGGTTGCCTTCTGCAGCTTGTCCTGAGTGTATGTCCTGTGAATGGTGACGATGGGACTTCTAGTCCGGGGTCCCCTTGGCAAGCCAGCTGTGTTCATTCTTGTGAAGAGACCCACTGGACATGCGCGGCGCTGGTGGTCATTCTGACCGGGCACTCACCACCATCCCGACCCACCCCAAGAGAGGTATGGTCAAAGGTGGCAGGGGGTCCAAGACAAGGCTGCCCAGGGAGGTGGGAACTTCCAAGCAGGTATGGTGACTGTCAAATGGACTACATCAGCCCTGTACAATTGAAACAGATCTTTTCAGAAAGGAGGTAGCAAATAAATACGATCGAGCTGGGGACACAGGGACCCCTGTTTGCCCTCTAGAGAGGGTGCTGGTCCGGGGGTGGAGGGCTGCCCTCCCCGTGGTGTTAGCCTAGGATGGGGCAGGGTCTCCGGGCGGAGCATGGGCTGGCCAATGCCCATCCTGATGAAGGAGGTGGGGGATGTAGGCAGACTGGGGTGGCAGCACCCTGTGGCTCCTTTGGGCACTGGCCCCCGGGTGGACCCCAGCCTTAGCAACTTCATGGGGCCCATCTGTTAATCTTGGTGTTGGCAGCAAGAGCTGAAGCAGCTGCTAAAGAAGACAAGTCAGGAGCATGTGAGGAAAAAGCCGCAAGGACACCTGGGACAGACCCCTCCCTAGAGAATGCCCCCCGGCCCCCTGCCAACCCGACTCTCTTTGACTTTCTCTTCCTCTCTCTTTTTGGTACTAGAAGTTAGGACTTTGACCTTGTCCCAAAGTGGCTGAAGCAGAGATTGTGATAAAATGTCTTGCTTTCCCCCATATGCTGCTCATTCACAGAAACACAATTTATGTAACCTCTTGTGACTTTGCTGAACGTGCTTATTAATTGTAGAAGTTTCTGCAGATTTCTTAGGGTTTCTACATGGACAATCATATCATCTGTGAATACAGGCTAAGCTCTCTCTCTCTTTTGAGTCTATATCCTTGCTATTTCTCTTTCTTGCCTTATTGCACTGGCTGGAATTTATAGCTCTGGGCTGAACTAGTGGTGAGAGCACACGTACTTGCCTTTTCCCCAAACTCAGGGAGAAAACGTCAGCCTTTCATCACTAAGTGCGGTTTTAACTATGGGTTCTGTGTGTGTGTGTGTGTGCGCTCCTAGTTTGCTAAGAGTCATTATTATTAACGGGTATCAAGTACTTTTGCTATGCCACTTATTGTGAGCAGATGGCTTTTCTCTCCTAGTCCGCTGATGCATGGGCTACACTGGTTTGTCTCTGCGTGGAGAGTCATCTCTGCATACTTGGAGTGAGCCCTGTTGGTTGTGGTGTAGTGTTCTTTCTGGACGTTGCTAGACTCCGTGCTAATATTTTTGAGTCTTTTCCATGTAAGTCCGTGGAGAATACTGGCTGTCCTTTTCTTTTCTCTTTGGCTGGTTTGGCATCAGAATCATCCCGACTTTAAACAATGAGCTGGAAAGAACTCTGTTGTCTGCTAATTTCCTGAATAGATTTGTAAAATCAATGTGAATTCTCTGAAGTTTGTGAATTCTCCAGTGAAAGCATCTGGACATGGAGGTTTCTTTTTCTGGAGCTTTTAAATGACAAATTTGACTTCTTATAGGCTGCAAGACTACGGCTTTTTTCAGTTTCGAAAAGCAGGAGGCAGGTACTGTGATAGCTTCCTGGTCAGGAAATGCAGGGTTTGGGAGGAGGGAGAGCAATGAGCAGCAGAGAGAATTCGGGTCAGTACCATCACGATCCCGAGATTTGTATAAAATGGTCTATTTGTAGGCTAGGCACATAGTGCGAAATTTCATCTCTATTTTTACACCTAATATTCCCAAGATATTTCCGGCATGATTTTGATAAACTTTGGCATTTCCTATTTCCTTTTCTCTTTTAAGCGTTTAAGACCTTTTCAATATAGAAATACTTCTGGTCTTAACGTAGTTTTCACTGTGTCTCTTTTCTTCTCCATTATATTTAGAATGTGTTTCCAAAGTCAATTTATTTTCTTGAGTTTGTTACAAAAGAAGCAAGCATCTGCCCGGATACCTAATGGAAGCAGAAAATCTATTCCTTAGGACAGCCCTTGCTTTGCGAAGTACGGTCGTGGCAAGTAAATCAATCGCGGGCTCCTCTGTGAGTGTCGGTGGAGACAGGACTAGTTAGGCAGAGTGGACGCTCTGGGAATGTAACTTGTGTTGCTGTTTTAACACATCTGCGGGAAATACAAGGATATACGATGCTTCCTGAACCTGACCTGCCGGCTACTGCAGAGGTGGCCTTGGCACCTAGAAGAGCGGTTCCTACCACGTAGATTTACAAGGGGCTGTCACATGAATTACTTCAAAAATACAAACTTTTTTTCATTAAGCTGGAGAGGAGATGTAAGTTATGTCAGTAACGCCAAAATTGAAATAAGCATTTGTCTTTATGAACTATGTCTTGTAAATATTCCAAATGTATTTTTTTAAATGAAAAATTCTCCAAAGGCCGCTTGTCTGATTACCAGGATGACGAAACTGAGGGAGTGGTTTTTCGCTCGGGGCATGTGATGCAAGCACAGAAGACTGCAGAGCGAGGGGTCGTGTTGGCTTGATTTTTGTCCATAGGAATGGGAGAGTAACCCACTTCATGCCTGTAGCCCACCCAGCACAGCCAAGGCTGAAACTGCTGGTCTCCCATCTGGAGTCGTCCCAGGAAGACACTCCTGCTGTTTAGATGTTCACTGTTGTCAGTGAATAAATGCTGTCATCTCAGGGGTCTCATGGCAAATGGGAGGCATTCGGCATTGATCGTATTCGCCCGAAAGCAGGCTCTGTATAAATTCCAAATTCACGTTCTATTGTAACATTCCTTCAGACTGCTATTTATTTTACCTTCAAGATGTGTGAACCACTCTTGATCTTTTTATTTCTTTGAGGATGAACAATTACAGCATCAAGAGACGTTTAAATAGTGCGTAGTTTTTAAAGCAAGGGAATGGGACAGATTGCAGTGCTCCACGCAGCCTTCAGAGCAGGCTTCCGGCCCCTGGCTCAGCGTGTGCGCTCGGCCTGCTTAGCAGCGACTCTTTCACTCGCTGCACCCTCCATCCCCATCAGACGTCGTCGCCACGGCTGTTTTCTGTTGTTTCCACTTTAGCACATCTCTTATTAAAACACGAAGGTTGAAGGGGAAAATAATTAGGTTTATGACTTTGTACTCTTGAGTTTCCAATTTAAACGTCTAGTACAAACCAACTCAAGCTATGGCATGTACATGGCCATTATCTGTTCAAATTAGCTTATCAGCACCAAGAGAAGGAAGGCCAACCACAGACCTTTCCACTCATTTCAAACACAACTTGGGATTAACAGCCACAGTGAAACCCACTCAACACAGCAGTCGTGCATGTGTGTGCTAAATCGCTCAGCTGTGTCCGACTCTTTGCGACCCCATGGACTGTAGCCCGCCAGGCTCCTCTGTCCATGGGATTCTCCAGGCAAGGATAATGGAGTGGGCAGCCATTCCCTTCTCCAGGGGATCTTCCGACCCAGGGATCAACCTACATCTCTTGTATGTCCTGCGTTGGCAGGCAGGCCCTTCGCCCCTAGCGCCGGCCCGGGAGGCAGGCAGGCCCTTCGCCCCTAGCGCCGGCCCGGAAGCCCCAACACAGAGGTCAGCAGGAGCCAGCCGATGATGGTCGTTTCCACGTAACTTTTTAATACTCACACTTCTTTAGGACGCTAGATGCCGTGGCATCCAGAGCCTTCAGGCCAGCAGGAGGAATGTTTGAGTGACCGGTCCTCAGGCTCTGGTGGGGCCTGTGCTTACAGCCGTCCACCCAAAGGGTCCACAGGACTGAGGCTCAGAGCAGCCTTGGGGAGATGAGGCTGGGACTGAACCACCAGGCCCATCCTGAAGATGGTGGAGAGGAAGGCCTGTTGTGGGCCGTGACAGCTGGAAACACACACCCTGTCTGCTGGCTGAGTCTAGGCTGTCTTTACATGAGATTAAAGACAGCTCGAAAGGACTGGCTTGCAGATACACCAGCGTGAGATTCAGACCTGGTTCTGCCGCTTCTTCCAGTGATTGCCTGTCACTTCCTGAGTCCGTGTCCTCAGCTTTAAAATGCCGGAAACATTAGTTTTGTCAGGAATTTTATGCCTTTTCTGTCTGTAATTGCGCTACTTGCCTAGTCGTGTCCAACTCTCTGTGGCCCCTGGACTGTGGCCGCCAGGCTCTCTGTCCATGGGGTTCTCCAGGCAAGAACACTGGAGTGGGCTGCCGTTTCCTTCTCCAGGGGATCCTCCCAACCCAGGGATTAAATCTGGGTCTCCTGCAAGGTAGGCAGATTCTTTTCTGGCTAGGAAACATTTTTTCCCCCACACTATTGAAAATAGACTGAATATGAAGTAACCCACGACGTTTCCTCTCGCTCTGAATTCCCTCTGACTCTTCCACTCACGCAGTACTGTCTTGTGGTTTAAACATGATGTGAAATTCTGAAGTGTGCTTAGTCACTCGGTCGTGTCTGACTCTTTGTGACCCCATGGATTACAGCCCACCAGGCTCCTCTGTCCATGGGATTCTCCAGGCAAGAATACTGGAGTGGGGTGCCATGCCCTCCTCCAGGGGATCTTCCCAACCTGGGGATCGAACCCAGGTTTCCTGAAGTACAGGTGGATTCTTTACCATCTGAGCCACCAGGGAAGGAATGTGAAAAGGAAACCATGAAAAATACAACGTGGACGGCAACGTCACCTTCGCGTGACTAGTGGGAATATGTGTAGCTCCCAGCTTGCCGACGTTTTCACGGCGCTAATGGCCTAGCCGATGTCGTGCCCCTGTAACTGAGTGGCTGCAGACAGCAGCCCCTGGACGTGTCTGGAGGCGGGTGGATCAGAGTCCTGGATCCAACGCTCACCCCTCCGTCATCCGGGGCTGGTGCGTGCACCTCAGGGGTTTTATTTGTGGAGCAGGGACAAAAGTGCCACCCTGAGGGCTATCTTAGAAATTCTACCCGTTTTCTGTGACAAGCAGGCCGGCAGGTAGGAGCCTAACCCCTGCCTGGAGTGTGGGGCAGTTCGCTACGTGATGCTGTCTTCGCGGCACCCCTAGGAGACACAGTTACTGCTAGCGCCCTTCCCCGATCACCTGGGAACACGGGGCTCCCCACCCCTGACGTGTCAGTCTTCTAGATGAGTCTGTGGTCCTTCCAGACACAGCCAGCCTTTTCCCTCTGGAACTTCCATTAAAGCCGGGACTTCCGTCCCTGACCTTGTGTCCAAAGTGTTCCATAGCGACCACGTCTAGGACACTGTATCTCTGACGATCCGACCAGGACCTGGGTGTCAGCGGTGACCCAAACCCTTCCTCATCAATTGCAGCTTTGCTGCAGCCAATCTCCTAGAGCGCTGAGCACTAGGGAGGCGCATGGATCCAGTGAGTCCCAGCAAAACCAAAGACCTCCTGCAAACTAAAGGTAGCCTTAAAAAATAGATCAGTGCCTTTCAGGAAGGCCGTCACTTCAAATACCCGCGTCTCAGCAAGTTTATCTGATGAATAAGACACATTATTCAATGTGCGTTAGGGGAAAAGTTTCCGTTGCACACATGCCTTCCACTTTTCCCCAGAGGTGTTCATATCTTCAGAAGCCACAAGCCCAGCGCGAGGCACAGTGTAAAGGCAGCCGCAGAGGAGAGCGCGAGTCCACCGCTTTCTGGCTGTGCGACTCAGGACAGCACAACCTGTGATGTAACCTTTCAAATCTTAAGGCTCCACATCTGTAAAATGGGCTCAAGCCGCCCCCACCTCAGGCTTCAAGAACCAAATGAAACAACGTATGTAAATACTCGAAAATCACGTGCCTCCAGCCTCGAATCAGTGTGGGAGTCTAAGAGCTGCTCCCTTCCGGTCCTATGATAATAGGAAGAAGCCAACGCTTATTAAGCCTTCTATTAACATATTTCTGACTTTGAGTTTTGCAGTCCGGCACAAACACGCTCCGAGGCATCTTTCATCTTCAGAACGCCTATGTGTTACAAGCCTAGTAAACGGAGATAACCCACCGAGCTCCACGGAGGCACTAATCCATCCCTGGAGCACGACCCCCTCTGGGTAAAAAGATCAACAGATGTTTATCAGCGACATAACACCTCGGTGAGGTTCAGTGGGGCCCTTTGATAGCGTTTCCTAAAGGACGAAGATAAGAAAGCAGTGGGTGATGGCGCCGTTACACCTGTGTGTGTTTATCCAGGTCTTCAAAAGATAAATACTGTAATCAGGGAGTCGAATATTAGGCAATTATAAGACTTCAGAGACTCGATGATGAATTCAGTCCCTTTTCTCCAGTTGGGTGATGGATTTAAATCAGAAACAACCGTCTTGCCCCCGAAGGGAGCGGCTCTCCCTTGTGGACCCTGAAAGCCCAGGCCGAGAATCCTCTGCCTTCTGTCTGTTTGTGTAGTCTTCAGAATAAGCGATGCGTCTTCTCCAGTAAACCTGGGTCTTAATCAGAGGATGGGTACGGCTCCTTAGCTCCGTCCTCGCACTTGGCTTAATTGCGTTAAAATTCTCCCCCGAGCACAGCGGCTGCAGCAGCGGCGTGGGCGCTGTGAGTCCCGGCTTCTCTCCTAGCCTGTTTGACGTTTGCCTGAGTTCTGACCCACGTTGAACTCTAGAAGATCTACGGGACTTGGAGCACGCACGGTCCTGACCTAGGGTCGCCAGAGTTTCTAGAAAAATTCACTTGGCAAGTTGCTTGTGATCTTCGCTTTGTCTTCTCTGCGCTGCCGTCCCTCCAGGTGAGGCACTCCTGAGCGCAGTGGTCGGGAGCCAGTCAGTGGCAGGGAGCAGCTGCCGGCTCCCCAGGAGACCGGCCCTGAGGCCAGGCCCTTCCCTCGCCGCCTGCAGAAGACGGGGGCCGGCTGGGAGCCAGGGCAGGCTTCCTGCCCCTTCACGCCCGGGGCTCTCTGGGTCTACCCCTTTCAGGAATGGAGGCGTCTAAAGGGAGAGCAGGCTTCAGAAGAGAAGCCACTCTGGCCCCAGCAGCTAGACCCCGCCCGCACATGGCAGGTCCTCTCGGTGGACGAGCCGGACACTTGCTGAAGTGGGGCGGGAGGAGCGGGGAGAAGCTCCCTGAGACCAGGGGTGAGGAACAGGAGGTGTGTGCTCGGGAGGCTGCACTGGGGAGAGGCAGACGGCAGCAGAGTCAGAGAAACGCGGGAAGGGGCTGGAAACGCGTGGTTGGTCATGGTGCCCCTTGCTGAGAGCGTGTTAGGTATCAGATGCTACGCTGAGCGGCCAGCCTGCGGGTCTCAGGACCCTCCCCGGAACCTACGCACAGGCAGTCTGTCCAGACGCCAGGGGGCACGCGGGCAGGAGCCGCAGCAGGGGTGGCCGCTCTGCCCATCTGCCACTGGGTAGACCAAGAGTTTTTGTTTTTCTTTTTCCATAAGATGTTCGGAAAAAACCAGAAGCCTTTCTGGCCAGCCCTGGACTTCGTGACTGGTTTCTCTACATCAGGGTGGGCAAGCCTTTCCTGTGAAGAGCCCCGTAGTAAATAGTTCCAGCTCTGTGGGCCCTACAGTCTCTGTCATGACTGCCTTTGCAGCTCAGGGGACCCACAGGCCAGATGTAAACGAATGGCCACGGCACAGCACCAATAAAACTTTATTTACAAACAGCCAGTGGCCAGTGCGGGCTTAGGAGCCCAGCTTGCGGGGGCCCAGTTTGGGCGGCTCCCGCGGCGGGAAGGCCGGTGGGTGCAGAGAGGGGGCCGGGCGGGGGCGCGTGGGAGAGGCCGGAGCGCGCGGGGGAGGGACCGCTGCCGGTCTGGACGCAGTTTAATCGCGCAGTGGTTTCCGCTTCTGACAAATGTTCCTAGTTATGCTTTAAAGATATAAATGAACCGCAGCAGCGTCTTCGAGGGAAGCCTTTTCCTTCCTAAGCGCCAGCGCCCTGTGCGTTCTTAGCGGTGACCTCCCTTCTTGCGATCGCGCCTGGGTGGGCTCCGAGAGGTGCTGGACCCCGCGTGAGCGGCGGTCTGGGGAGCCGAGTCTACCGGGCCCCGCACGTCCCGCCTCAGTCCTTTGCTGAGTGCCGATCGCTTTCGGAGGGGAGTCAAGAGAATGGCCCAATGCCTTTTATGTTTCCTACAAACAATACGGAATGCAGGCGCGGAAGACTTCTCAGCTAGCGACATCACCTTGAGTTAATAATTCGTACGTGTTTCCTGTTTGTTGAAAGCGCTCTGCGACAAGTAGGCCGTTTTATTATAATTCGGTTTTGCTGACAGTGAAATGCCTCGGCACTAACACAGAGGCGGTGCATCAGAGCAAACTTGAACTTTCTGATCTGCTTCAACAGTTCCGAGAAAAATACAGAAAACGCTGCCCCTCGACCAACGAGAAAACAATCCAAGGACGCAGCTGTTGATGCGCTGGAGGGAGCCAGGCTCGGCGCGTTGTGCGCCCAGCCAAGGGCACTCCAGAAGCATTACCTTCACTCGCTTTGTCTTTCCTCTCGGCTTCATCAACAGCTCGCCTCACCTCTGGCCATTAGCCATGCCAAGAAAAACGTCTTCTTGTCCCAATTAAAGGGTCTCTTTGAGCCTCTTGCCTCCTAATTATTTCACCTCTGCCCAGCTGACACACCAGGAAAAACTGTTCCTGTTTCCCGTTTAAGTATTTCCCTTGAGTTGTAGGATGATAGCGTCGTCAGGGAGCTTTGGGGCCGTCTGGCTCATTTCTAAGCCATGTGAGGCCCACGAGAGAGCTGTAGTGAAGTCTGGGGGACCCTCAGACATGGGTGTGCTTAAACCCCAAAGGCTCGGGGGTCCTTTTCAAATGCACATATAAGAGTAGTGTTGTAATTACCAGAGAGACACCTGGGTGCTTATCCCAGGCGTAAGATCTTTCCCGAAAATTAGCAACCTGTTTATTCTCGTTTCTACTTTTATGGTTTGCCTGGGTCTGCCTGAAATCGTGGTGGTCTCCTTGAGAACTAGAAAACATTGTTTTAAAACAGTCAACCAGGAAGCCAGACACCCTGGAAGACACGAGTTCCGATTTTAACCACGGATGAAAATCCTTTGGGTTAAGTGAGTTTTCGGGGAGAAGAAAACCTTCGTCGGCTTTTCTCAGCACAGGGCACCCATTTGAGGTCCTGAGGCCCAGCATCCTGCACTGTAACAGTGAAGCCACAGAGTGCTCAGCCCTTCTCAGGACGGGAGCAGGGGTTGGCCGGTTACAGCCTAGCCCACACCTGTGTGGGCCAGGTGGTGGTCTAAGAATGGCTTTTACGTTTGTAAGCGGGTAGGAAGCCAATTGAGATGATGGTATTTCACGCCATGAAAAGTGTACGGAATGCAAGTTGCTCTGGCCTCAGAGTCTGACGCGCGCAGAGCCCTCGCCGTCGCGTGCACGTGGCTGCTTCGCAGGCACCAGGGCAGGGCCACTGCAGCCGCGGCTGCGCAGCCTGCAAAGCCCGAAATGCTTACTGTGGGTCCCTTTAGGGGAAAAGCTTCTGACGCCGGCCTGGAGGTCACGTAGGTCACGCCTGGCGCTCCGCTCGCCTTCCCTGGTTCACATCATCTGCTCTGGACGTTTACTGAGCTCTGTTTCATACTATGCGCCTGGGGCTGCGGTTCTGAAACATTTCCAGTTGGCTCTCAACCCACAGTGTGGGGAAGTTCAAAATGCAACAGAGACGTGAACACCGATGGATGAATAAAAACACACAGTAGCAGTAATTTTCAGGAAAAATCTTAAGCCTGGGATAAACACCCAGGTGTCTCTCTGGTAATTACAACACTGCTGTTATATTTGCATTCCAAGATGCTTGATGTTAAAGACCCAGACCCAGCGGGGCAAACCAGACCAGTTCTGATTTCAAATCACAGGTGTTTCTCTGTAAACACAGGGCATTTCATCAAAGATTCGGGACCCTCAGGGCCCAGGTTCAGGGCCCGGACAGACGATGCCCTCTGCTTCCTTCCATCCTCGGGCCTTGGTGCTGGGGGGACCTGAGCTCTCCGGGATCACCTCCCATGGTCTGGCACGCTCCCAGCTGCTGGGGTGGAGACAGCGGGTGAGTGCGGGTCAGGCCAGGGCTAACCTGGACCCAGAGGCCCGTTGGTTCTTCTACCATTCTGCCCAAAGTTTCTGGAATCTACTATTTATTTCGGTTTTTCATCAGCTCTGTGGTGACAAACTTTTGAAAGGCACAAAGTGTCATTTTTCAAGAGGACAAGCACGTGCCGAGTTGTAAAAGCGAGGCGGTCTCCCACGTCCCGTGGTGACTGAATCCCGAGGCTGGGCCCGTGTCCCCAGAGCCGCCCGTGGGGGCTGCGGTCCTCTGCAGGTCCTCAGAGACCCGTGAGTGCCATCACTGCAGTCGCGCCCGGCTCTCTGCGACCCCATGGACCATAGCCCGCCAGGCTCCTCTGTCCCTGGGATTCTCCAGGCAGGAACACTAAAGAAGGCGGCCTTGCCCTCCTCCAGGGGATCTTCCCGACCCCAGGATCGAACTGCGGCTCTTCCTCTTGTGCCCTGGCAGGCGGGCTCTTTACCACTAGAGCCACTTGGGAAGCCGCCTCGGGGCCTTGGGGCTGGGTTATTGACGTGAAATGAGATCAGCCGATGCTGCTCCAGTGCGGGTGTGAACATCGCAGAGCAGGCGGCTGATCCCGACACGGCTCCACTGGGAGGCCAGGCGCCTTGTCAGCGCGCCAGGTGAGGCCTGGGTCTGCCGCTGGACTCCCACGGCTGATGGCTGGCGGGGGAACCTGGCATCGCAAGCTTCCCTTGTGACGTGTGACCTTCTGTTATGATCATCGTCAGAGAGCAGCAGGGATAGTAACAGATAACTCAGCAGCACAGAGTTCCTCCCACCACACGTCCCCCACCCCGCCTGCCCCGCTCCCCAGGTCACTTCCAGGAAGAAGGAAGTTAGGCACGGAGCGCTTGAAACCATTGGAGTGTTGCCTTTCCTGCCCTCTGACTTATTGTTGTTCTTGAAAGTGAAAGTCGCTTAGTCATGTTTGACTCTTGGTGACCCCATGGACTCTACAGCCCATGGAATTCTCCAGACCAGAATATGGGAGTGGGTAGCCTCTTCCCTTCTCCAGGGGATCTTCCCAACCCAGGGATCGAACCCAGGTCTCTCACGTTGCAGGTGGATTCGTTACCAGCCGAGCCACAGGGGAAACCCGTTGTTCTTAATTAACGTGAATTAATTTGGTGGAAAGAAGCTTAGACAAGAGTCATATGCTGCAGTGTTCACGGATAACAGAGTAACTGAGCAGGTGACAGGTGGTAAGCAGCGCTCGTAGGTAACAGTTAGTGGGAGATAGAGACTCACTCCGGAGAAGGCAATGGCACCCCACTCCAGCACTCTTGCCTAGAAAATCCCATGGACGGAGGAGCCTGGTAGGCTGCAGTCCATGGGGTCGCACAGAGTCGGACACGACTGAAGTGACTTAGCAGCAGCAGCAGCAGAGACTCACTCACAGACTGTCCTCCCCTAACAGGGACGACATTCGCCCCGGCTCTTGTTGGGAGCGTTTGTGGAGCCCTAGGGACGGAGCTTGGGGCTTTCCCCAGGGCTCAGCAGTAAAGAACCTGCCTGCTAGTGAAGGCGGCCCAGGTTCAGTCCCTGGGCTGGAGAGATGCCCTGGAGGAGGAAGGGACAACCCACTCCAGTATTCCTGCCTGAAGAATCCACTGGACAGAGGAGCCTGGCGGGCTACAGCCCATGGGGTCCCAGAGAGTCGGACACGACTAAAGCGGCTGAGTGGGCAGAGACCGAGCTTAAGACCTGGATCTACCGCCTCCTTTACGCCTAATGCCTCTCTGAAGTCAGGGCTTTAACCATCTGCAGGACCAGTGAAGAAGCTCTGCTCAGAGAGCCTTGTTGTCTTCCTAAAGCCACGCCGGTTGGAACCTGGGTGGGATTCCAGGTCTGTCTGACTGTTACCACCCACGCTCTTAGCCGGGACGTTAAACGGTGACGGAGGGATTCTCCTCCTTTGTGAGTATCTGTCAGTGATTCCAGCAGCAATGCAGCTCAGGAGAGGACCGTCTAGGAGGCTCGGGGCAGGAACACTCAGTGCACTGCACGTTGCCGTCCCCAGGTGGCTTTGTTTACTGGGGGACAAGGGCTGAGGGTGGGGGAGAGGCTGGCGTCCCCCTGCGCCCACCTGCTCGTGAGTTCAGGGAGGAGCCTGTCCCAGGGCTGCTAGCAGAGCAGAGTCCCGTCCGCCGCGGGCCGTCTTCCCATCAGCTGCATCCGGCTCTGTGTGTTCTAGCTCCTGTGAGGACTTCGGTGCTGAGTTGTCTAAAGCCTTCCTTGCTGGAGCTGTAAGAAAACAGGGGAGTGTGGCAGATTGGAGAGGGGACCCACTGGGGAAGATCTGTGTTTATAATGGGGCAGAAAACAGCATTTAGTTTCTAAAAGAAACTGCAGAGAGCTCTTAATAAGGTTCAGTCTGATTTTTCCTGCCTGTGTGAGCAGCTGGCCCTGATGAGATGATGTATGTAATTAAGGGCAATGCTTTTCCCTAGCGGGAAAAAAAATTGAAGAATTTATGAAGTGATAAGCGATTTGCGGTGGAAATAAGTGAGGGAACCAATGAGGTGGCCGTTTTTCCTTTCTCAAAGGGGCGGTCATCTTGGGCAGGACCTTCTGTGTTTGATGACATTGACCAGCTCCTTCGGCCTGTCCGGCCACAGCCAGAGGCATTGACCCGCGTGGTCAGGGGAGGCCGAGGGCTCCCTGCCCCAGAGCCCCCCGAACTTCAGTTTCTTGAAGCCTTCTTGCAAAACAGCAAAGGGTCTTGTCTTGTGAACGCCCTGCCTTGAGATAACTGCTCATGGATGTGTTTCCTTTCGTTACGAGAGGGCTTTGAAGGCTACAGAGATGCTCTAAAATGTCACGTCAATCAATAAAGCCTGCGGCCTTTGGTGGAAAGAACAAATGGTACCTCTTATCTTCATCATGGTGAAGATGTGATATATTTTATTTCATTTGGGGCAACGAAAAAAAAAAAGTTGGAAAAAAGGAGTGTGTCCTTGCAGTAAAAAAATAAGAAACCAATGGACCGATGGGAAACAGTTCCCTGGAGAGCAGTTCAGCGCTTGGAAGGCGACTGCCGAAACCAACTTCTCGCAAACCTTTCTCAGGATGAACTTCACATCCGTAAGCATGTGTCCTGTGCAGACTCATCACAAGTGTGCCCATACGACATGCGGACAGTGTCACAAGGCTGCAGCTGCTATACTCAGCTCCAGAAGACTACACCTACGTCTGTATTTTACAGGTGAACTATAAGCACTGTTTTTCACCCTTTTAAGACCTCTTGGAAGTAATCTCTCATCAGCGTGCGTGGTTATCTTACTTTGCTTTATCTTACCCACAGCTAAGGTTAGTCTGGTCTGCACTGAATGTGCCATGTGCGTGATCATTCCCCTCAGTTGTGTCCGACTTTGTGTGACCCTAAGGACTGTGGCCCGCCGGGCTGCTCTGTCCGTGGGATTCTCCAGGCAAGAACACTGGAGTGGACTGGTACGCCCTCCTGCAGGGGATCTTCCCGACCCAGGGACGGAACCCGCATCTCCTGTGTCTCCTCTTTCGCAGGCTGGTTCTTTCCCCCTGGCGCCACAGGGGAAGCCCCTGCACTGTCTGCCCACACCTTTTTAAATGTTTTCCAGCACTTTGGTACAATGCTTATGTAGCCCCTGCCCAGGTGCCCAGGCGACCTGCCCTCCCACCTGGCTGCCTTGGCGCTGGGCGGCTCCAGGAGTGTCACCTGCTGGGTCTGTCCTGGCACCGCCTGCAGCCTGCCCCCTGCCCGTGCCTCCCCAGGTGGATGGCAAGGGCGGTCCAGGCCACAGAGCCGCCACAGAATGAGTGCAGGTAGGCCTGCCCGGCCCCTGGGTTCTCAGGGAGCCACCTGGCGAGGCGGTGCGTGGGCAGGGCTGCTGCTGGACCACCTTAAATCTCCGTAACCCCACCCCGGGGCTGCCCTTCTTCATGCTTCTCACTCGCAGAGGCTTGTTTACGGCATCTCACTGCTGCACAGCCCTCGCTGCACCGTGCACGGGAGTAGAATGGACGGCTAGAAGCCCATCAAAGCTGCGAGCATGTTGGTTCAGAGAGAGCATTACTAGCTCTCTCCATCCTGATTTGTTTCTCTCCTTTTGGAACCTCAGTCTCTGTGGGTCTAGACTTGTAATGTGGTGCCCCCCAGAGCCAGAGCTCCAAGCCACTTGGCTGAGGCTCCAAACGCAGGCGGGCACACAGGCCAAGGGCCACCGTTCTGGGGGGAGGCCCCCGAGGGGCTCTGGGTGCTGGAATGGATGTCTGATTCCAGCCCTGACTTCCTAGGGTTCAGGCTGTCCTGCCTGCCCCTGACGGACACGGGAGCATCTCCTGAAGCAAGTCTGGGCACTCGAGGATGGTCCTCCTGAGACTTGGCAGCTGGAGGCTGTGCCCAGACAGTGACACGGCCTAGAAACTTCTCACATCCCCCGACCCCGCCACGGCTCTCATTTCCACTGTGAGGCTGCCTTTGATGATGAGAAAGCTTCAACTGGACTTTGGCATTCTTACCCAAACCTTCAGAGAAAGCAGAGAAGATGGTAAAGACGCTTCCTTTCAAGCAGGAAGGCGTCCTGTGGAGGGAGGAACTTAGGTAACAAGTGAAAGGCTCCCAGTCACAGTCATCCAGCAGAGCTGCTCCTACCACGCACCCCATGGAACAGAGGTCAGTGCTCAGACGCACGTCCAGGCACGTTCACAGAGCGCTCTGCACGGGGGCCTGGCCCGTTGACGGATGGTAGGCAAGCAGCACATGGTCCCTCTGTCCTCCCATCTGAAGGGGCGGTGCTCGGACTCGAAGAGGAGCAAGCGCTGACACCTGCCGCCGCATGGGTGGACCTTGAGGACACTTTGCTTCAGGAGAAAGCCAGACACGGGAGTCCAGGGAGTCCACTGTTCCGCCTCTAAGACATGTCCAGCAGGGACAAATCCACAGCTGAAGCTCCAACTCTTTGTCCCCCTGATGCAAACAGCGGACTCATTGGAAAAGACCCTGATCCTGGGAGAGACTGAAGGCAGGAGAAGGGCAGCAGATGAGACGGCATCTTTGGCTCAATGGACATGAGTCTGAGCAAACTCTGGGAGATGGTGGAGGACAGGGAAGCCTGGTGTGCTGCAGTCCCTGGGGTCGCAGAGAGTCAGACAGGACTTAGTGGCTGAACAAAGATAACAACCAAGACAAAACTGGTGTCCAGGGGGCAGGCGCCTTTCCAGAACCCTCCTCCCAGCCGGCCACACTGGCTCAGTCCTGCACGCTCTCTATGCACGAGCTCCTCAGGGTGTATCAGGCTCTCTGCCCAGGATGTATATCTAGACACATACTTCCTGAGAAATAGAATCATGACGTCCATGACCTGTCATAGTCTTTTTTTCTCCTAATAGTATGCTGACTCCCCCACGTAAACATGTTTATTTCTATAGCATCATTTTCAGTGACTGTGAATTATTCCATTAAGAAGCTGTGTAACTTTGGACACTGATGGGACCCCAGGACACGCCATGGGCAGACTGGACCTGTGCCTCCACAAGCCGGGAACCAGCAGATGCCCCGAAGAGGCCGGGATGGTCCCTGCACGCCCCCTGCAGCGGGCCCAGCCCTGCCCACTCACCCCCCAGCCCGGCTTCTGCCCCAGCACTGCCAGCTCTGGTGCCACCTTGTCACGGGCCCTGGAGGACACTGGCCTCGGAGGACGAGGGCCGAGGGACCACGAGTGTGTGTGGAATTCGATGGTCCTGGTAGCCTGTCCCCTGTCCTCCCCCGTCCTCCCCCACCCCCATCGGGGGTGGCGGGGCTGACAAACGCGTTGTTCTGTCTTGCCTTCTCGGCTGTTAACGAAAGGAAAAGCCACACAAGTGAAAATTAGTCAGGTCACTTTTTTCCCCATTTCTGCGAAGTTGCAAGGCAAACGGGTCATTGTTTCTTCTCCACGCTTATTTCTGCACTTGCACGATGCGAATCCCTAGAACCCAGAGGAGACCTTGGCAGACACTCGGTGGGGGCAGGGAGGGTCAGATTGTGTGCAAGTGACTGATGATTAGTTTACGGTGCTTCTGATGCAAGTTCCATAACAATGAAATTAATCTTTAGAGGGAAAATTAAAAGGGAGTTTGCTCCCGAGGGAGCAGAGTGGGGTTTTCACATTAGCGTGATGCCGGCTCGTAGGGACAGACAGCAGAGCCCCGGGGCGCGTCATTGTTTAATCAGCCTGTGATATCAAGTTGATTAACCGCTTCCACCCTGCAGAGGCCCGGCTGCTGCACGAGGCTGTGGCCTCTTCCCATACCAGGAAGGCCGGGTGCCCGGGGCAGGCTCCTCTGCTCTGGGCGACCACTGTTGAACTGTGCGTGCTCACAAACCCTAGCTGGGGAGGGGGCAGCTGACCCAGAGGCCCCCGCCAGTGGGGACAGGGCTCTTCTCTCCTCCCAGCAGAGGGACCCCTGACTTCTGTGCCTGAGACCACGCCCGAGGTCCCAACAGCAGCCACACCTGCAGAGTTGTACGTCTCTGGGAGACTGCACGCACCTCTGCACGCACAGTCCAACTGAGTCCACGTCGTGGTCGTTACTGAAAGAGAAGCAAAGAGGGCTCCACAGTCCCCAAGTGGACGCTCCACACCCATGGGCGCAGTGCTGGGGGTGGGCAGCCCAGCAGAGCCTGGACGTGGGGGCCGGCAGCTGAGTTGAGACGAACACGCACCCTCTTGTCACTCCACCCATGCCTGGGCCTCAGCAAGACCTCCATTTCTCATGGCAAGAACATTAGTTAAAAGTAAGACCTATGTCTGCAGGCCCCTTGGAGACACTGTAGGTTCAGTTCCAGATTACCGCTTATAAAGCAAATATCACAATTAGAGTCACGTGGATTTTTGGTTTCTGGCAAGTCTGTTACCCTGCAGTCCAATAAGTGTGCGTCACGTCCCAAGCCCCCCATGTACCTGCCTGAATTAAAACCACTTTATTGCGGAAAAGTGCTAACCATCATCTGAGCCTTCAGCAGTAGCATCAGAGATCACTGTTCTCAGATGACCTTAGAAGCATAATGATAATGAAAAGTCTGGGATGTTGCGAGAATAACCAAAGTGTGGCACAGAGACAGGAAGTGAGCAGATGCCGCTGGAAAAACTGCCGCCAGGCTTGTCGGTGCAGAGTTGCCCCGAACCTTCCATCTGTGAGAAACGCAGTGTCTGCAAAGGGCGATGGCACGAGGCGTGCATCCCGAGGGCTCCGTTTGTTCTAAGAGGGAGAGCAGGCCAGAGCTTCTGTGTCGTGTGCATCCGAGGACACTACCGCGTGGCAGAGGGGACCTCGGGCTGTGAGGGGCTCGTCGCAACACGCCCTGACGGGGTCCCCGCGGTCCTGCAGGGGCGTGGCTCTGGTTAACGGGACCCTGGGTGCACACAGATGCTCAGCCAACAGGAAAGGGGCGGGCGTGCGTGCGTGCGTGCGTGCGTGCGTGCGTGCGTGCTGTAAATCAGTGAGGTGGGCGACGAACCTGACTCAGAGAGAAGGATAAGCGTGTGAATGAGTAATGTCCTCATTTCACATCAAGATGCCCTTGGTGCTTACAGAGAAGAACCGATAGAAAATGCCGTGCTGGGTGTGATGGAACTTTCTGGCGCTTTCAAATTCAGAAACGGAATTGTGTGCAATCGGTTCTCATTCTCCATGTGTGCAGGCTAACATTTCACTGTCTCCTAATTTTAGAATCTTGGAGCAGTTCTAAAGTGGTAGCTTTGGCAACTTCAAAATCTTATTGTAAGGGCCACAAAGAAAATTAGCATGTATATATTAGCTTGGTTTTTTATTAGTCTTGAAGTGAAATCAAGCTTGCTATTTTGAAAACTTGGCAGCAAAGAAGGACATTTATTAGTGTTATCAAAAAGAAGAGAAAACATCTGTCATTTTACCTGGTAGCGCAATTAAATCAAGAACCTTAGTGAGTTCTACTAAGCTTGCACTACTATAGCTGTGCAGGAAAATTTATATTAAGAATTTTACTATTGATAAAATATATGATCTTGTTTCTTCTTATGAAAGCCACAAAAGCCTGTTATAGTAATAGAGCATCCTCTTAGCATCTTATAACAGTGTATTAATACCGTCCTTATATGCTGCTATGTGGGGTGGGTTTCCTCTGAATTTCTGGATATTAGCTTATTAGTGATTGAAAAAGCTATTATTTTCCCTCAAGGGAAAATCTCTTAGCAGCAACTCATCTTACAAGCAAAATTTGAAAAGATATGTATTTCAAATAAAATTTCACTTTGCTTTTGAAAGAAAGGTATAAATAATAACAACTTAAAATCTGCCAAGGTTTGTCCCCCTTGGAAGCCCAGGGGACTCGGGAGCCCCGAGGAGCAGAGTCATCTCCAGGTGTGTCTCTCCCGAGGCAGCACGGGGCATTTATGGAGCACCTACTGTGTGCCGGGGGCTGGGTGGGCGTGGCAGGTCGTGTGTGACATCACTGCGTGTTCACAGCCGCCCTGCCCAGCCCCGAAGCCCCCACCGTGTGGATGCGTAGAGTAACACCACAGTGCTGTTGGACATCACTGCCCGTCACCTGCGGAATCCAACTCAGGACTACACCCCTGCAAACCACATGCTGCAGACTTGCAGAGGCTGGGGCAGGGCTGAGGGGTCCACTCTTTCATCCAGAGGAGCGTCTGCCAGTGAGGACTGCAACAGAGCCACCTGCCTCCCCCTGCAGAGAGAGAGACAGAGAGAGACAGAGACACACACACACAGAGGCAGGGAGCATTTTACACTGCAGCAGAGCTTCCTCCTGGTGAAGGCCCAGTTCTTGGCAGAACACCTGAGGCTTTGGGACTGGTTTCTTCCACAAACAAGCAGCAGCCTCTTTATCTGGAGGGCTTTGGTGGCCCTGCCTTGAGGTTGGGCCCTGGCTTCCCTCATGGCCGTTCTGAGGTCCTGGAGAGAATTAGAGAGCATAATTCTTGTTTATTTCCACCTGTGGATATTAGCGTGAGTCTATTTAAAATGCATACATTTGGTTACATAAAACCAAATTACAGAAAATTACCTCCATTTTCTTAGGCCCAATCCGCGTCTGGCTTCCTTGACTCCTCTGCAGGATAGAACTGAATGGGGACGGGAGTGTGGGATGGAGTGGTGGGGGGCAGTGAGCTCCTCGGGAACAGTTAAGCTCCAGAAACACACCTGCCATGGAGAGGAGACTCAGGGCCCACGGAAGGGAGGGCGGCGCCTCCCACTTTCTTCCCAGGAGCTGCTCTGGCCTCCGCATGGCCTCTGGGTGGGGCAGGGCTGAGGGGTCCATTCTTTCATGGGTCGAGCCCGCAGCTGGCCTGGGGCCAGGTCTCCATTCACTGCCCCCTCCCGCCCCGCCACCCACCGCCTCCTCCATGCCACCCTCTCTGCCCTCCACTTAAGGGAAATGCCACTGGGTCACGTTCGGTCCACGGGGTTGCAAGGAGTCGGACACGACTGAGCGACTGGACTGAAGGTGTTTGTGCTAGCTCAGGGGCTTCCCAGGTGGGCCTGGTGGTAAAGCATCCACCTGCCAAGGCAAGAGATGCAGGTTGGATCGATCCCTGGGGCGGGAAGGTCCCCGGGAGGAGGCACAGCAGCCCACTCCAGAATTCCTGCCTGGGGACTCCCAGGGACAGGGGACCCTGTTGGGCTACAGTCCAGGGGGTCGCAGAGAGCTGGCCGCAGCTGAGCAGCTAAGCAGACATGTGAGTTTAAGCTTAAAGAATCTGAAGCTTCTTCCCAAGGAAGAGGACACTCTTTCACTTGCTTCTCATGGTTTTAAAATTCTAAGAAAATGGGCCAGTTTTAACCTTGAAAAATACTCGCAGCGAGGGCCTGGGCTTTTCTGGGGCAGGTATAGAAAACCTCCACGTGCGTAAAACCGAGCAGGCCTTGAAGCAGGACCCCCGCCATCACGCTGTGCCATAGCTGGGGTCAGAGCCTGAGGAACATCGTGTGAGTGCGTGACGGTGGCATGCGCGTTAGCTGACACGAACAGTGACCCTTCCCGTGGGGCAGACTCCGAGGCCCCAGGAGGGCCCTTTACCAGGGGCCTCGGCATGGAGCACGGTGGGGGGCTGCCCGGGGGACGGCGTGGCTCAGGGTCACACAGGGCGGCCCAGGGACCTCAGCCCAAGAGGAGACGCGGTCACCGTCCGGTCTCATTCCTCGGCCCGTGGCTGGACCAGCGTCTTGTCTCCTAAATGTTGAACCTGTGTGTAAGTGTTAGCAGTTTGGAAGCCCCGCTGGGAACTGGCTTCTAACCATAAACCTGCGTTTCCACCCGTCACGGCCCCAGGGGCGAGGTGGTGGGAGACCTGTCCTCAACTCCCTGGAGACGCACCGGGCCAGGCAGGGAGCCGCGTGGGGAGGACAGGGCGTGGTCAGCGAGTCCCTGGACACCGCGGGGCTTCTCCCCGCCTCGTCTCCCTGTGGAGTGCTGTCCCCACTCGGGCCCATCAGAGAGGCCGCGTCCGAGGCCGAGGCGGTTTAAACCTTCCCAGACACATTTCTCACCAGGATGTGTCTGGGCTGGGTGTTAGCCGCTGTCCACCCCATGTAATGTCCCTGGTACTGAAGGAGATTGCGGCGGCCCCTGCGAGTGCTCACGTCGGACTCTGAAATGCTTCCACCTCCCACTGCCCACTGGAGCACAGCAGAGACTCGATCGCCTTGTCAGTGGGGAGACAGGACTCTGGCAGCCAAGAGCAGCCTGGGGTCCTGAGTGCTGGGCGGTGACCCCTCCAGTCTCACCTGGGCTGGCCACAGCGCTGGCAGAAGGCAGCCTTGGGGGGCTCCCAGAGACCTCCTGGTCCCTGGGTCCCGTGTCCCAGCCCAGCTGCTGGTTTGGAGGGGGAGGGCTTGGTGAGGCTCCAGCTGGTCTTTGCCACGCGGGTGAACGGTTACAAACCCAAAGGGACAAGGAGGAAGCCACGAAAGTTCCGGAAAAGCCCTGACTGGGAGGAGGGTCACGAGGGAGGTTATAGACGGGCAGCCAGGGAGCCGCAGCCCTGCTGAGAGGTCAAGGTCACGCCTCCCAGCTCTCACAAAAGGGACGTTTCCTGCGGCTTTCGACCCGGACTGTTTTTGCTTACCTTCCCGTCTGTGTGGACTAAACAGAGCAGGTTAGGGGAGTGCTCTGACGACTCAGCTTTCATGCTCTCAGCTGGCCTAATTACGCAGGACAGAAGCTGAAATTTCATGTGCGTGATGTGGACTCAGAGGAGCCAGGACTGGAAGTAACCGGGCTGTGATTTGTACTTTGAAAACCGAAAGGGAATAAATGGGTGGTTAAAGGCATGAAAAATGACCACGGCTGTTGCTAGAGACCTTGGATGTTACCGGGGAGACGGTTCAGCAAGTGGGACAGAGAGCCTCTGCCGTTCACAAACGTACATTTCAACACCTGGAAGCGATGGTGAAAACTGGCCTTGCTGGCAGCTTGCTGTACATTTGTGCCATTAATACTGTGCCATCTGAGCAAAGATCTGGGCTCACCAGCTAAGAAACAGTTCTGTGCATGGACATTTCTGATAAGGACAGGAGGGCAGGAAGGCGTCTGAAGGACCAGCTCCGTCTGCACGAAGACCGCGCTGTGCGGTCCGCCAGCTCCAGGCGTCTTTCTGTCGTCACTCACAGCACCGCGTCGCTGTTCCTGGTCAGCCTCCCTGTCTCCCCGCTGCCCTGCATCCTCAACTCAGACGAGGCACGCAGTGGGTACTCAGCAGGCGAGGCACTGAGACGGTGTGTGAATGGCTCCCCAGGGCTCTCCCCAACCCTGCCCTGGGGAGCAAGGTCAGCGGGGGCCCCGTTTCCACCCCAGGAGGATGGCCATGCGGGCCACCGTTCCTGGCGGGAGGAGCCGGAGCTGGGACTTGAGCTTGGGGCTCGCTGACTCTGAGACGAGCATCCTTCCACCTGCCCAGAAGCATCTGCAAGCATCAGTAGATTCCAGCCCAACGGGGTCCTTAGACCTGCTGGTTCCTACATATGGTCAGCATCTAGTTATTGTTTCTCAACTTTATTTTGACCACAAATATTAATAAAGGACAAGGAAGCCTGGCGTGCTGCAGTTCACAGGGTCGTAAAGAGCAGGACGTGACTTAGCATTGAACAACGGCAACAAAAATTATATGAATGGTGTGTAGATTTTATGAAATCAGAGGTTTAATGGTGATTTTATGAAATTAGTGTTGGGTCTTAATTTTTCTGTGTTTGGGGAGGGGCACGGTGATAAACGGGCACATTAAAAATAACCAAGGTGTCTCTGTCGCTTTGCTGTGAGGGGTTTGGAAACTTACCTCCCCTCAGGTCTCTGCTGTTGCCAGCAACCCGGCCTCAGGCCCTGGGGTGCAGGTCACCAGGCTGCTCTGAGGAGGTCGTAACCATCCCCCTGTGATGCTCAGTTCAGATTCAGCTTCAGAGGGACGAGCATCGTGGGAGACCCCAGGGTCCCTACACGCAGTGTAGACGTCTCCCTGCTCGGGAGCTTACCACCCTGGTTTCCAGCCCTTGTCCCGATGTAGTTACCAACACCGCCTCCTTGCTCGTCCAGGAGGGGGGCCTCACTGGGGTGGTCCTGCTGAGAGCTGACACCGGCTGACACCTCTTCCTACAAGGACCCCGGGTCATATTGGATTTGGGACTGCTGGGGCTTCCTGGGAGGCTCAGACGGAAAAATATCCGCCTGCAATGTGGGAGACCTGGGTTTGATCTCTGGGTCGAGAAGATCCCCTGGAGAAGGGAAAGGCTACCCACTCCAGTATTCTTGCCTGGCGAATTCCATGGGCAGAGGAGCTTGGCGGGCGACAGTCCATGGGGTCGCAAGGGGTCAGACACGACTGAGCGACTAACACAGACTTTCACACTGCTCCAGGGCGAGCTCGTCCTTCCTAACTACAGCAACAACAGCGCTGTTTCTGAATAAGGTCACAGTCAGCAGCCTCGGGGTAGGGCCTTCTCCTGTCCTGCGGGGATACTGTTCAACCAATAGTACACCCGTGAAGGGAAAGCTCGGCCTAAGACGAGCATCTAACAAGACGAGGTCCAGGCTCTGGCCGTGCCGTGCAGGTGCCGGGTGGACCAGACAGGGCGCCAGCCAGAAGGAGTGGGCACCGTCCGTGGGCTCCTGATCAGGCCCCTCCCAGCCCAGCCGGGCAGTGTCCTTGGCCCCTGGCCGGGCTCAGTGGGCCTGAGGGTGCGCCTGGGTGGCTCTGCCGGAGCCTTGGAGCCGGACGGTGCTGCAGCAGAGACTGGATACACCCCGTGTAGACCAAGGGAGCAGCGGCCGGGGTGAGGCACCTGCCCCTCCCGCCTGTCACGTGGGGAGGCGCGTCCGAGGCTGGCACGGAGACAGCCAGGCCCACCCGCTCGAGGGCGGGAGGCCCCGCGACCCTCAGGGCGAACGAGGCCAGCTGCCCTCCTGACACCGGCTCGTGGCCTGGAGGCACTCCTGTCTCTCCAGCTGAACCTGTAAAGACCGGGCAGATACCAGCTGCCCCCACTGGCCTCTGGGCATCCCCCCCGGGACCCCTCCAGCTCCAGCGCTCTCTGGTTTGCCTGAGCTGAGAACCTGTCTCCTTGTGAAGAAGTTTTCTTTCTCCCCTGGCGTCTTTAACTTAAAAACAAAAATCAAAGAGTTGTGGGATTCCCACCGGGACATGTTATGCAGGAGAAAATTATTCCCATTAGAACCCGGTGAATTTCACATGTATCCAGAAGTGCTTTTATAATAAAAAATAAATGCTCTGTAAGTGACGGTGCCGGGGGAATTTCGCCAGTTCTGACACGCCTGGCTGATTGGGCTCAGAAGTCAGTTTCTCTGTCTCCTCTTGATTTGCCATCTCCCTGAGTCTCCACCCCTCACAGTGCAGCTTCATTTCACGGCGTCTAATACCTGATGGGTGTTCTCGGAAATGACACTTTATTGGTGCCTTAAACATGGCTTTGTTTAGGTAGGTCTGGGGTCAGGGGCCCGGGGCGCAGGGCAGAGGAGGGTGGACGCAGGCAGCCAGGGTCTCATGTGCACTGGGAGGTGACAGCTGAGAAATGATGGAAATAGTCACCCACACACGAGGAGAGTAAGACCCGGGCTCACGAGCACACCCGGCGTGACCAGTGGAAGGAAAGGCGGGACTGGGGACATGGCTGGGCTGCTGGTGAGAGAGCAGGGGCAGCCCGCCCAGGATGGGGGCCAGGGCCTGGGCGCCTGCACTCGGGGTCAGCCCTAATTTAGAGCTGACTGTGGGATCGGGAGGAGACTAAAGCAAGTGTGTCATCCGCTGGGAGTTACAAGACCCCAAGAACAGGGAGGAGACGTCAAACTCAGACTCCGTTGTGTACAGATTGGGCTGTGAACTAAAATCTGAGTGTGCCCCCACCCTGCCTCGGTTTTGGCTCTTTCCCTTTTACAAGTGCACACACACACACTGACACACTCACTCACACACGCAGACTGAAAAAACCACACTTTATCTGTGGGTCTCTGCGAAGTTCGCAGCTCTCAGGTGGGCAGACCCCCTGCACACAGGCCTTTCAGCCTTTGTTTCTCTAGGTTCCTTCCATCCTGCAGGGCAGGAAGAGTCTGCAGAGAAGAGCCCGGGAGGCCTGTGGTCCGGGAGCTGTCCCAGCCTCTTAGAAGTGAAGCCCTCTTTGTGTTAATTGGAGAAAAACAATGTTTGGTTTCCATGTTTTTTTTTTTTTTTTTTTTTTTGGTGGAATAAAGCAATTTCTTCTCCATCGCTCTACCCCCTGTGAGATTTAACGGGGGAACATTGTGTATAGACTTCAGCATCGCCTCCTGCTCGTGGCTGGGCGCCGCCCCGGGATGCAGAGTCTGAAGGCGGACGCCCCCGGGGCCCTCAGAGACTCCGGGCGTCCCCGCGGCTCTCCCTGGGCGCCGCGAGGGCCCGGCCCGACTCTGGCTCACGGGCAGTGCGCAGCGCTAACTGGGTGCCACGCGGGTGGGGGCACTCCCGCCTGTCCACTGCCACCGGGAGGGGCCGTCTCCATGGCGATGAGAAGCGCGGCTCCTGCGCCTCATTGGTATTCGCTCCCCGTCCAGGTTCATTGTGCTCGTGCTAATGACAGGGTTGTCTCGGTAATAAGGATGGCGCACTGGAGAAATTTGCTGCCGCGGTACATTTTCCCTGGCAGCAAGCTACTCGGAGACTGCAGTCGGCAAGGAGGGTGACTGGCAGGCGGAAGAGGCTGCCGCGGCATATGGGGGAAGGCGGCTGCTCCGTGCCGCTTGCATATGCTGCCATTAAACTCCAGCTTTGCGCTTTGTGTGCTCCTGGGCTTGTGCCAGGGAGCCCACCTGCTGCAAGAATACTTGCAAAGCCCAACTCAAAAGTGATTGAAAAGCTACTAGAATAAACCGTAATAACACAGCGCTTCACAGATGGAACGTAATTGCAAGCTAAAGTGTACAGCCCCAGCCGTAATGAAAACACGAGCCATTAAATTAAAATCATAAGGGAGAAGACGATAAAAGTCTGTGGGGGTTTTTCCCCCTAGTTTCATTGCAAAAACTTCAATTTCCCTGCCCTCATTAATCAAATACCATAAAACTATAGCGCGACTTTGTTCTGGTGGAGGTTCAGGCAATTAGAATGATGAATGTTGATGAAAAATGATGTAACTTTTGTTATCCGCGTGCTCGGGTAACTTCAACCCTCTGTCACCGGGGCCGCCCGGGGCTGACACGCATCCATCAACCCGCGGGTTGAAAGAGGCTTTGGGTTGTGCCCTGAGGGTTCACAGAGGGTGGTTCGTCCACGTTCATCCAAGGCCAGGGCATGTGAAAACGGGAACGCGGGGCTTTTTGTTGTAAACTGCTGTGTGTGCAGGGTGAATCCTTTCTCCCTAGCCAGCCTGCTCTTTTTTTTTCTTAAATATTGCTTATTTCCCATGTTTTCGGACAATTCAGAGATGGTTGTCAAGCTGTAAACCCGGGCGCTGCTGGAGAGCTGGGGCTGCGGCCGTGGCTGGGGGAGGCTGGCGTGTAGCGAGCGAGCGGCCGCCTGCAGGGGGGAGGCTGGGGCTGGACGGGGCCTCTCGGGCCGTCCATGCGGCCCCCGCACCACTGTTCTGTCCTCCCAGCAGTAGGCCCAGGGAGGACGGAGGGAGACTGTCACCTGCGTCACCCAAGCAAACAGCCTTTTTAGAAGACTTTCTCTTTTCATTTTTAATTATGCATTTCTTAGGCATTCCTCATGGTGAAGTGGAAGCATTCCCATCTATTAAAAAAAAAAAAAAGCCTGGCACCAACAGGATAAATATGTTTTCAATTTACCAACAGAGACAGGTGTGCGGCCTCAGGGTGTCTCACTCACGTTCACAGAGAAAAAGGACGTGGCGTTTGCAGAGGCCCCTTTGACCGGCCCCTCCAGCCCCAGGGAGGGTATGGACTTGTTTCTCGGGGCCGGGGGAGGCGGGCTTCCCCAGCTCCACGGTCTCCTAGTCACTCGAGGTGCTGGCGGGTCACCCCGAGCGCGGCCTCAGCTCCTGGGCTCCAGAGCAGCCACGGCTGTTTGGTGGCAGGTTCAGGAGCTCGTCGCAGAGCCTAGCTCGCGGCAGGGCCCCTGCCTGAGGCTGGCCATGGAGCCGGGGCAGGCCGGGGTGGGCGGGACGTGGCCTTGCCCGCCCCCTGGGGTTACTCCCCAGTTGTGAGGCCTGCAGACGTGGCTGGGCACAGTCGGTCTCGCCCGGGCTGGCCTCGTTGCCCTAGTTGGGGTGTCCCCCCCGGGGCTGGCATCTGCTGCCCTGGTTGGGTGTCTCCCCCAGGGCTGGCCTCTACTGCCCTGGTTGGGTGTCCCCCCCAGGGCCGGCCTCCGCTGCCCTGGTTGGGTGTCTCCCCCAGGGCCGGCCTCCGCTGCCCTGGTTGGGTGTCCCTCCCAGGGCTGGACTTCGCTGCCCTGGTTGGGTGTGCCCCCCGGGGCCGGCCTCTGCTGCCTCGGTTGGGGTATCCTCTTGGGGGACCCACGGCCTGCAGCTGGCAGCCTGTGCTCACAGCACAGAGGCCCGCCTCCCTGGAGGTGGTCTTACCGCTGTCCCTCTGCTCCCCTGTATGTCCGCCTCTCCCTGCCCCTCCGGGACCCTTCCAGAAACCCTCTGCGTTTGTGTCCTGGACTGCAGAGCAGAGCGCTAAAGGCGTCTCAGGATGCTGGTTCCCTGACTTTTACCAAATGTCCTCGCGAACAGCCCCTTCGGGAGCAAGGTGCCCCAGGTGGCAGCCGGGTCGGTATAGCTCGGGGCCGGCTGGTCCCTTCCAAGTGGCCCTGCTGGGCGTCCGGAAGGCAAGAGCGGCCTGGAGAGGGTCAGACTGTACGAAAGGAGGGGAAGGAGTGCTGGTCTCAGCTGAACCCAGGAGGCGCTGCCAGCCTCCCTGGGGTGGGTCTCGCAGGATCCGCACAGCTTCGCGCGGAGGCAGGGGCAGCTGCATCCTTCCGGCCCCCCGTGGTGCTGGGCTCAAGCCCCCGACCCCTGCCCTCTGCCCCAGACGGAGCTGTGGCCACGTCCGGCCCCTCTAGCTGGTAAAGACGCGGCCCTGCGTCAGGCGTGAGGGGAGATCGGTGCTCATGGGCTATGAGGGAGGCCCTGCTGATGAACGCAGATTCGTTTAAACCGCTGATCATGAAAAGAGCCTGGAGTGTCTGCTCCAGCTTAGATGCTGCCGCCAGAACACGCGTGTTCCCCTCTGAGATTTGGGAGAACTGTCCAAAAGCCAGCATGCGGCCTCTGGAGAAACACGAAGTGATAATAACTCTCAGGGAGGCCTGACGGGCTGCAGTCCAAGGGGTCGCAGAGTCAGACATGACTGAGCAACTGAACAACACCTAATTAAACTCGGAGGCCCTGAACAGCCCCCATCAGGGAGTAATGTTAGAATGCTCAGAACCCCAAGAGCCTGAATTAGCTTCTCCACGGTGCAGCCTGGCTGCCTGTATAGTCCGTGGGCATCTAGATCTGAAATTTCAGACGCCATGGAAGCCACCTGGAGACTCAGGAAGTCATCCTCGAAGGCAGGTCGGCTCAGAAAAGCTGCCCCAGAGTGAAGGTTCCTACACTGCTTAGAACTATTTCTAAGAATCCCTTTTATGACTGTGCTTCTCTTATTTAAAAAAAAGTATAGTTGACCCTTAAACAACACGAGTTTGAACTGTATGAGTCTGCTTACTTGAAAATTTTTTTCAATAAAGATATCGGAAATTTTTTTGAGAACTGTGACAATTTGAAAAACTCACAGGTAGACTGTGTGACCTAGAAATATTGAAAAAAGAAAATTTAGGTGTGTCTTGAATGCAGAAAATTTTATAAAAATATGTGTTTATTGAGTGATTGTAATATTAGTAAGATTTCTGGTCAATAATAGGCAATTAGTAGCTAAGTTTGGGGGTCTTCCCTGGTGGCTCACTGGTAAAGAAGCTGCCTGCAATGCAGGAGACCTGGGTTGCATCCCTGGGTCGGGAAGATCCCCTGGAGAAGGAAATGGCAACCAGTATTCTTGCCTGGGGAATCCCATGGACGGGGGGCCTGGCAGGGCTACAGTCCATGCGATCACAAAGAGTCAGACGTGACCGGAGTCACAAATACTTTCACTTTGGGGGCAGTCAAAATTTAGCCTGAGGTTTGACTGTGTGGGGGGTCAGCACCCCTAATCCCCACGTGTTCAAGGATCGACTGTGTTTGTGACTGGGGCTAATGGCCACTTGAACACCAGCCTGTGAGACTGCGCTCATCCCCTGTAGGGCTGTTGGTGGCCTAATGAACACAAGGTTGTCAGCTCGGTAAACATTTGTGCTTTGGAGACGGCTCTGCCTTTTCCCGCGTTCTTTCTAATCCCCAGGTCCAGACCTGGGGGTGCTCACCGCGCTCCCGCCACCTAACAGGGCAGCTGAAGTGGAAGCAGTCTATGGTTGCAGGACCCTCTCCCCACGGTCTCCCTTCCCGTCACAGGTGCCATCTTTGGGGATGGATCTTGTTGGCTTTCAAATCGAGCCAGTTGTTTCCTCCCTACCTGAATAAGATGTTTTAAAAGCAAACAGCCATTTCTCTTGCAGTAGAACACTTCTGGGGAGGATTAGAGGCCACGGGATGCAAATGGACGCTATTCAAAGGGAGGGCTAAGCGCTGCCGTCATAGGTCACTGTAAAGAGTCGTGAAAATCAGAGAGTTGCATTCGTGCCACTCTGCTTCACTCATTTCACCAACTTTCGATCTTACAGAGAAGGATCGGGAAGACAGTTGCTCCACTTCTTAACGTCTAAGCTAAGTGTAGCCCGTTTCTCAGATCTGTGGCACATCAAACCCGACGCCTTATTTGTGCGTAAAATACACGCTGTCCGATGTGCTCAGTCATGGCGGTCACTCCCTGCCTCTCAGGGACCAGAGTATGGAGAATCATTCAGACGACACGACCGTCCCCGTCTCGGACTGCTGGACCAGACGCCTTTGGTGACAGCCTCTGCTGGGCTTGGTGCAGACGTGGAGGACCCACTGTGCTCGCTGTAAAATCCTCAGCCCCTGCCCGGCCTGGAGCCCCTCCGCTGTGTCTTGACGTCCGTCTGTTCGTCAGGCTTTGCCCGCGTCTTCTCCTCCCTGGCATTCGCCCACTTTCTGCCCGTGTGCAGCCCTCCCGAGTCCAGGGTCAGCCCCCTCCCGGGAGTGCTCTGCAGGTGGATGAGGGAAGTGTCTTTGCTGATTTCAGGCCTCGGCTTCCCGTGACCGGGGGCCTTGCTTTTGCCGTGGGCTGGATACGTGTCTGCGTTCAGCCAGTGGAAGCTTCTTCATGCATCCGTGTCATCATGGAGTGAATTCAGAGAGAGCATGCAAGGCCCTGCTTGTGCCCCTTGGAGGCGAATAAAAGGAGAACTCACCTGAGGAGCCCCGTTGGGGTCCGAGGGGTGTTAATCCTTGTTCAGTGCTCAAGGCCACCCTTAATTACGGATGGCCCCTCCTGCCTGGGGGTGGTCGCAGCTCTGCTGAGCTCGAGGCTGGCCGTCTGCCCGCCTGCGAGAGCGTGCTGACGCCGGTGGGTCCGATTAAACCACTCAGCTCCACCCTACCCCTGTGACCTACCAGACTGTCGTGGCCAGTCAGGACGGCTGGCGGGCCTGGGTCCTCCTGGCTCGGCTAGTGGCCCGTCTCCTTGTGAGGGGAGGGCCCCGCTGACCCCTCCCAGCCTCCAGAGTTCTGACCATTGGCCGGAAGCGTGCAGAGAGAACACAGTTCTGAGCCCGATGACCCAGCTCGGCTGCCCTCGGCGGTCAGTGGAGCAGAGGCGTGGAGGGTGCTGGGGTGCTGGCAGCTCGGTGAATTTTATTTCAGAAGCCAACCCCTGCCTGGTCTTCATCCCTTAATGGGCCAGCCTGCCATCCCAGCAGGTGTAGGGCCTGGCTCCCTTCTCAGGACTGTGGGAGTGTGCGTGTGTGTGTGCACGTGCGAGTGTGCATGTGTGTGTGCGTGTGCGAGTGTGTGTGTGCGCGTGTGTGCACATGTGTCTTCATGTGTGTGCACACGTGTGTGCACTCATTGTGTGTGTGTGCCTGCATGCACATGCCTGCTGTCGCCAGGGCGAAAGGCTCCCGGGACGTTACGGCACCGTTGGACCAGAGAAGGGGTGGCGGGTTCCCTGTGACCCCCTGCACCCGCGGCCCACACGGCTCTCTCTGGTGGAGATCCCCATGCAGGGCTGGGCTGAAGCGCGGTCTACAGAGACCTCGGCAGTCCCGCGGGAAGCTCGGCCCTTCAGAGTCCTCGAACTCAGGCCTGCTTTCGAAAGGCCCGGCGGTGCAGTGGTGTAGCTGGGACACAAATCACGGCACCCCAGGCAAACCGCGGGATGTGCTGTCTGATGGCTCTGGAGAGCAGATGTCCGGGGCTCGGTGTCAGCTGTGGGCGGTCTTCCCTGCGTCTTCCGGATCCGCTGCCCCGAGGCATGTAGGAGTGTCTCTCCAAGATGCCACACGGCATCTTCTGCCCGTGTCTGTGTCCCCTCTCACGAGGACACCAGTCACCTTAAATCCACCTCCACCCCCACCCCCTATATAACCTCATCTGAACTGATAATCTGCAAAGACCCTATTTGCAAACCAGGTCACATTCTGAGAGTCCCGTGGTCAGAAGCCTGGGGGATGCTAACACAGATGGTCAGCTTCCTCCGGCCGAGACGCTTCTCCAGAAGGTCTCAGCTGTGAGCCGTCGACCCTCCCTGAGCTGGGGGTCAGGGCTGTGTTCCAGGGGTGGGAAGTCTGTCGTCCAGGCCGCCCACCCCATCCCTGTCTGCCCTCACCCGGAGCTCTTTCTGGGCTCAGGGGAGGGGGCGAGGTCAGACACGAGGGTGAACGCACCCAAGTGAGGATGCTGAGTCTCAACACCAGGCTTGGTCCTGGGAGGCGCTGAACCCCTGCCTGTCCGCTGGCCTGTGACCCCGCCGCCTCTGCCGGCCACTTCCTTGGCGAGTCCGAGGAAGTTGGACTTGCCCGAGTCCCGGATGCTGCGCCCGTCCGCTGCCTCCTCTCCACGCCCGTTTCTCCTCAGCTCCTGCTCCTGCCGACGGCCCGCGGAGCCAAGGCCTCCTCTGGGTTTAGGGTGGAAGGAGCTTTGCAGGAAACAGGCTCTCAGTACTGGCAGGGCGAGTGAGCCCTTCTGAGGATGAAACGGGAGCCAGAGGGCTGTGTAGGGGCCGCCTGGACGGCAGGCTCCCGAGGGGTCCACCCGCACACATTGTCACCCGGGGCTGACCACAGGGCGAGGACCCACCGTGACCCTTGAAGGCTCATCCACCTCCAGACAGTGTAAGACAGCTTGCTTGACAGTCTCACTAGAGACCTTCACCAGAACTGCCCAGTCAGGCCCCTGAGTGCCTCTGATCCCCGGGTTATCCCACTTGAGATACGGGGATTGAAATGTGAAGCATCATAAATGTTTACTGCTGTCTGGAACAAAACAAAGCAAGAGGCCGTGTGCCTGATGATGTGGGATCAAGTTCTCCTAGAATCGAGGAGTGAACGGTGCACCAGAGACCAAGCTCCCCAGCCACACCCACCAGGGAGTCCCCGTGGGGCGTCCCATGTGGTTCTCGGCTGTTCCCAAGGTGAGAAGGTACCCTGGGGTGCAAAGCGTCCCCTCCAAATCCATGTCCTTCCTGGAACCTCAGGATGGGGGCTTCTTAGGAAGCAGAGCCCCCGCAGACGTCCTAGGTGAGGTACGCCGTGGTCACAGCGGAGAAGGCGGGCCCTTCATCCAATATGATCCCAGTTCTTCTAGAGGGGAGAGAGGTGCTGTGAGAAGAGGGCAGGCCTGGAGCCAGGGACGGAGCGCCAAGGGTGCCGGGTACCGCGCGCCGGGGAGGGGAGGAAGCAGCTCCGCTGGACCCTTGATCTCGGCCCTCAGCCTACAAACTGCAAGAGTCCATTCCTGTGACTGAGACAGCCTGGGACACGGACACAGAGGGTCCAGCCACTTCTAACGGGCACAGAAGTAGGTGGTCCTGGAGGGATGCTCGGGGTCGGGAGTGGGGGTTTGGGGAATCAGCGAGGATTCCAGGCAGGTGGGGGCTGCTGAGGGCTTTGTGATCATGCAGGGTCGCAGTCTGGGCCGGGGTCTGGGCCAGGGTCTGGGGTCTGTGGTCTGGATCGTGGTCTGGGCCAGGGTCTGGGGACTGGGGTCCGTGGTCTGGGATCCGTGGTCTGGGGTCTGGGGTTTGGGGTCCAGATCATGGTCTGGGGTCCGTGGTCTGGGCCAGGCTCTGAGATCTGGGCCAGGGTCTTGGCTGGGGTCTGAGGTCCGGGCTGGCCCAGGAGATGGGACCGAGGGGGTTGAGTCCTTCCCTCCAGGGACATCAGTGGCCTTCCAGCACCTTCCCTGCCCCACTCCCTACCCTGGGCTCCAGCCCTGGGCTCCAGCAGCAGAACGGCAATTTATTTTCCTTCTCAGCTGCAATTAGGCTTCCAAGCAGGGTGGGCCGTCCCCTCCATCCCGACTGGAGGCCGCGGGCGCATGCGCAGGGCGAGCCTCGCCACTGGGCAGCGCTTTATTCGGGGGTTCAGGCCTGGGGCGTGAGGGCCCTTCTTTCTGCAGCAAGACCCACGCCTGCATGTGAAACGCCGTCAGAGCCCCCGTCCTCCAGGGCTGCTTCTCTTTAGAATAACAAAAACACATCAGTGGTGAGTTTCAGGGTTAGTTTTAATAAAAGAAACCCTTTAATTTACATATATTTCAGGCTAAGTAAATGAAAATGCATTATATTGCCACTGTTCTAGGGAATAATGAGCTGCAGCTTCAGAAGAACGTGTGCCTTTCAGAGTCCGCACCCCCCTCGCTCTCGGAAGGGGCCGGGGCCTCGCTCCTGCTCTGTGATCTGGGCTGAAAGTGCCCCCATGGGAGGCTGGGGGACAAACGGATTTGACATCCAGCTGCAGACCCAAACCTTTTCACACGGGGCATGTGCCCTGCAGGTGCGTGGAGCTCGTTTACACAGGGCAGGAGGGCCCTGAGGTGGGCACTTCTGTCTCCTGGGAGCCGGGCTGGTGGCACTGACCCTCCAACACCCACACAGAGCCAGCCGGGAACCAAAGAAAGGACGCACGTGCACACACATGCCCCCCCACGTGAACACACATGAACACATGCACGCATGTACACACTTGTGCACACACATGCCCCACGTGAACACACGTGCACATGCACACACATGTACACACTCGCGCACACATGCACACACGTGCACACATACACGTGAACACACATGCACACACATACACAGATACACATGCTTACACATATACACACATGCACATGCGCACACACATGCTCATGCGCACACACATGCTCACACACACACACACTTAGGTGCACACACAGACATCACTTCCCTGCACTGTAGTGGAAGGAACACCTCCTTGGGAATCCCTGAAAACCAACATTTCCAGACCTCAGAGGAGCCTGGCATTTCCCACCCTCTGAAGGGCCCCCCCAGAGGCAGTGCTGGAGCCGAGGGTTGTCGTGAGGCACAGGGGGCCTCAGTCTGGCCCCAAGGACCGTCCGTCAGCTGGAGGTGTTGCCGCTGCGAGTCCTTCGTCACAAGCCCCTCGGCAACCCCAGTGGGGGCCAGGCCTCCCCTCCAGGAGGACGCCCGCATGTCCATCTCAATAAAGAGGACGCTGGGAAGGGAGTGCGCCGGGAACCAGGTCAGGGATGGCGACTAGAGAAGCTCCCCCACAGCCACTGGGCGAGGACTCGAGGGTGGGAACTCCCTCTCTCCCCACTCAGGCCTCGGTTTCCTGTGGGCACAGCTCTCAATTTCTCCCTTTCACGTCCTGGTTTTGTTTTAGATTAAAACCCTTTCGGGTTCTCGGACTGTGAGCATTTGTTCAGGTCTGGGAGTCCAGATGGGCTGGGCTGAAGGAGGGAACCACCAGGTTGGAGCCCCGACCTGCTCCTCCGTTGCATCTGGGACCTTCCCCTGACGTGGAGGAGGCGGCCTGGCAAGCGGAGCTGTGACCCGGCCCTGGAGCGGTGGGCGGGGGCTTCACGGAGGAGGCGGGGGCTTTCCTGCTGGCCCAGGAGGGCAGCAGAGGATGGAGCCGGCCACCTGCAGGGCGAGGAGTGCCGAGCGGCCCCAGGTGCCCTCAGAGCTGCAGCGGCAGCCTCCGTCCCCTGGCCTCTCAGTGGCATCTGCACCCCGGCATCCGTCCCGGCATCTCAGTGGCATCTGCACCCCGGCATCCATCCCCTGGCCTCTCAGTGGCATCTGCACCCCGGGCACCTGCCCCGGCCTCTCAGTGGCATTTGCACTCCGGGCAGCGGGACAATGTCTTCTGTTTCTGCAGTTAATCAGGTGACTTGAAGCCAGATGAGAGCACTGTTTACCCTGATGACACCCTGATGACACATCTGGGGAGACGGAGGGAGAGCTCGCTTTCTGAGCAGGGGAGTCATTAGTGAGGCCTGGAGTCACCGCGTTTCTAGGTTAACGGCCACAGAAAATCTGGAAAGGGACAGCTATAATTTTTCTCCAAAAAGTGCTGCTTTTTCACTCTCGTGACAATAAAACGCCCATGAAGGCGCTTCAGAGGGCCCTGTCTTAAAGCTCAATGACCTGATAATTTCCCAGAAGGCTGTCTGCGCTCCTATTGGAAGGAAGGCCTTATGCATCTGTGAATCTGGGCGGCAGGTCAAGAGCTGGACTCAGGCATTCCCCACTCCCCGGCCTCCCAGGGGACTACCGATCATCGATGGAGATGCGAGTGTAGGGCTGAAGCGTCTCACTGGGAATCGGAGACCCTGGTGTGTGCTGGCATACATGGCCACCTGAGCACAGCTCCTGTCTGCTTATAAAATCCTAAGCAAACACTCAGCAAACAGCACAAGGCGGCCAGCTGCTGGCTCTGCCTTACCATTGAAGCCACAGCAAGACGTTACTATGAGCCAGGGTAACCCTCCTGGGGGCTTCCCAGGTGGCGCTCGTGGTAAAGAGCCCGCCTGCTGATGCAGGAGGTGCAGGTTCAACCCCTGCGTCAGGAAAGCCCCCTGGGGGAGGAAACGGCAGCCCACTCCAGCATTCTTGTCTGGAGAACCCCATGGACAGAGGAGCCTGGCGGGTGCAGTCCATGGGGTCATAAATTGTCGGACACAACTGAAGTGACTTAGCACGCAGGCACGCTTGTTACCCTCCTGATGTTTAGAGAAAGGAATCAGACAGTGTGCACCTAGAGGCCGGGGAAGGGCTGTGTTCCTGCGGAGATTTCCCAGGGGGGACGTGCTGCTTTTATGGCGGTGACATGTGTCTCCCCTCTTGTTTTTAAACTGAGTGGAGCGGGAGTGAGTCCTGCTCCAGCCTGGCCCCTGGGGCAGCTGTCCTGCTGCACCAGACCTTCCTAGGGGAGGGCGCGCTGTGACCCCAGCCTGCGTCCGCGGCTCCGTGCTCTTTGTCCCCAGACCACCCACCCTGATGGCGTGTTCGTGACAGATGCCTTCTGACACACTGAGCAGAATCTTCTGCCACTCAGAGGGGTCAGGGGAAAGCTGTTAGAATCTTCCTCTTCCTGTTTCTCTCCCCATGGGGACGCAGCCTGGCCAAGCTTGCCTGAGCGGGTCCTCATGGGGGCTAGATGGGGTATGGAGGCTCTCTGAGCAGCAGCAAGGCTCTGGAGGCAATGCTGAGCCAGAAGGGCGTGGCTTCCTGGCGAATCCTGGGTCCTCTGTGTGGAGGGGCCTCGAGCTGGGGGAGGAGGGCCAGGGCTGCAGAGCAAGGGCGAGGACCTCCCGGGTCTGCGGGCGTCGGGTGGGTGTCTTGAGTCAGGCACACATTGCTGCTTCGGGAAGGCCTTCCCCGGCTCCTTGTCTTCAGCATGACGTCTGTGATTATGTCAGTGGTGGAGTGTCTCCGTGGACAGCAAGCTCCATGTAGGGGACCATGCTGTCCTTGCTGGGGTCCCCTGAGAACACAGGACCCCTCAGGGAAGGATGGACACTCATGATCAGTGTGGTTGGGCCCAGGTGCCCCCAGCTATGCTGCTCAGGGACCAAGGCCACAGCCAGAAGGCCCTTTGAGTGTCCCACCCTGAACACTTTGCAGGTCGAATCAGGTGACTGCCCAGGATTTTTTTTTTTTAATCTTGAATCATCTGAATTGGGATTGATTGTGGGGCTGTTTTCCAAGTGGAAGGCAGAGCGTCTGCTAAGCTCATTCCTTGGGTTACAGGAAGCTCGCATTTGGGATGAGCTGACATGGGTTAGGCGTAGACGACCCCCCCACCCACCCAGCTTCCCTTGGGGGGGAGGTCGTCACTGTCAGAAGCGTGATAGCAACTGTCAAAAGTGCATGAAATCAGCCGTGCAGATGGTGAAACAGAAGTCACGGCTGCCTTTGTTCTGTGACAGGGGGAACGTTTCAAATTCTTCATCAAGGAGCAAACGGAATTCCAACACTTCCACATCTGATAAAGGGGCCCGACCCCTTCTGGGGTCTCGTAGCTGATGCTGGGTTGTGCAGAGCAGGTCAGCCCCTCTAGCCCAGGAGGACAGGCTAATAGACTGCGGGGACATCCTCACCAAACAGTTTTGTCTGATATGAAATCTGAATCCATGCGGTGGCCGAGACTCATGTTCAGAGGCAACCCAGGCCCACCCTCTG